>NC_054377.1:77423336-77739169 GCF_017654675.1 Xenopus laevis
CCAAGCATATTTAACCCAAAAGAAATAAATATAACATTGTTGGCATTATCTTGTACAAAAAAAAAAATGCACCAAAACAGGTGGTCATAAAGAATTATCCATCAGTCTATATAAATGTCCGATGTATGCAGGTGCACACTGGGAGCCTTTGAAAGTTAAAAATCATTTAATTTATTAATTAATTTTAAAAGAACAGGCCCTATTCTTTTATAATGAATTAATAAATGCACCTGCTTACATTGGACATTTATTACTACAGCTTTTCACAGGCAGCACCTGGGTCATTCTGCAATGATTTGCGGAAGACTTTTATAGGGGTTCTTTTACGACCATCTGTTTTGGTGTATCAGAAAACATTCATGCTAGTTAATTTCACCCTGTTGCACACCAACCTATACTTTCACCTCTAGAGGCATTATAGGTGTGGGAGGTGCAATCAATTAAAAACTTTTCTAGGAGTTGAATAATTTTTATCTTCACTTTATACATGCGCACCTCTGAATTTAAAACCGAAAACATTTATGACAATGATCAAAGCATAAATGAATGCTATTAAAATTGCTGATTTACTATAAAATTCTATTAAATTCCCAAATTTTCTGTTTTCATCTTAAAATGATAACCGTGAGAAGAAAGATGTTGAATCATAATTATAAAGAGAGAAGAAAGATGTTGAATCATAATTATAAAGAAGAAATGGAGTTTCACTGATCCGCTGTTCGCTTTAGTTATGATTTTTAATATCAGGATGCTGAAAAGACAAAAAAGTAGATACATTTCTTTTAGTTTTGATAAACCCCGAATGTATCAAAATCAAGTTATGCTATCTGTCTTAAAAATGGCCAAAGACTTTGGGAGGAAACCGCACTGGATATTGTACCTATGCAAAGTAATGGCCAGGTTTTTTCCTATATTGGTTTTCTTTTACTATTACATTCTGATGTGTTGTCCAACCAACAGGATTATCCTGTAAAAACTAATAAAGATGTAAGGGGGTGGATGAGACAGTTCTTGCCATGCCAAGTCTGCTAGCAGTAGAGGCTTGCAAAAGAAAATGGCATTTTGGTCAACTACCCAATTTTAATGCATATCTGCTTCATGCACACCTAGACATCTGTGAATAAACATGTCGTCATGGATGCAAAGCAGTAATAGCGCGCCATATCAATAACTAATGACATGAACACTAAACTGAATATGTAGAAAAGCATTGGAGTTGCTATTCATTATACATTTAAGTAAGTCCAAAATGGAGGTGTACTAAATAATACTTACTGCACTCCCTAAGGCTTGATCTAAGTCTTCAATAAGATCTTCCACATCTTCTAAGCCAACAGAAAGGCGGATTAAAGTATCACTTATATTCAGTGCTGCTCTCTCCTCTTCTGGAACTGAAGCATGAGTCATGATAGCCCTAAATAGGTGAGAGTAGGGGAACAGTTAGTCAGAAGGAATGTACAATAGAAATACGATAAAATGTGAAATCAACTAAAGTCTTTGGTCAAATCTATATTCAACAGAAAGCAGCAATCTGTTGGTTCCATGTACATAGGAAAAAAATCAGATCTACTATTTAAACTTCTATTTGTGAACCAATAAATGATTTTCTTTTATTTGTAATATTGCTGTGTAGGCATCCATCTCAGGTTACTGTGCCTGATCCTGAGCTTTTAGAAAGAGCCAGTATTTGACAATGGAACAGTTTTCAGATATTCTATTTTTATTGCTTAGTGTGACTGGAGGAGTTGTGGTAGGGCCTGGGTGTTGTGATCTACCACTAATTGGGGCATGGGAGCATTTTTTTACCATCAAAATATCCTTTCTAAATAATTTCATAAGAAAATATATCTTAGATGTGCCCATTGCTCCACCTGCACATCACACAACAAGCCCATTAATCACTCACAGAAGGACTCAGAAAACTCTGAAGAATGCAGCAAATTAACTTCCGGATTAAACCGGAAGCCAGGAAGTCGCCATATTGCCTTTTCAAACAGTGGTAATGTATTTTATTAAAAAACACTTATCACTCTGCAATTTTTTAATGATACATATCCTAATTAAAGTATTTAGAAGTTATACTGTATAATTAAAGTAAAAAAAAAAAAAAAATTGTGTTACTGTCCCTTAAAGCACTGCGGGTGCCAGGGAGCTGTTGCAGTGGAGCAGTAAAGTGTGACTGAACCTGTACTTTAGAAGTGCACCTGGCACCTAAGAACATGTCTAGCACCATGTCAGATTTAAAAATGAATATAAAAAGAAAAAAACATCTTCTTTGCTCTTTTGAAAAATGTATTTCAGTGCAAAAGTATGCTGGAGCAGCATTATTCACCGATGCATTTTGTAAAAACGGTTTCCAGTGATAGAATCTCTTTAAAAGGTTGCATTTTGCCATCAAAGCAACTTTAGTTCTTCTGGTAGTGATGTAAACCTGTTTTGGCATATGTAATAGTTCCACCAGAAAAAAAAAAACAATTGGTGCTAGTTCTGCATAAAGGTTAACAGCTCATGAATAAAACAATATGAATTAAAAACAAAATTACCCAATCCATAACGGATTAGTACAGTTACACAGGTTAAACATAAGTATATTGCTACAAGTCATGGCCATGTGGTGGCCTTACGATACTGCAGCCCTACTGTGTACTTTTGCCAGTTAAGCAAAAACCCCACCTACTTTTAACACTACACACTTACTTTTAGAAGCTAGTTAATTTTTCACCTTGCAATTTAAACTATGTTGGTTTCTAGAGAGGTATTTTGAATATTCAGTATTGTACTGCTATAGTTTTCTGATCTGTTGGAAACATGTATATGATAATAAATAACGTACCCCCCAAATAAGAGGATAATATAAGTTACTACAAGGTCCCATGACCTGTATAAAACACTGATTTTGGCCTCGTGCCTTCATATGGTCATGTCATAGGAGTGTGAAAATAGAGCTATAGTTAAGAGGTAAATATTACAGCTTTCTGTACTTAAAAATAGTTTTAAAATTATAATTATTAATGGTTGAACTCTCATTTTGACAATTTTATAAATATGTCCCTAAAAATTCCTATGAAAGATAAGGTTTCTCTAAGAAGCAGACTTACGGATGCTCAGCCAAACTTTCATATCCTCCAAGACTCTCAGCCAATGCAAAAACCTTTAAAAAAATGTATAATAAATATTAAATACTTTAGACTTTAAGTTATTATTATTATTATTATTATAATACAGAGAAAATAAAAATGCTGCTTTACTTATTTTTCTCTAAATAAGCAACATATTCTCTTAAACCAACACTGCAGTAAAATCACAGTCGTAAAATGAATGGTGTAATTACAGGTGTGTAAAATATAAGAAATATAAGTATTTGCTAATGTGCCATTAATTTAACTGATCACAAGTCAACTAGATCTGAGAAAAGATGTGCAGGATGCCAAACAGACAGACTATCCATGCATGCAGAAGCACAAACTGCTGACAAAACAGAACTTTCCAAAACAAACATTTGCTATAAATGACAAAAGGCTAAAGCAGGCTATAGACATGCAGATATGATCGTACGAATCTCAGTTTCGTACGATTTTCAAGCTGTGTGTGGAGTGTCCCGACATTTTCCGTGCCATGGTGATCGTTTGTTCAGACGATTGGACAAGTTAGAAAATTTCTGTCTGCTACCGATAATATCTCTGCATGTATTGTCAATCTGACAATATCAGTGGGAGACTGTCACAAGCTTTTGTCGTACATAATTCTCGTACGATTGCTGTCAGGGCAGAACATTGTCTAACCTGTTCTTTTACTACTTTATTTGATCTGAATGGTTAGTAGGTCGGGAGATGGCACCAAACGATAGTTTGTCCGAGTTTAAGGACACAGAATTAGTAGAACAGAAATGCAAAAAGTAGTGACACTAAGCTGAATAGTATTTGGTCCTTTCAACCCACTTAATGAAAACCTTAGAATCTTCAAGCTATGATAGAAAATACCAACCTTTATGCTCTTAAGAAATGTCTTTGCATGTTCAAGAGTTCCTTTAATATAAAATGTAATCATGCCAGACACACCAGTGCACTGTCGTTTAGTGAGTTCATATTGTGGGTGAGATGGCAGTCCTAAAATAAAATAGCCAAATGAAAATATTTCTCAAAATACATGCTCATGTCTACAACTAGGCCTGCAAAAAAATAAAAAATACTGTCGTACCTAGAATGCTAAAATGTATCAATTTTTTTTGGACCCAAAATAATTAATTGATTTGTTTTTGTGGATGCTGCACCATTTTTAAAAAAACATTCTTGGTGCCTCCAAGGTGTATCTAGAAGCATTTCTTAAAAATGAGGTGGAATACGGTCACTCTGTTTTCAAGAAAAGTGGTTTAACCTGAAACCCACAGTTTTGTCAGGTTTGAGCCAAGAAAGTGAGCACTGGGTGCAAGTTTGGGTGGGTCATACTTCAAACATGGCCCCTCCCCATTGGTGATGTAATCACTGATCTCTACTTTATATTGGCTGATCACACCTATGGGAGCTGAGCAAGGTGTCCATTATCAAGTCGGCTAGGACTTTGGGCTGTTTTTTGGGTGTAGGTTTTTAACCCATTCATCACTCAAAAAGGAAAATAAATTAATAAAAGCCTCTGTTTCCAATTGTATGTATATACAAAAACACAATACAACTGAGTGCTCCTAAAAGTTTTGATCATTTTATCTCTGCCCCTTAAAAAAAAAAAAAAAATACCAGATCTGTTAATCATTAATTTAGCAATAGTAATACAGTATATACTGTATATATACAGGGTAGTATATAACCCTGCATCACACACTCAGGAATTTGAAACTTACCCGGGTATAAGACTTTATCTACACGAGGATCTGCTTCCAAAAACTTTGCTACAGTTAAAGCATTCTGAAAGTGTTGCTGCATCCGCAGATGCAGGGTCTTCAAACCCCGATTGCAAAGGTAACAATCAAAAGGTGATGGAATGGCTCCTAATGCTGAAAAATAAAAATATGTATAATTGTAAAACAAAAAGCAACACACTGTGCAGTTATTGCAATAAGCCTTCAGTAGCTCTATACTGAATGACGCATCATATTTTAAGTGTACGCTAAGAACTCTGCTAGATAGCCTTATACTATACAGAGGGCCAATGGTCTACAAGATTGTTATTTACCCTGTACAGTTTA
The DNA here is from genome assembly GCF_017654675.1 of Xenopus laevis. NCBI lineage: Eukaryota > Metazoa > Chordata > Amphibia > Anura > Pipidae > Xenopus > Xenopus laevis. The sequence goes on from NC_054377.1 coordinate 77,428,516, forward strand.
CCCAGGGGCTCCACTAACTTTTTTTCTATGTCATCATTTTATTAGGATCTGTTCCCACATTCAGGGATCGTAACCAAAGCTTTGCCAACTACATGAAAAAAGTGGACAGAACTGCCCTTGAAGTCAGTTGGACATTAAATAATAAACAGATGTAGACATTAGCAAATAAAATTGGTTCTCTATAATCAATGTGTCTTTATTTAAATTAAAAAGAACATTTAAAGGAATAGTTTAGCGTGAAAATAAAAACTGTGTAAATAGATAGGCTGTGCAAAATAAAAAATGTTTCTAATATAGTTAGATAGCCAAAAATGTAATGTATAAAGGCTGGAGTGACTGGATGTCAAACATAATAGCCAGAACATTACTTCCTGCTTTTCAGCTATATAACTCTGAGCTAGTCAGCAACTTGAATAGGGGCCACATGGTACATATCTGTTCAGTGAGTTTGCAATTGATCCTCAGCATTCAGCTCAGATTCAAAAGCAACAGATATGACCCATGTGGCCCCCCTTCAAGTCTCTGATTGGTTACTGCCTGGTAACCAGTCATTGGAAACCAAGAGAGTTGAAAAGCAGGAAGTTGGGCTATGTTCTGTTATGTTAGACACCCAGTCACTCCAGTCTTTATACATTTCATTTTTGGCTAACTATATTAGAAACATTTTTTTATTTTGCACAGCCTATTTACCCACTTTTTATTTTTACACTGAATAATTCCTTTAAATGAATGTAATCAAAATTATGTTTTACAGTAGTTTCTGTCGATTAAACGATAAAGAAAATATTAGGGACTTCATTTGCCCTGTATTAAGCTTTTGAATTGAAATAAAAGATTCCTGAACAGTTTCGCACTTACAATTCTGAAGAAATTTTAGCTTTTCATACAGCTTGTCACAATTTACAGACACCAACCCCATGACGACATCGCTATGGCCTAAAAAAAAAAAAGTGATTAATTCTCCTTTCTAGCCCATATCAAATGTTTGCTTCACAGTAGTTCGTTGAGCTGCACTACAGTGCACATCTGTAGAATTTAAAAGAGGTAGTTTAGCCTCCTTTTCAACTTTAGTTCAATGAAAATAGCTTGTGCTGAACATAGTTTTTGATTATTATAAGGAGAATAGAAGCGTAAATTAGACTATAAAGGATGTATTTTGAGATAACTTTTATTTAATAAATAGCTCTTTTATAAGTTATTCATATTAAAGCACATAATGTCCATTAATTAATTTCACCACAAAATATAATGTTACTCATTTACTATGGTCCGAATGAACAAACCCTTGTGATAAGAACTCCCACATATCGTATTAATAATTTTTTTTAATAAAAAAAAAAAAAAAACACAAGGCTTAACTACAAACATATTGTTCCTTACCATTCATGTATTTGGTTGCAGAATACATACAGATGTCTGCTCCTAGAGCCAAGGGACGCTAAAAACAAACAAATACACTGATGAAGTCCTGCAAATATTCATCAGAACTTATTATTAGATTAGCCTGAACACTTACAGCTCTAGAACAATGACTACAAGACACTAATCTTGTCAAGTCAGGCTCTGCACATAACCTCAGAGTGTTTACCAATGTAACACTTGCTATGAACTGTAGTAGAAATGATTTACAAAATGAAGTAGCATAGACTGACTGTGGTGCTATCACATAAAATGAAACTTGTAGGTTGATTTAGAAAAGTAACTCACCAAACATGGCCTTTTCTAGTATTCAGGGGGCACATGTGTACATTATATCCAACTGTGTTATGTGGCACAGTGAGAAAGATGTATACATTGGAGATGCTTTATAGTATATAAACAGAATTGTGAAATAAGCATTGTTATTAGATGGTTTGTGGCTCTGCATAAACAGGAAGGGTAAGTCTTTGTGGCTCAAATTACATTTTATTTACTGCATTTTTTAATGCCAAACCTTCTACTTGTCACAAAAGATTTGACAGCCTGCTTCTCCCCATTATACACATGGAGATACTAAGCAAATAGACTAGATACTGCATTCAAAGGAATAATTCAGGTTTCATTAAAAAAAAAAAAAAAAAGCACCGCCAAATTCAATGAAAAGTATTTTCCTACCTGGAAATAGGCAGACAGGAATGTGTTATCCACTGCTAGAATAATATCTTTATGTTTGTGAACAATATCCGCACAGCCCTTGATATCGATCACTGTTAAAGTTGGATTTGTTGGGGTTTCTATCCATACAAGCTACAACAAAAACATTTCAAAAGAAAAAAAAAATATTTAACAATTGAAGTTTCTAATATAGTTATTTAGCCAATAATGTAATGTATAAAAAGACAGGAGTGACTGGATGTCTAACATAATAGCCAGAATACAACTTCCTGCTTCACAGCTCTCTAACTCTTAGACAGCGACTTGAATGGGAGCCACATGGGACATAACTGTTCAGTGAGTTAGCAATTGATCCTTAGCATGCAGGTCACATTCAAAAGCAAACTGTTATGACCCATATGAGAGCTCCAGGGCAGGAAGTAGTATTCTGGCTATTAGGTTAGACATCTTTTTACTCCAGTCTTTACAAACAACATTTGCTTTTTGCCAACTATAGTGAAAACATTTTCTATTTTGCACAGCCTATTTATCCAGTTTCAATTTTTACACTAAACAATTCCTTTAAAGACTCCAAAACAAATTGTATAATGACAAATAGAGTGGAACAAATTGGAAACATGTTCTGAGAAACTAAAACATGTATTCAAAGACACTACAATTTGTAGGGTTGCTACCTTATTCCTTTTAAAAGGAAAAGGTTGTGCAAAAACTGGTTGCTACACAGTAATCAAGGCAAGCTGCATCTTACGTTATAATTTTAAGTGCACCCTTTTAATGTTAGCGTTTGTTGGCAACTCTTAAAATTCTGTGTGGTTTCCTTTTTGTATAAACAGCTCAAAGCGAAAAGATCTCCACCTTTATGAGTAATGACAGCCAGGACACCCCCTAGTAACTTTCACAGCACCGTCAAAGTGCTCAAAAATACCTTTTAATTCAGAACAAATGGAGATCACCACATATGAAACATATGTCGAAAAAAATGCCTTCTTCCTATTTTCCAGTGATCATGAAATGTAAAAATCACAGGAAAATGTGAAGAAGGTATTTACCTTACACTATCATTGCCCTAAATATGTAGCTGCAGGAGTCAGCCAGTGAGAATGTGCAACTTATAAAAACTTAAGGTTTCAAAAAAATTAATAAGAAATATGAAAAACGATTTTGAACTAAATTTGAATTAACATATTCAAATATAACACTTGGATTCTGTTAAATAATGTTTTGGCATATAAATAAATGTAAGTTTTGATATAATCCAACGTTATTTTTACCTTGGTGTCTGTAGTGATAGCAGCTTCCAAGCTTTTTAGGTCTGAACAATCAACAAAAGCCACTTTGAATCCCATTTCAGATGCAACCCTTCTAAAATATCTGTTAGTGCCTGTGGCATAAACAAACGACTATTTATTGGCTTTACTCACATTACTTTGAAAATAACAACATACCATTCTTAGAAGGCATAGAACATCTTGGGTTAAAAACAAAAAATATAAGAAAATTATATATTATATTATATATATATATATATATATATATATATATATATATATATATATATATATATATATATATATATATATATATATATATATATATTAGTGAAAAAGGATTGCGGCACTTACAGTGTTTTAGTGAAAAAACACAAAATGTTTTATTATTAAGCCTCAACGTTTCGATCCGACACAGGGATCTTCGTCAGGAGCAAAAACAAACAAACATGGCTCCTGACAAAGATCCCTGTGTGGGATCGAAACGTTGAGGCTTAATAATAAAACATTTTTTGTTTTTTCACTAAAACCGTGCCGCAATCCTTTTTCACTGCTTATTTCCCATGCTGGCACCCAGGTATTAATTTTGTCTACGGAGTGCACCATTCCTTTGGTTATATATATATATATATATATATATATATATATATATATATATATATATATATATATATATATATATATATATATATATATATATATATATATATATATATATATATATATATATATACATACACATACACATACACATACACATACACTATTTTGGATTCGGCCGAACCCCCGAATCCTTTGCGAAAGATGAGTTTGAATACCAAACCAAATCATAATTTGCACATGTACTTGTTTTATGACAAAAAAAAAAAAAAGTCACACGATTTAGGATTCCGATTCGGCCTGGCCGAAGGATTCCGCCGAATGCGAATCCTGCTGAAAAAGGCAGAATCCCGAACCGAATCCTGGATTCGGTGCATCCCTACCAAAAACGTGGTTACATTTTTGACTAATAAGCCTAAAGGGAAAACTCCAGACAATGTTTTGTGCATTTTCCCAGTTTCTGCATAAACAGCCATGGAACCTCTCGGTTTAAAGGAGAACTAAAGCTTAACTAAAGAAGTATGCTAGAAGTGTTGTACATTATGTTTTGGGCTTCTGTACCAGGGAAAGGCAACCATAGCCCTTTAGCAGGTTTCCAAAATGCCCCTGTAACTCTCCATCTTCTCTTCTGCCGATTCACTGTACATGCTCTGTGCTTCTGTCAGTTACTGAGCTTAGGGACTGACTCAAAATATACAGTTCACATAGAATATAAATGTCACAATATAAGGCTGATTAGTAATCAATAGAGATAATTACTACATGGCAGCTCAGAAATCAGTGCAACTAGCATCAGAATGTAATAATCAGCCCTGTAGCATCATCTTATATTACAGACCAACCTAATTTGCAACACCCCTAAGCTTAGCTTCTCAACAGCTGCTCAGAGCCCACTGAGCATGTAAGTGTTGCTGACACTTTCCAGGATGGGGACCCCCTGGGACAAGTTTGAAGTTTTGGATCATTGCTGCTATTGAGAAGCTTAAATTCTAGGCTGGTGCAATTAAGTTCAGTATATAAAATATGGAATTTTTAGGGTTTAGTTCTCCTTCAAATAGCAGCTGCCATATTAAGTTTGGTGTGACATAACTTCCCTGCATGCGTCTCTCTCCTCAGATTACTGCTGGGAGGGTAAGAAATGAGGTTTGAGGATGAGAGGTTTGAGCTCAGAAAAGGCAATCTGATTCCCGAAGCCCATATGTAAACAAGAGAAGCAAAGGAATGCAATGTTTCTTTGCAGAGGATTCTGAAGAAGACCTGCAGCACTGTGAGTGTAACTGGGTATATTTACATACAACTTTTTGGTAACGCCTACATGGTTTTAACCTTTCCTTCTTATTTAAGGGTGATTGGATTTCATTACCTCCATATACATCTTTAGTACAGATTATTTGGTCTCCACATTTCAGAAGATGGGTGATATTCAGTGTTGCAGCCAAACCAGACGCATAGGATAAACCTTTGAGTGAAACAATTCAAGAACATGTATATTTACTTTTGCAATAATGAACCAGTTAATACAGGCAATAAAATCAACCACTCTTTAATACATTTTTAATGTATTAAATGCATATAAACATAAAGGCACGTTAGAGGTACTGTTGACAAGCAAAACACTTTTTTATCATGTATCCTATGAATTCAGTGAAAACATTAGCATTGCCACAGAACCCGAAGCTCAGGAGTGTTTGGAAAATAGAAGGATACTGGTACTGTACAGCCTTCAGAGCATGTATACACTCATGGTGCCTAAACTGCAGAGATGAGAGTTGTTGCAAAAGTAAGTGTTCTGTATGCATGTACTGGTACTATGAATGGGTAAAAAAAAGCAGGGCTCATTTACTTACAGTAACGAACTCTGCAATATTCTACCACAATTGGTTTTTTCCCACAATTTTCCCCACAATTCTAGCATCATTGTGCTTACCACAGAAGCTGCGCCTAACACAACTGCGGATGATGCATTAAGATAAGCACAACTGTGTCTGCACTTTGCCGTTAAATCAGATTTTGGAATACTTTATAAATCTGGTCGAAGAATTAGTATGAAATGTTACAAAATCAAACAAAATAAGTTGGGTATGAATGGAGTAGTAAAGTTTAATTAACTTACAATATTTGGCACCATCCAAAGCAGCAACTGCTTTCTCCATAGAATTCCTTGTTGGATTTCCACTGCGACTATAATCATATCCCTGTTATTTAAAAAAAAAAAAAAAAAAAAAAAAAACATTTCAAATTGGTGTGTCTACTTAGCATAACCGGAAATACATCATGCAGACTTGCAAAGCCCTAACTAGAATTCCAACTCAAAACAAAGGTATTCTAGAATAGTTAAAAGGGTGGGTACACCTTTGAGATAAATTTTAGTATGATATAGAGAGTGATATTCGGAGACAATTTGCAATAGATTTTCATTTTTTATTATCTGTGGTTTTTGAGTTATTTAGCTTTTATTCAACAGCTCTTCAATTTGAATTTTACGGAATCTGGTGTCTAGGGTCCAAATTACACTAGCAAAGTACACTGAGTTGAATAAGAGACTGGAATATGAATAGGAGAGGAGATGAATAGAATGATCAGGAATATCAAGTAGCAATAGCAATACATTTGTAGCCTTACAAAGCATTTGTTTTTTAAAAAGTTGAAAGTTGCAAAGAGTCAGAAGAAAACTGCAAATAACTATAAAACTATACAAAATAAATAATGAAAAATTGCTTAGCATTGACCATTCTATAACATACTAAAAGTTGCCTGAAAGGTGAACCACCCCTTTAAGCGTTCAGTATTAGAACTGGTATTCAAAGGCTCCAAACTTGCCTCTCGACTCTTACTGAAGTTATGGTGTAGGGTGACTGACAGAAGGCCTCTGTGAAGAATCTGTGAACCGAGTGGCAAGTAAAGCACCTGTCACCAAAACATTTGCTATAGCAAGCGGGGTAAGGCAATTTCAGGAGTTTTGACATCTGTTTTCTGTCTGAGCACAGCGGCATTAAACACTCCCAATGTGCCGTATGTTTGGAAGGCATTTCCTTGTATTCCTCTCTCAAACACAATTTTTAACTATGTGTTTTTATTGTCTGGCTTTGCTATAGGAAGTCACTGGTAAATGTTTACTTTCAAATCTTTAACATATATAATGACTGATAAAAAAATGCAATTTAATTATACATAATGAACTTTTAATAATTGTTTTTTTTTTATGACAGGAAAATCAAATAACCCATATACCCTACAGCAATTTAAATGAAAGGTGAAATGTACTTTCCAATTTCCATGGTTTCCAGATTGTCTGTAAGTTACCATCCCATTTAAACTGTAAGCCCTACGGGGTAGGGTCCTTCATCCTTTTGTCTTCTTGACACTGAGCACTTAATCGGTAGTGTAATTATATTTTATATTTATGTGAATTGTATTTCTAATAATGCACTTGTTCCTTATTATTGCAGCGAACCTTTGTTTGTTACTACTTATTTATTGTTTTGCTGTACAGTGCTTTGCCCTCAAGGAGCGCTATACAAATAAAAATATACAGACAAATACATAAAGTGGAATTTCTGCCCCTTGGGGGAGCCAGTGACCATGTAATATATCCACTGTGTAACTGCTCATAATTACAGTGACTAAGCAAATCCCTGGGCTGAGCGGCTGCTAGATCATTGCATCACATGCCTTACTGTAGCACCTGGTTGGCAGTCAGGGGTATTGGAAACATCTGGCACCCAGTGAAACACTACAGGGGGCTCGTCCTACTGTTCAGGCTTCCCATGTGTATATTATGATCACAATTTTTTACACTGATTTATTACTAAGGACTTTCTGTAGGACTGTCCAAGAGGCGGGCACAAATGAAAGGAGCTTTTCTTAGGAACTGACAATCTAAAAAATGAGGCACGTGCGGTAGGTACTTCCCTGCCCTAGAACTTTCTATTAGTAATTATGGCTCACTCGTCAATAGACAGACAGACAGAAGTCTTTTCGTTACTGTAGCACTCCAATTCAACACACACATAATAACACCCTGATTATTAGCTGCCCAGCCGTAGCCAGTCAGACCTACCGCATGTTCGCCGGGTCCGAACTGTTTGAACGTTGTGGAAAGGCTTATGGGGGGTACGACTGCCATAGACTTCCATTGTTCCGGCTCCTGGCCCACGTGTATCGCCTCAGTGGCAAAGTGTTTAAACCCCTGCTGGAAGCCGTCCATTGAGCCGCAGACAAGCGTGCGAGTAGATCAGCTTGTTGTGCACCGGCAACTCACTGTTACAGAATCTTTTACTGCATTGTTGTGCTCAAGCTCCACCCCCTGATTTGCTATTGGCTAGCGCCAGAGGCGTTGTCAGTAGCGCAGAAGCGTGGTGCAGGCCTCTTTAAGGTCAACCGGAATAATCCGGCCGCTGATTGCACCATTCGCTTACATTGAAATTGTCTGGGGGGCTGCTAATCGCCTGCTTTTGTGGATTTCAATCAGCACGAGGCTTGTCCGTGTGTTTTCAGAAGAGTAATTTGTACGAGTCGTTAAGCCTGAGTATTCCAATCGCTAAAGAAGGTTGCATCATACGAGTTGTTGTGGCTATGAATTTATCAGCCCATTGCTGAGCTATCCTATTTGCGTCACTGTATCCCTTCTACACCATTTATTAGTGGCTGTTTGATATATAAATCTACAATATAGTTCCTTTAATCATTTGTGCATCCCATACATTTAAGGGGACCTAATGCATAAGAATCAAGCAAGTGCCACTAGGTTTTATTTTTAATGGTAGAAGCAATGTGCTGGTAAAAAAAAAAAAAAGAACATTTGTGATTTTTCCTTTACTGGTCAGCTCTATGTCATACTAGGGTTGCCACCTGTTCCGTTTTAAAAACCGTCAAAACTGCCTGCAGTGCCCAGTTTGGAATCCCTAAGGTTTACGTGTAGGGTTGCCACCTGGCCGGTAAAAGTAATGGTTGGTCCCGATGTTATTAATAGGGAAAAAAGATTAATATATAGGAAGGCTGGGTTTTTTTTCCCAGAAAAGGTGGCAACCCTGTTTACGTGGCTATTGGCCAAACGCCACATCATAGCTCTGCCCACCTCCACGCAGCTTTGAAACCCAAACGATGGTTACCACCTGTGTGGTATTTTAACTGTCCTAAAATGGTAAAACACTTTCTAAGGTGGGGCAGGTATAAGAAATTTAGACTCCACTCTGGAAATGTTAGACCAATGTTACAGCAATGAAGGGGTAATCTGAAACCGCTTCACTCTGTCCTTGACGGGCGAAACAGTACTGATCACTAAAGGGAGGCATGAATCTGCAGGTTAACTGTGTTTACTGAATAAGGTCCGCTATACAAGTGTCATAAATTACAGTAGCAAGGCCAAATCCCCAAATGGTAGGGTAACCGTTCCAAACAAGGCATTGTGAATCACAGAATGTAACCCCTTTTCCAGATAAAGCCCAAGCAGACGGATACCTCCACAGGTGAACATAGAAAGAAATCCCTGGTGCAAAACCTGCTTCTATTTCTGCAAAGGAAACATGGACTTGACCAAAAGTAGGGAAGAGAAAAGTACAAATAACCAGAGTAAGAATAAGGAATAGAGGCAAGGATCATATTTATTATGTTGTGTAAAACTAAGGGGCCGATTCACTAAGCTCGAGTGAAGGATTCGAATGAAAAATACTTCGAATTTCGAAGTATTTTTTGGGTACTTCAACCATCGAATGGGCTACTTCGACCTTCGACTTCGATTCGAACAAAAAATCGTTCGACTATTCGACCATTCGATAGTCAAAGTACTTTCCCTTTAAAAAAAACTTCGACCCCCTACTTCGGCAGATAAAACCTACCGAAGTCAATGTTAGCCTATGGGGAAGGTCCCCATAGGCTTGCTAAACTTTTTTTGATCGAAGGATTTTCCTTCGATCGTTGGATTAAAATCCTTCGAATCGTTCGATTCGAAGGATTTAATCGTTCGATCGAACGAAAAATCGATCGATCGAACGAACGTTTAGCGCTAAATCCTTCGACTTCGATATTCGAAGTCGAAGGATTTCAATTTGAGGGTCGAATTTCGAAGTATTTTTTACTTCGAAATTCGACCCTTAGTGAATCTGTCCCTAAATGTGGCAAATAAACTGTGTAAAAGCTGTGTAAAATAAATGGCTAATTTATCAGGGTGTGTTTTACTTTACACCATGTGAACTCCAGATTTGCTGCTATTTTACACTGCTTTCAACAGAAGTCACTAAGAAAAAATGTCAAAATTGTACGCTGTACTTTACATGGCGTAACTTGGTGATGTGTGGTGTATCTCGCTGTTGTTTTTTTACACCACATAATAAATATGCCTGAGTGTGAAACATCATGACACTCCCACCTAGGGTTGCCACCTGGCCGGTATTTTACCGGCCTGGCCGGTAAAAATGATGCTTGATGCCAATGTTATTAATAGGAAAAAACTGCAAGAATATAGGAAGGCCGGTATTTTTTTTTTACAGAAAAGGTGGCAACCCTACTCCCACCTGGAGGGAGGGAACTAATAACTCCACTGAAAGAGAGTGGACAGTAAAACAGAGTATAAAAGTCTTGATCCCACTACTTACCAGAAAACTTGTATTAAATGTGTGCCTCCTGAAAGAACACTATTGGAAATAGCTCAAGTAATGGAGAACCTGCAAGAGAAGACATAAAAGGAAAAAACAGTTAATAACAAAAGTAAAACAAAATTCACCAAAAATAGTGTAAAACCTGTGTAAAATAAATGGTGTGAATATCAAGGTTTGTTTTATTTTACGCCATGCAAATGCCAGATTTACCGCCGTTATTTTACACTGCTTTAGACCATTGTAAGTAAGTTCCAGTGGAAATTGTCGAAAGAAAGAGCGCATCATTTTTACACAGAACCTTGTTTGGAATCAGAATGAAAGGCCTACCTGGGAATAACATAGCATAGAAGACAGGGCAGAGAGTCATACAGCCAGTAAGTCCTGCATTCTCATGCTGAATTGCACCCTAAACACAAATCCTGCAGTGTGCTCAGTTGGATATGCACCACACCTTATATTGTAAATGAATTGTTTGCAGAGACTGACTCACAGAGAAAAAGCATATGATACATACCCTGTGAGGTGTCCAGGAGTATGAAGCAGCTTAGACCAAGCTTCACTCAAGTGCTAAAACTGGTTCTTGTTACCATATCCCCAGCCAAAACAGTTTGGATAGTGTTAAAGGATCTGTATGCCATATAGAAGGGGCACCCTAACAAAAATACATGCAGATTTTCCTAGCATTTGCAGGAATACAGTCCATTTGAACCTATGAGTATGTGACCTGGTCAGGAAAAACGTAGATTGAGTTTAGGACCTATTATCTATTTGGCATGCTCTAAAATGAGCATTCCAAACTAAAGAATCAAATCTAGGAAGGGGAATATAAGCTATCCACCTATAGCTTTTGAAGGGAAAAGACCCCTACTATCTATAACGCAATGCCATAGGCAGTCATGGTATAATCAGGACGTTCCTAAAAGCAAACACTAAAATCTTTGTTAAAAAAAAAAATACATATATTCTTTGTAAGACAGCTTTTTTGTTAGCACACCACCCTGAAAGTAACCTATAGCCTGCCAAACAACTAGCAGGGCAGTCCTCTAGCAGCAAGTGGCATAGACCCTAAAAACTTATGGTATGTTATAATTGCATGCCTTGTGTCAAATACCATTGTCAACAATAAGGCTTACAACCATATAAGTAAATACCTTATTGTTATAAGGAGAAAGCTGTAAGGCTAAGCCATTAAGAATGAAGGCAGTTTTTTCCCACATGTATCAGTGTCAATATAAAGAACCTTATTATTTAGGCTCTAATTCACTCTCCTGCCATATGGATAAACCATGGCTTATCGATAAAACATAGTAAGCTGCTGTGCACTTCAAGTTTTAAGGTAAGTTCTACATGTTTTTTTTTTTACGTGGGGGGGGCTGACAAACAATGTTTTTTTTTTTAAATTGTCTGGGGGTCCCTGCCCACCAATGTTTTTTTTTACTATTATTGGGGGCCCTGACCAGCAATGGCTTTTTCAACTTGTAGGGGGGACCCTGGCCACCAATGGTTTTAATTAACTTGTAGGGGGGAACCTGGCCATCAATGTTTTTTCTTTACTATTATTGGGGGCCCTGACCACCAATGGCTTTTGTTCTTGTTTTTTGTTGTCTTGTTTTGAACCATTATGGGGGCCCTGACTACCAATGATTTTTTTTTAACTTGTAGGTCTCCACCTTGGTCACCATTTTTTTTTTAACTTGGGGGGCTAACTACCGTTGGGTTTTTGAACTTGTAGAGGGGTTCCTGCCCACCATTTGTTTTAACTTATAGGGGGGGGGACACCAATGGATTTTTACCAAACATGTTTGTATGGATTTTACTGTGGTGTGGGAGGCAGGTGGGGCCTAGAAAATTTTAGCCCTGTGATTTCTGATGGCATATATATACATTTAAGCCAGAATTGGCCATTGCTCTCAGACTAGTGTATGCTACATATAAGCAGTTTGGCTGTTAGTCTTGGCCTCTGTACTGAAACAAGCGTATAATTCCTATATGGAGCATAACTGCTGCATTTAAACACATGCATGATACAAATATATGACTATACAAAGTAATCAATGATTTTAATTTGATCAATGATGTGTGTTACAAATACTTACACACCTAGAAGTTGCATAAACTAATATGACCCAAAATGGAATAACCATAACCACAGTTTGGATTTGCAAACACAAATCACACTCCAAAACACAAAACCACTGAGATGTCTTAGCATACACATTCAGTTTGGTTGTTACATTAACTAGCACCAGAACTAAAACAATAATTAATGGGAACATTTGGCTTGTTTGCAACTTAGGCAGCCCCAGAACCACAAAAATATTTTACCACTTTCATTTACATTGTACAAGTCTGAGAACACTCTGCTAAAGAGCCAAATGCTATACATTCTATCAGGCTGAAAATCCCAGGCTAGCCAGTATCCCAATACATACACTTGCTGATGAACAGTTATTAAAGATTGCAAAACACCAGCTCCCTAACTTCTTAAACTAGCCAAACTCTGGAGGAGAAAAATATACTTAAACAGTGTTTAGTTTAAAGCAATCTAGTCTGAACTGTGATCAACAGAGAAGAAGTATAACTCAGAATCTTACCTGATACTCCTAGAGCTTGATTCTAAACTGCTATGGGTAGGAGAGGGGAGGGGACTCAACCTGCCCATTACCTACAGCTGTATAGTAATAACTATACACTTGTAGCCTTACAGAGCATTTGTCTTTTAGATGGATTCAGTGACTTCCCATTTGGAATCTGGAAAGACTCCATATAATAAATAATGAAGTCCAATTGAAAAATTGCTGAAAATACTTAGGGGCAGATTTATCAAAGGTAGAAGTGATGGTTCGAAGTTAAAAACTTTGAATTTCTAAGTAAATATTTGGGTACTTCGACCATCGAATAGTCCAACTTCGATTCGAAGTTTAAAAAAACTTTGAAATTCGAATATCGAAATTTATCATGTACTGTCTCTTTAAAACTTCGACTTCAACCATTCGCCAACTAAAAGCTGCCAAAGTGCTGTTTTAGCCTATGGGGGACCTCCTAGAACCCGTATGGAGGCAATTGAGGGAGTTTGGGAATACGGACCACTTCGACTCCCAAAAACCTTCGACCTCTATTCGGTTGGTCTTTTTGAACCCGAAGTTCAAAGTTTTTATAACTTTGACCTTTGATAAATCTGCCCCTTAAAGTTCTCTTCCAGGTGAACCACCCCTTTAAGGTAACATTTAATATGATGTAGAGTGACATTTTGAGACAATTTGTAATTGGTTTTCATTTTTTATTATTTGTGGTTTTTGAGTTATTCAGCTTTTTACTCAGCAGCTCTCCAGAAAATCTTGTTGTTTGTATATTTCTCTTGGTATTTGGGGCTTTGGTGAACAAGAGATAGCGTACTATACAAGGTAGTAAGTATCAGGATGTTTTTGACTGGAGCTCAATGTTGAAAATTGACATATCATGCAGCTTACTATAATGACAGCAGGCATTGTCGTAGCAGTAATATTTGGGCACATTAGTGAAATGATCTGCCACTTGGACTATACTGCTGCCTGTGTACTGAAGGTGTTAGCAATAGACAAGTACTGGCACATAGTGATGCACTGCTCTCGCATACTTTTTTAGGGCTGAAGATATCAATAGATGTACTGATTTGCCCAAGTATTACTGCTACGGCCATTCGATTCCTTGTTTAAATGAGTTAAATGATGTTAATGGTTCAAAGAATGTCAGGCTGAATGGACATTTTCACCTCACCAAATCTGGCCCTCGTTGCAAAAAGTTTGGACACCCTTGTGCTAAACTCATTAGCTTATTGATTTAATTATAGGAATGGGAAGCCAAACCTGGTTAGGATGAGAAGGACTAAAATCAGCCAAAAAGCCCTTCACAAGCAATTACATGTAAAGTGAAGCCTGAAATCAGAAGGTATTTACTTGTCTCATGCATGTCTCCGACCCATGATGCCTTATGGGAGAATTAAAACTTTTATTTTTGGTATCTAGGCAGTGCTGTGTGTATGGCATGAGACTACTAAATACCTTGCATGTAATTGCTTGTGAAGGGCTTTTTGGCTCATTTTAGTCCTTCTCATCCTAACCAGTTTCGGTTTCCCATTTTGCTACTCTCCAAGTCTTACCTCCTCAGAAGCCATGTTCCAATATCTTGCACTGATGAGATCTAACAAGATTGAAACAGGCTGTCTGCAAGTTTGGATATAAGGCTCTGAACTATTAGGCTGTATCTGTGCTATAAAACCAGCGGTCCTGGATGCATATGAGGGACATAACGGAGTGATTTGCATGTCTCTGCCCATGATTCCTTATGGGAGAATTAAAACTCTCATTTTTTGTATTTAGACAGTGTGGTGTGTATGGCATGAGGCAAGTAAATACCTTCTGATTTCAGGCTTCACTTTGCATTTGATTTAATTATATTCTGCCTGTTTGTACTCATGTGCCTTCAGAACTATGTATTATTGCAGTCAAGCTTCATTTCATTTTCTTTTAAAAGCAATATGCTGCATTTTTTTGTACTTGACATCCAATCAAAGGACAATAGAACAGAGGGATGTGTTTGGAATTGGAACTCATAAAAACTCACATATTTGCCTTTAAAAGAAAAAGGTTTCAAAATGCAATATCTGTGCAAATAAACAAAATTGTGTAAGAGAACCCAAGTTCTAATTTAGAAAAAGCTTTATTAAAAAAAGTGAAAAAAGTGATCAAACAGAGAGACCAGTGTTCAACTACCTGTCCCATTAGTCCACAATGCAATTATAGCTTTACAGACACAAAAAACGAATTCAATAATCAATAGAATAACTTAACACACTGCACACACACTGCATAAAACATTTATATACTGCAATTATATACTGATTAAAAAAGCAAACTTTTATCCAACAAGTCTAACAGGGGAATGTAATAAAAGTCGCAAAGAGCAAAACAATTCGCACCAATAAGAATAAAAATCCATATCTCGCAATGTAATATTGTTCCTTAAACTGTTATTGCATTGCGAATTTTAATTGCGCATTGCGAATTTTAATTGCGCACTCATAAGAAGTGCTTGAAGGTGTCGTAATCTTTTGGAGCAAACGTAACGACTTTTTCAGTAAGAAGTTTTATTACATTGACTGCGCATTGGCGCAAACTATAAAATTCGCAAGTGGTCTTTCACTGTCGGAAGTGGTCGCTAAACAGTTTCCGGGCTCGCAAAAGCTATATTAAATTCGCACAAAGCAAAATTTGTTCGCGCAAAGGCATAACTTTTCGCATTGCGAATAGTTTTTCCGTTAGCGATTTTTATTACATTCCCCCGTAAGTCTTTTAGGCTCATATAGTGGTTTTAAAGGACCCTTTTGATTTCCAACATTGGATCTGTGACCCACTTAACTTTTAGACCTGTAACAAACTTTTATGAATATATATTATTTAAACTCTTCCCACAGTCTTTGGAAATTTGTCTTGGTGACTCAGTTGTCATTAGCCTTACGTATGTACTGCTCTAAAATATATGCTTTGCTTTTCTAACTTAGGTGTCTGTTCAAATATAATTGCTGATTGGTTGCTATTAGGGTTCCAACCTGACCGGTAAAAATTATGCTTGAGTTTTACCACTTCGAAATTCGACCCTTAGTAAATGTGGCCTTAAGTGTGCACACATTACTGAAGACTACAATTCAGTCGACGTGTCAGAAAGTTTAAACCTCTTTATTTCCCTGGGAGTTTTTAGTAAAAAGGTTAATGATAACAAATCTGATTATATATTAAGTAACCTAGTAGGAATCAAAGGTCTTTGCATATGACTTGGATTAGCTATTTACAAACATAAATGGGAATGGGATAGCATGATAGGCCATGTGCATTTTTTTACTATATATACTAAATTCAGAATGAATTTAGTATTTATACTAAGGCATTGTTCTAAGAGCTCTGTTTGCAAAAATGTTTGCTGAGCTGTGCAGCCTCAGTGTCATAGGAGCAACTCTTTAACCTTTCTACACTGTGAGGAGGGTCCTTTGTTTGATCATGCCTCCCAATATTTGAAAAATGGAAAGAGGTACACAAAACTTTGGTCACACCCAATTTCTAGCCCCCCCTCCAAATACCATGCCCAGTTACCAAAAACACAACCTTTTTTGAATGATTGGAATTGCAGCATTAGGAGAGAAGAAGCAATATATGCCCAAGCATATTAAAAAACACTATGTCCTCCACATTTAATGACATATTATGGCTCCAGCACTACTATGGCCCCCAAGTATTTCATTACACACAGAGGCAACACTGCCTCAAGCACTGCACTAATATTAGAAACAGCTCTCCACAGGTCGCTTGTCTCCAGGCAGTTTCAGAAGCACTTTATATAATCTGGGAAGTGCCTTCTCCCGAGAAAAAACTCAAATATTCTCCAGTTTCATTGACCAATAACATGATTCTAGCATCTTCTACTGAAAGAGGAAACCTTGATAATAACCAAAGACACCCAAAGATTATGTTTTCCACAAATTCTGGATATCTCTTTAATTAGTCTCCCTATTACTTTATCAAATTTGAAGTCTGATGAGAATACAAGTTTTTACATCTTGTGAGTTTAACACGTGGCAAGGAACACTAATCCACTAATAACAATGTACCCACTACTTTCAGTCTATACACAAAATTCTTGTTTTTAATAATAAAGCCATCTCTCTTTTGGTAAATGCTGAAATCCTGAGTGGACAACCAGTAAGTAGAAGAATCTATCAGCTATTTTTGTGCAAAATACCTGTTACATACTTGCTTGTAGCACAGGAAGCACTAAACTGGAACTTTCATTATGTGCTGGCTGGTTGATTTTGTAATTGTTTTATTGAAATGTTATTTTAGAAACAGTACAAACATCCCTTGGTGGAATGTAATAACAATTTTAAACAGAAAATTTATTATTACATTTAGAACAAAAATGTATAATTAAAATTAAAATTACTTTCAGTTTGCAATAAGATTTAAGCGCTTATGTTAAAAATAAAAAGCTGGAACAACCCAAATGAATGCTCTCCTTCTGAATTTGCCATTATTAATGCAAGCAAAATGTTCTTAACAATGACAAACAGATTAAAATAGTTGTAAATTGTTTTGACTGACTTGAGTCATTTAATAGTCCAAATACATTAAAATGACTCACAACAAAACCACCACATTTGTGAACTGGAATAAGGTTTTGGGGATTTTGATGTTCCTTTAATGACAATATAACTCAAATAATAGTTTTACTCCAAAGCAGTTGACAATTGAGTTACCCAAATCATAAGATAACTAAACTAGTTCTGGGGTAACAATTTACTGTGTGAATGCTACATTTAGCAATTTTTATATTTTGCTAAAAATATTGATGCCAATGGCTATTTTTTTTCTTGTATGAAAAATTAGTGCATGGCTTTAGATTTATTATAACGATCAGCTAGGAACATGTAAACAGGACACACTGTCCTAAAGCCAGACAAGAGGGGCAATCCTGGACTGTTTGCCAAATACTCTGTAGACAGATATGAATTAAGCTGTTCTTTTGTCAGGGAAATAAACAAATTCTGGGAACAGTGGTGCCAATGTCAGTGGGGGGTGGGGTGATGGACTGTGTAGTAGATTCCAATGAGTAATTTCCATTCAAAATCCTAGCTGGGACTGCAGTCCAACAACAACCATGCAGTTTCAAAAAATACTGCCTTTCACAACCTGCCATAAAAAGGTATATTAACATATTTCATATATAATAATAAAATTTAATTGGAGCTATGATTTATTTACTAAAATATATTCAATGCTCCTTATCTAAAGCTGAACTTATCCTAACATTTAACAGCATCAAACAGGCATTGTCATAATAATAATTAAAGACAACTGGGGAATGTACAAACATGGGTACAGGTTACCAGGTTTTTTTCACAATACATTGATTTTTCTCAGCACTTCAGTGTTTTTGAATATGGTGGTAAATTTTGCACCCACAGCAACACCAGAGCTTTCAACCTCCCAATTTTTTTCGAGAGTTACCCAAATTTGGCCCTCTCCCCCAGTCTCCCATCACCCTACCGCATTCTCCCGAATATTAGGCATATCCCCGATTTTTTCTGCACCTTCACTTTAAATGAATGGGTTGTCAAATGTTAGGATCCCCCAAGTGATTATATTTACTTACTTGACACCCTGAGCTGGTGCTCCTATCAGCAGAAAAATGCACCAGCCCGGGGATCTGCCAGCAAGCACCATGGAGCAATCCTCTTCTTTGCTTGTTTTTTCTTCTTGCGGCTGCGCATGCACAGTAGAGTGAAAAGCTGAACTTTAACAAAAAAAAGCCGGCTATTTCGTTCTACTGTGCATGCGTCTGCCCCAGAAAATTTGAAGAAAGAAGAAGATGGAAGAGGATTGCTCTGTGGTGCTCGCTGCTAGAACACCGGGCCGGTGCATTATTCTGCTGATAGGAGCAATGGCCCAGGGTGTCAGGTAAGTTAAAACAGTCACTTGGGGGTGCCTAACATTTGGCACCTCAAGTGGAAAATTACTTTCCTTCTCTTTTAAAATCTGGCTGCGTATGGGCAGTAAGTATCCAGATGTCTTTTGGAGAAAGTGTGCATGTATGGATAGAGATCTGCGGCTTCAGACGAGAGGTTTGCGTATGCACGTGATATCACTTCTGGGGTTGGGCCGGCGCAGTGACGGCACTTCCTATTTAGACTGTAGTCCCTACGGGGCAGGGACCTACATCCTTTTGTCTCCTTGACACTGAGCACTTAATCTGTGTTGTATCTATACTTTATATGTATGTGAATTGTCTTTAAATAATGTACTTATTGGTATTTATTATTTAATGACCCCGTTTGTTCTACTAATTTATTGTTCTGCTCTAGAGTGTTTTGCCCTCAAGGAGAGCTATAGAAATACAAATATACATACTTCCAGGCATCGTGGTACGTCTCCCAGGTAAGCGATACTAAAGGTTGACAACTCTGCAACACACACACTATCCCGAAAATAACAAAATTTGCATCCTAGCATAAATGGCATGCAAAATGCATGGATGTCAAAGTGATCCCAGTAGTGTATTTTGGTCTGGTGCTGCCCTAGATACCAGATCTGTAAATTCCCATCATGCAGATGTAATGTTATGGCATATCACAATGTCACTTCCACCTGCACACTGCCAAAGGATCCCCTACAGTACAGATATGGGATCCGTTTTCCAGAAATCCAATATCCAGAAAGCACTGCAATATAGGAAGGCACTTGCCATAGCCTCCATTTTAAAGCTGAATAGCCAAATTACGGAAAAAATCCTTTATCCGGAAAACCCAAGGTCCCAAGCATTCTACATATCAGGTCCCATACCTGTATCCAGCAACAGTGAAAGTGGCTTTTATTCCCCTGGCGCACTAGACACAGGCCCTTGGAAGCTTATACAGTAAATACATCTCCGGGTAATGCATTATCTTATATGACTTCAATTTGCATACCTACCAAAAGGTTTGATGAAGGTTCAAAAAGTTGCCCTGTTTTGGCATGCTTTTTAGCAAATAAATCCCTTATTGCACTTGCACAGTTATACAGTATCTGTTTTTTTTTTAAATTTACTATTAATGATTTTCAAGCAGGTGTGGGTATTCCTTAATAAGCACCTGATTTCACAAATAGAGTTTTGTTTTACAGAGGGTAGAGCTCTCTACATGTTCTGGCAGGGGCAATGAGTCAGAGAACTGAAAAATGTTTTGTGCTTGCTGAAACAGGATCTTTGATTCCTCCACCATAATTCTATTTGTATAGCATTACGATGAAACGCTTTGTACCTTATATATGTACAGTATATCAGCTCTTGGTCTTTCTGGAGTCCAGAAACTAGCTTGTTCACAACATTAAAGTGTACAAGATCACCTTCCATACACTTAGCAGAATAACTGGTAAATTCATATATGACAATATTTATCCCAGATAACAGTCCTCAAAAATCCCAATTTTCGCTTTTGGGTTCTAGGATGGTAAATTGTTACTAACTGGAGTTTCAAACAGAAACACAGAATCACAGAATCACTTGTAGTGCCAGTTCATATGGGGCAAGGAACTGTAAGTTTTTCCCTAACCACTACTCTTCTTCAGAAAAAAAATGTACCAACCTTTTGATGATCCTACCTAAGCATGAGGCCACACTATTCCCAGTGATCCAGGTAAGATGGTAGAACAGTAGTGATGGGCGAATTTATTCGGCAGGCGCGAATTCGCGGCGAATTTGTGCGTTTCGCCGCCAGCGAATAAATTCGCGAAACGCCCGCGAAAATTCGCCGGCCAAAAACGGGCGCCGGCGTCAAAAACATAATTCTGTCTTTTGCTTCCACACTTCTTCCTGTTCAGGTAGAGTTGTGTTATTTCTGGTCAGGTGATATCTGAGGCAGCACACAGACCATCACAAAATGGTGGTTCAAGACAAGAGATGTAAAAGGGCAGTTTTTACTTAAATATATATTCCAGTTTGGTAAGATTCTTTCATATGCCATTAATTTAATATAATCTGTTGCTTAAGTATTCATTTTGGGGGTATAGTTTTCCTTTAAGTATGTGAAAGCTCTATCCTGAAGGTCAACTACGGACCTTTGAACAGATCCAGTCAACTTTTGACATGAAACAAACAGCTCAATTTCGCTATTTGCAATTTTGACAAGCTGCACAGGCACAATTCTCCAACCCACAGATTACAATCATAGCTACTAGTTTGGAAACTGCTCTACAGCTATAGGAGATTCCTAAAGCACTCTCCACCATTTACCAGAAACTACTAATTCCTGGGGAAAACCAACGGCTTGCCTGCTACCACAAATGGGCCCAAGACATCTGTGTCTTAGATTAAGACCAATGAAAGGAGGTACTAATACACTTTCTACCTTCTAAAATTTCAGCCAGGCACAAACTAGTCCAGGTCAAATGTCTACACTGCTCCTACCTGACCCCAGAGTGTCTGAAATGAATGGACTTAACCAGAGCTACCTGTACTCGAGGCTGTGGACACCTGGGCACATGGTTCCATATGGTGTGCTCATGCCCCAAACTAACCAGCTATTGGACATAATTTTTTTCCGTTTATCACGAAGTTTATGGTGCTCACTATACAACCAGACCCAGTTGTGCATTATTGGGTCACGCAGGAGGCATTGCAACCTCTGTGGAAAGCAGAACTCTACTTCAATTTCTCATGTACTATGCCAAGAAACAAATCGTCCTTAAATGGAACAGACCTATAATGCCCACTCTGGAGGACTGGAAAGAGTTAATTAATAAGGCTTTGCCATACTACAAAGCCACTTATCTATCTTGAGGATGTAGGGATAAGTTTATAAATATATGGATCATGGTTACTTAATTCCAAAACAAACAGCCTGCATGTATTTTGAACTGTTACATAATACTGTACTAGACTAATAATTTAATGTATTCATATTTACATGATACGCCCCCCCCCACCACCACTGCTTCTCCTCTTTACTTATTCTCCCCTTTTCTTTCTTTCTCTTTCTATTTTCAGTTAATTTCTAATTCTTATGTTATGATTATTTTGTTAATGTAAAATCAATAAAAACATTAAAAAAACAACAATACAAAATGATCAAAACAAAAAACACAGCCCTTGTATTCTCTTCTGAAACCCCTTAGCAGAAACCTTAAGAGAACAGAGCTTAAACATGTAGAAAAAGAAAAATCTTCTAGCAAGTGAAAGTAATAAAAAAATCCTTCATTTTCCCACTCTACACAATTTGTATCCTCCTTTACTTTTTGCCTTTTTATTTTAAATAAACAATATAGAAATAAAAGAATTAACAATTATGAATGCCCCCTTTAAAGGCCATTGACTGTTTTTGTTCTCTAGTGAACTTGCATAATTTTGATTTGGTCTTTAGGGCAATGGCATGGGGCATTTTGTCATACACGTGTAATTGCTTCTCATGCTTCTCATGCTTCTCATGCTGGATAAAATGCTTGAAAATATAATTGCTTTACAAGTTACAGGAATCTCTGCACCGTGACTTTGGATTTCCCTAACCTGCAATACAAAGGTATTTTCAGGTGTTTTTAAGGAGAAAGAAACCAAATTCAACTATTTTTATGCATCCACTTTTTTATTCTTGAGCACTAACTTATCTAAGAAAAAACTTGGACAGAATAGTAGTGATAGTATTCAAAGTTTCAGAAAATATAAATATAAATCTGCCCCTTAAACTGTAATAATAGCCTATCCCAGGCACATCAGATCAGATAGAATGTCTACCAATTTTATAAACAGACACACGAGCAGGCAGTGTGGAGTGGGGTGTCAAGAAGTGTAAGGGCCAACTGGGCGCCTGACTGATAGAGACATACAATCAGATATCCCTAATCAGATGACACGACTCACACAAAGATAAAGAATTATGGAACCACAACATGTTTGCTTGTGTTCCCTCAAGGTACACCATTTTCCCCCCACACTCCAAAAAACACAAGTAGGCTTCTACCTGTCAGTATACACATGGGCTATATTTTGGCCCAATTAGATAGTAGGGGCTAATAGGAATGGATTGGCTAGCAGGATATTTGTTATTGGGCGTAAATAATTCTCCACTGGAGAATATGTCAGGGGCAGGGCTGTATTTAGGTTCGGTGCTGCCTTTGGCACTAGACCTCAACTCACATCCTTCTGAGGTCTCTGCATGTGCAGACGGCCCTGCTGTATTGCACTTGTGGCAATCACATCAGATCCTGCCATCACTCAATCCACTACGATGACAAATTCAGCTGCAAGAATCCAGTGCCGGCCTGGGGAGATTTTTTTTCTGTAATAAGAAATTAACTGTACACAATAATAACAGCCATAATAAGTTGAGTTGAGTATCTTAAGGGATACTGTCATGGGAAAACATTTTTTTTTCAAAATGAATCAGTTAACAGTGCTGCTCCAGTAGAATTCTGCACTGAAATCCATTTCTCAAAAGACCAAACAGATTTTTTTATATTGAATTTTGAAATCTGACATTGGACTAGACATTTTGTCAATTTCCCAGCTGCCCCAAGTCATGTGACTTGTGCTCTGATAAACTGCAATCACTCTTTACTGCTGTACTGCAGTACAGCAGTAAAAAAAAGTTGGAGTGATATAACCCCCCTCCCTTCCCCCCCCCAGCAGCCAAACAAAAGACCAATGGGAAGGTAACCAGATAGCAGCTCCCTAACACAAGATAACAGCTGCCTGGTAGATCTAAGAACAACACTCAGTAGTAAAAACCCATGTCTCACTGAGACACATTCAGGTACATTGAGAAGGAAAAACAGCAGCCTGCCAGAAAGCATTTCTCTCCTAAAGTGCAGGCACAAGTCACATGACCAGGGGCAGCTGGGAAATTGACAATATGTCTAGCCCCATGTCATATTTCAAAATTGAATATAAAAAAATCTGTTTGCTCTTTTAAGAAATGGATTTCAGTGCAGAATTCTGCTGGAGTAGCACTATTAACTGATGCGTTTTGAAAAAAACATGTTTTCCGATGACAGGATCCCTTTAGTATTTAAATGTTTTTTATTGGCCAGATTATTGTTTGGGTTTCATAAAGCTGAAAACCGAACAGAAAGTTGAGACGCGAACAGGCCTTAGAAAAACCGAACAGTTCAGGTCAAAACCGAACAGGTGGCAACCCTAACATGTACACATTTGTTCCACTTGAAAAAAAAAAAGACATTTTATGGGCAACGAGTCAGACTGAGGTCTCGCTCTAGAAATAAGGGATGGTTGCCAACAGGGCCGGACTGGCAATCTATGGGTTCTGGCAAATGCCATAGACAGTCACTATTTATTGGGCTGGTGGGGGGGCTGATTGGGCGCCTCTGTGTACTTGATTGCATTAATGTATGTGGCAGTTTGACGCCCAGGCACAATACCATTGTAGTTCACAACTTCAGCCTCACTACCCAACTGTTTCTTGCGCCTGCGCTGTAACTTCCGGCTGTAGGTCAGGTTGCGCTTCCCTGGCATTAGGGCGTTATCTCCGTCCCTCGCTTTCACAGCCACATCTGATATTTCTAACAACCAATGCCTCTCGCGAGAGGTGTAGCCAGGTTCCCGTTCTGGAAAGACAGTCTCGCGAGAGTTTGGCTGTAAGATGGCTCTAGGGTTGTCTTGCTAAGGCTAAGAGGAAGCACAGAGGTATGTACAGGGTGTCCGCTTCAGTTTCAGGTGTCAGCTCTCTGCACGCCTCCTATTGGATCTACCGGGGCTTAATCGGAGCCGTATGTTCAGGCTGAACCGGTTTGTGCCAGAGGGGGGCTCTTTGCTCTCCTGAATCTTTTGCTCCTCTTTCAAGCCCAGTCCGCAATAAGACACCCGACGGGGCTTCGCTGGCGATGACAGGGGAGAAGATCCGCTCTCTCCACAAGGACCAGAAGCCCAGCAAGGATGAGGATCTGCTGGAGCCCGACGAAGAAGCTACGGCCGGCGGGACCTTCACCCGGACGGGCAAATTGAAAAGCAGTAAGATGTTTAGTAATCACAAAGTGATCCGGTCCCCGTCCAACCCAGCTCTGCTTCAGAACCACCACCACCAGCAAATCAGCCCCATCACTCCCGGGGAGAGCAAGTCGGACGTGTACTTTCCGGTGCACGAGTGCGTCTTAAAGGGGGACATCCGCAGGCTCTCCTCCCTCATCAGAAGCCACAGCATCGGACAGAAGGACAGCCACGGTCAGTACACGGACACACACGCTCCATTCTCATCTCGGGGCAGCAAATATTGCTAGTTATGCTTTTAGCATCATTTCTAATAGTCAGGCTGCCGTGCCATGTGCAAGTTATGTTGAGAGCCAGAAAAGGTGTATATAGTGGCCATGGGACAGACGGGTACATAAGGGATGATTGCTTCACTTACACAAGGGGGAATGTATATGTATGGGGGGGGGGTCAGTACTGCAGGGGAACCTGGGGAAGTGATAACATTGCTGCTGCCCTCATGTCTATGCACTATCCCACCCCAAGGTTAAACTTAATGGACGTGTCTTTTTTTCAGCCTAACTTACTATGTGTCACCTGCAAAGATAAGCATAAACCGATAATTATGAATGAAACCATAGTGTTACCAGCACTTGATAAAGTTCATTGGTGTGCCTGGGTGCAAAATCATCATAACTTATCCATACCTCCAGAGAAAGATCCGCACTCGCAGGACTTAAAACGTCACTTTATTGTAGAGCAAAAGGATTGACGTTTCAACCCGCACTGGGTCTTTCTCAAAGTGCCAAATATACAATGAAAGTGCCTTATATCTACAATATATAACCCTTATTTACCTTTTAGTTTTCATTAGGGATGCACCAAATCCATTATTTTATTATTCGGCTGAATCCTTTGACCAAATACGGAATCAAATTTGAATCCGTAAATAAGGAGAAAGCGAACTGCGCGCTAAACTGGCTAAAAAATGTGACTTCCTTATTTGTATGACGAAAAGTCGTGTGAATTTTTGGATTCAGTTTGACCAGGCATTTGGATTAGATCGAATCCAAATCCAGCTAAAAGAGGCCGAATACAGTCATACAGTCTTTTTGTAGGGAACTTGAAAAGGAAATAATGGTGCCTCGTTTATTTGTCTTTGCACCTATTTTGTTAACAGAGGGTTAAAATATGAGGGAAATGTACCATCCAAATTCTGCCTCGTAGACAAATCTGTTTTTTTGTTTTCTCTTGGTGAAAAGCTAAGGTAACATTGGTCTTCCTGTTAAAAACTACACCTCATCAGCATATTTTATTTCAGCATTTTGTTACATAGGTTTATCTAAGCAGTGTCTGTGTAAAATCTATTTCTGTTTCTAGTTAAGTTCATCCTATTATACTTGTGTTTATGAAAGTGCTCTTTTGATAACTGTCTGTATCCATATTGTATACTGTTTGAGGTCTTCAATGTGAAACCATACCAAAAAGCCAGAATAAATGCAGCTCAGACGGTCTTCAAGAAGACATTGTGACCTGGTAGCTGATGTGATGTGGCAGGTGATAAAGCAATATATGTGTGTGTGTGTGTTCAGTGTGACTGAATTTGAAGTAGGGTGCTCAGTCAGGTGGTTTCTTACTGAAGTATGTTTAGCACAAACTTGTCTGTAGCTAATGTGTATATGAAGGTGTTGCATACATTGAAATGATGGTCACACATTATTCATTAGTAATTGTGTATATAAAGCCTTGGCTGTGTATATGCACAATGACAACATTGATGTAATAGCCAAGAACCATACCTCTTACACTGCACAAAGTATTTTTTATACAGCAATAAAATATATTTAATTTGTAGACAATTTTAATTCTAAGAAATGTATTTATTTTGTAGGCAATTGTAATTTAATAGATGATGAATAACATTTATTCCTTTATTTGGACTACAGACTTGGCTTGGATTTACCATGGTTCCTATTAAAAAATAGTTCTTGGGAATATTAAATAATACAAATATTCCATTAATTGTACCAGGAAATCCAGACTTTGTTTTACTTTATTAGCAGGGGGTTACAATCTTGAAATGGTAAAGAAGCAGGAACAGGCAGACTAGTTGCTTAGTGTTTTTATTAGCACAATTTATTTCGAGCACAAGACTCTTCATCAAGAGCCTTGTGCTCGAAACATGTCGTGCTAATAAAAACTCTAAGCAACTAGTCTGCCTGTTCCAGCTTCTTTGCCATTTCAAGATTGTAGCCTTTGCTTCATGAATGGGGTGCATTTAAGAAGTGCAGGACATTAGTTCCTCCAATGTTGGAATCCTTTTATTCTTTAAATGGTTGTTCACCTTCCAATAATATTTTCAGTTCGGACTGTTTTTCTAATATTTAAGTTTTACGTTTCATTTTTCACCTTCTTTCTAAAGGAGCTCTGGGTGGGGGGGTCGCTGACTCTGTAAACTGTTCTAAAATGATACATTTTGTTGATACATGTTTTATCTTTGTCTGTGCTGAGCAGGATCCCTGAATTTTATTAAAGGCAGCTGCTATAATTGATACAATAATATTTCCCAGCTACTGCTGTGAAATGTATCGACTAATGTAGCAAATTGTTAAAACTCTGAATCTGCACCTGAATTACTGAGCTGCCAAATTGAAATACCAGACAGCTTAAAATTGGCATTTGTTAAAATAGAATTAAAAAAAACGAGAAAAGCAGTTTTATTTTATATTTTTGTGCTGGAAGCAAAAAAAATTAAATCTCATCTCAACCTTTGATAAATTGTTCCTAAAGCACACAGTTAGTGGCCATACACATGCAGACCTTTCATACATGAGGGCCAACTAGCATGTCTGCTTGTTCAGTGTGCCAAAGTATATAGAAAGGGAGTTGTATCTCATCTTATTTTCACAACCACCGCACACATGCTAAAAAGTGGCAACAGCACATGGTATTTTCCATTTGGAAAGACAGGATTGGATAATGATTTGTAAGCCCCCTGCTTACCACGCAAATATTGCTAATATTGACTAAACTAAGAATGTACGGCCATGTTTAAACCATCTGCACATGTCACTGTAGCCTTGATGTAATGAAGGCATATACAATAAAAATGGCTAGTGAGTCATTTCACATGTGTTCGTGTATGAGAACTGTATACTGGCATGCACTCAGCATTTCAAGTGTGTGTCAAAAGGGATATTGTGGGAACATAGCACACCATAAATATACTGATTTCGACTTGGCTGTTGCAGCAAAAATAAAAATCGATAAATTAAAAATATTTTGTTTAATCTGTCACACTGATTAAAGGCCTCACAAGAATACATCAATGCCACACTGTAGCAGAAGAGCGTTAGAATAAAGCTGGCCATAGACGCACAGATCCTATCATACGAATCAAGGATTTGTAAGATTTTCATCCGGCTTTCGTCCGGCAGAGATCGGTCGTTTGTTCGATCGGACAGGTTTGATTTTGACCCGACCAATCCCGCCGGACCCATTGCGCATCGTAATTGGATCTTTCGGCCATACGGCCGAACGTTCAGATTACCCCCGATATAGCAAAGCTCGTTAATGGCATATCGGGGAAAGATCCGCTTGTTTGGCGATGTCGCCAAACGAGCGGATCTTTGCGTCTATGACCACCTTAAGCCTTCATATGAAAGCCTTTTGGAGATCTGAATCCTGTTATTATTTTTCAAATCTGCAACTTCAAATCTTTAAAAATACTGCAACAGTATTTTTAATTTCCTATTTTATAAAAAGAATTGCATATAATTTTATATTAGCATTAGAAGAGTTATTATAGAGTATTTTATATATGTGTGTGTGTGCTTTGTAAGTGTAAAAAAAAAACATTTCTAAAAGCTATTTTTAATGTCCACATATAGTGTTTAAAAGAGAAAAGTGATTTCTACCTTGATAAAGTTAGTAAGTATATAGTAGAATCAACTTTCTGTAGCCTCATCAGGGCAATTTTTGTTATCAAATTGGTTTTATTTAAAGGAGAACAAAAGGAACAATAGAGATTATCCCTAAACACAGTCCTCACATCACTCATTTACCTCTGAATTGGGCACCCGATTAGTTCCTCACTAAGAATAGTTAGTCAATGCCATTTTTATTGTGACGCTTCTTCCCCCTGAGCTTTACTGTTGTGCTTGCACAGTGCTTTTTTTCTGTGTTTCTTCATCCTAGACGTGTCACAGAAAACTGGTACTTTTAAAAGGGCATCGGGTATTTGAAACACGTCACCCACGTATGGGCTGGTCCCGGGCAAAGGGAGCCATAGATTAGTGGAACAGTGGTAAGATCCACCAAGGCTGCGATTAGGTGTAAATTGGGGAAAGATTACTCACTATCACCAATCCAGAAAGCTGCACAGTAAAGTTAAACAGGAGCCATTCACAGTAAGGATGATTTTTATCTTTTAATTCCTTTAACCCTTTGGAAGGCCAGTCTTTCCAGAATGCTGTGTTGCCAATAAATAACTGACCCAGGGTAGGTGGTTGTGTGTCTGAAAGGGGCATAATTTGTTAGCAGTGATGTAGTCAGAAAGCTGTGATCCACACCTGACCCTAACCCATCCTTAAAGAACCTGTGCCAAGCCCAAATCAGGCCACTCCTTTTATGACCTGAACACCCACGTGACATTCGTGAAGAAAACACCCCTTGTACACCTATCAACACTTAATTGAAGAGCAGTTGCAGGTAGACCTAGGATCTAATACCTGTGCTTGAGTGTTTTGGTGCTGAAGTCTGCCTGCTTTGTGTGCATTCAGCAGTACCTACACAGGTGGGTTTCTTCTGCTTAAAGGTTTACAATTAAACAAAGATCTAGAAATAAACAGGAATGATTCAGGTTAAGAGTTATGGCAGACTAGGCTAGGGGGGGAGATTAGTCACCCAGTGACATCACTTCTTCTTCAGGCGATTAATCTCCCCTAAATGCCTTCCCGCCAGCTAGAATGTAAATCGCTGGCGGGGTGGCACTCGGATTGCTTCAGCTTTCCGAAGTTGCCCGAAGTTTCCTTATGAGGCAACTTCGGGTGACTTTGGAAAACAAAGCGTTCCGAGTGCCATCCCACCGGCGGTTTACATTCTAGACAGCGGGAAGGCATTTAGTGAAGATTAGTTGCCTAAAGAAGAGGCCATGCGACTAATCTCCCCCAGTAGCATTGTGTGCCACCACTCTAAAGGGGTGGTTCATCTTTAAGTTAACTTTTAGTATGTTATAGAATGACACCTTTTCAATTGGTCTTCAGTTTTTCTTTTTATAGTTTTTGAATTATTTGCCTCCTTCCAGCTTTTAAAAGGGGATCACTGACATGCTCTGTAAAGCAACCCATTTATTGTTATTGCTACTTTTTATTAATCATCTTTCTATTCAGGCCCTCTCATAATCATTCCAGTCTATTATTCAAATTAATGCATGGTTGCTAGGGTAATTTGGACTTGATTTGCAAACTGGAGAGCTAATGCATAAAAATATAAATAACTAAAAAAACACAAATAAAAAATTTAAAAAACTATTGCAAGTTATCTCAGAATATCACTCTCTACATCAGGGGTCCCCAACCTTTTTTACCTGTGAGCCACATTCAAATGTAAAAAGAGTTGGGGAGCAACACAAGCAGGAAAAAGGTCCTTGGGGTGCCAAATAAGGGCTGTGATTGGCTATTTGGTAGCCCCTATATGTACTGGCAGCCTACAGGAGACTCTACTTGGCACTATACTTAGTTTTTATGCAATTAAAACTTGCTTCCAAGCCTGGAATTCAAAAATAAGCACCTGGTTTGAGGAGATGGAGAGCAACATCCAAGGGGTCGGAGAGCAACATGTTGCTCACGAGCTACTGGTTGGGGATCACTGCTCTACATCATACTAAAAGTTAATTTAAAGGTGAACAACCCATTTAAGCTTGTAGGCAATCTTGAGCAAAGTAACAAGATAGTTCAGTTTCTTTGGTATGTGGAGGGTAATCTGAGGAGGGAAGTCAGACAGGAATAGGAAAAGGAAAAAAATAAAAAGGCAGGTGGTGATGAATGGTGAAATGAGAGAAGAAAGAGACAAGCTTAAAAAGAAAGGAATAACACAAGATGAGATACAAGAAGTCTTTATTATTACCCATTAGAATAATAAAACCAAATCATTTCTGCAAGTGGTCAGCATATTCTGGTGTGATAGAGGACAGTTCCTTAAGCCAACAAATATCATTTGTTTAGCATTTGTTTTCCTGCTCTGTGGTATTAAGACGTTAGCTGTTATTAACAGCAGTAGTTTAATAGGGATTTTAAAAGCAGTAATTCATTAGAAATTGTAGTACGAAGGAGAGGTCTTCTGGGATTTCATATTGAAGAATGCATTTTATGATTTTCTTGGCCTCATTCCAATAAGGCTTGATCAGTGGACAATCCCAGAAAATGTACCTGGCTCCTCTCTCTGGAACCTCCAGCAATGATCTCTAGGGGTTTTAAATATATTGTCCTAAATTTGGTAGGAGTGTATTACCATCTGGAAACAATTCTGTAATTCATTTTATATGCAGCGGCATCTGGAGCTTTTAAAGAGTTTCATTAAAAAGTTGCAAACACAGTCTCTAGGTCTTTGGACCAGGCCATTCGATTCAAAGTTTTATTGTCCTATGTACAGAGTACAGCATACAGAGTACAATGAAATTCTTACGCGAATGCCTTCTTCGCAGACTAGACAATTAACGCAATAATAATAATAATAATAAAATAGTTACAATAAAGTTCTGTTTGCTCTAGCTATATAAAATAGTTACTAAAAGGTCTGTCTTCTTCGAAATACAGTAAAGTTACAATATCTACTCTAGCCAACATGTACAATGACCATAACCTTAAAGCACAAGTGTAAAATGTAGTGTTGAACAGTCTTTAGCATTTTCAATGTATATT
The DNA here is from genome assembly GCF_017654675.1 of Xenopus laevis. Classification (NCBI taxonomy): domain Eukaryota; kingdom Metazoa; phylum Chordata; class Amphibia; order Anura; family Pipidae; genus Xenopus; species Xenopus laevis. The sequence goes on from NC_054377.1 coordinate 77,460,469, forward strand.
ATCAATATTGCACATACGTGTGTTGAAACCACTGCTTAGCAGAAATTGCAAATTATATTGTACATTGTATAAACATTTATTATTGCACATTGTAAACAGTCTCTATATGTCACTTGTTACATTGGGTGGTGTGCCAATGATCTTCGAGTCATTTCCACCACTCTTTGCAGGGCTTTCTTTTCTTGTGAGGAGTAGATGCCATACCAGGACGTTAAATAGCCTGTGAGGATGGACTCCACTGCGCACCTGTAAACTGGTGAGGGCTATGGTGGACATTCAGGATTTTCTCAGATGCTGGAGAAATTGATGGTGTTAGTGATCCTTGTTGATGACAGCTGCTTTGTGCTCTGTCCTCTTGAGGTTAGCACTGAGGGTGACCCAGAGGAACCAGAAGCTGCTGCTAACCCTCTCGACAGTGTCCCCTACGATGTAGAGGGGATAATGAGCTGTGTCATGTTTCCTAAAATGCATGACCAGCTCTTTAGTTTTACTGACATTGAAAGAGAGGTTATTCTCCTGATACCACTTTGCCAGGAGTCTCGTCTGCTCCCTGTAGGCCGTCTCATCATCATTGTTGGTGATTAGGCCCACAATGGTGGTGCCGTCGGCAAATCGATTGATGATATTATGTGTCTGGACACACAGTCATATGTGAACATGGAGCACCACAGCGGGCTCAAGACTCTTCCCTGTGGAGTGCCAGTGTTGAGGATAAAGGTGGAGGAAGTGACTTTGCCAATCCGTGCATGTTGTGGTCAGTTTGTGAGAAAGTCCTTGATCTAATTACACAGATTAGCACTGAGTCCCAGTCCGAGCCGTTTCTGGATCAGCTTTGTGGGAATGACTGTGAGCTAAGGTGGTGTGAATTGTGTGTGAAATAGCATCCTCAGTGGATCTATTATGTTAATATGCATACTTCAGGGTGTCTAAACTGTCTGGAATAAAGTCCTTGGCACCAGCCTCTCAAAGCACGTCATTGCGATGGGGTTTATATTTGGAAGGAATAATCCGTAATTACCCTGAGGAATCTATAGATCTGGGAGATCGAATGTCTAGGAGGAAGCTCCGTGACTACTGCGTGATGCATTATTTTACCGTAGTTCTGTTGTTGCTTAAATGTTGGTCTTAAGCTCATCACTCAATTTAGAGTTTTGTTAAATTAGATGAAAAATGGCAATATATGTAACCTGTACTTCGTTAAAGATAACTGCCTGTTAATAGTGGTTAGGAGTTCAAAAATCACAGCAAAGTTTTATATATTTAAATAGCTTTTTACAATGCAAACTTCATGTTTGATTTATTTCTTGCACAGAAAAAGGGCACGTTTATTTTCTCTTAAATAAATATTTCAGGTTGGAAAATTAAGTGCTGCTTAATGTTTTATAAGTAAAGTAATAACTTGCTAGTTTGCTGCCCTAGTTCTGTCATCTTCAATATGCTGTCAACCCTTTCCGGGAAACACATTGAGATTTTGTGGTTATTAAGAGCAGGTCACAATGCTTTGAGTGGAAGCTTTATTAATTAGGACAGGTGTTCTGGGCTCTTACATTGATGTCTGTTTTACTTTTTGCTGCTATTGGTAGCACTTTTTTTAACCACTAAAAACAGTAAGGAGTTTATTTGTCATGCTGTAAAAAGTGCAGATTTAAAAAAAAAACAAAAAAAAAACAATTACCAGAAAGGGATCTGCATGACCACCTTAGAATCAAAATCCCATTTCTATACTTGGTTACTAGCAGATTGATATGAAATCAGCAGAAATATTTGCGTTTAAATACATATCAAGATATCAATTGAAGCATTTCTGATTTGTTGACCTGTGCTTTTACCCATCCTGAGATTGAGGCATTTTTTAACCCAGTATTACACAAACTTGCTTTATATAACTGACTGCTGCCTGCTCTGGCAATAGTTTGTAAACTTTTTGGTTTCTTGGGTTAAACGGCAGAGTCTACAGTAGGCTGCACATTGTTATCTTGCAACACATACTATAGCTGGTGTAGTCAATGTTCCGTTTTGTGGCCCAACCTCCAAAAAAATATTCCACCAGCATTTGGCTTGCTATATCTTAAAATGTAAAATATTATTTTCATAGGTTGTTTCATCTCAAGTACATTACTTTAACAGAATCTGCTTTTTTTGTGAATGATGTTTATCATATCTGCTTTGTAGAATCAATCTACTGATGAATGCCTGGTCTCCTCCTATTTAAAAAAAAAAATCCCTGCTAAGGGCAAGACTTAAACCTTGACTTGCTGGGAAGATATTGCATTGTTGAGATTAGTAAGGTACAGTTTTGCAAGGCGATTGATTTAGGATATAGAAAAGTAATGAGTGTATGGTTTGGGGTCCAAATAAAGCAATTCTTAACAGAAATAATGATATCTGTACTATTATTTAGGAGCCAGAAATAGAGCTGAAACATATTGGGTAAACTAAACAGTCAAGAGCTTACACTATGTAACTGAATCAGTGAAGAAAACTCTTCATATAATTAAAGGAGAACTAAAAGCTTAAAGAAGAACTAAAGTAGGCTAGAAATGTTGTACATTAGGTTTTGGGCTTCTGTACCAGCCCAAGGCAACCATCGCCTTTTGGTAATTAATACAGATAATTACTACATGGCAGCACAGAAGAGTCAAGAGTGAGTTTATTGTCATTTCATCCATATACATTTGTACAGTACACAGTGAAACGAAACAACGTTCCTCTAGGACCATGGTGCTACACACAACATAGATGTACCGGACAACAGACAAAAAGTGCAAGTGCAAAAATATGCAACTCCTGCAAGACAGGACAGCATAGTGCAGGGACAGGACAAGACAGTGCACACTCAGCAGATGTAATATGTTAAGTAAATAATGCTAAATGTCAGACATGATTGGTGTATCATTGCACCAGTTCAATTAGCATAAGAATTTAATAATCATCCCTGTGGTATCAATTTATATTTCAGTCCAACCTCCTTTTCTGTTTGATAATTTGCAATGACCCCTAAGCTTAGCTTCTCAACAGCTGCTCAGAGCCCACTGAGCATGTGAGTGTTGCAAACACTTTCCAAGATGGTGACCCCCTGTGACAAGATTAAAATCCTGGATCATTGCTGCTATTGAGAAGCTGAAACTTTAGGCTGGTGCAATAAGTCCATCATATAAAATATGGCATTTTTTAGTTTAGTTCTCCTTTAACCACCTCTTCTCCAGTGTGAACAATCCCAACTTGGCCAGTCTTTCCTCATAGCTGAGATTTTCCATACCTTTTTACCAGCTTTGTTGCCATTCTCTGGACCCTCTGAAATTCAATAATGTCCTGTTTTAGCACTGGAAACCAGAACTGCATGGCATATAATAGATGGGACCTTACCACTGCTCTGTACATCTGTAGCATCATAATTTAGCATCAGCTCATATTACAGGCAAACTTAATTTTCTGCTTGATAATCTTTGACAGCCGCTAAGTTTAGCTTCTCAACAGCTGCTCAGAGCCCACTGTCGCAGACACTTTCCAAGATGGTGACCCCCTGTGATAGCTTTGAAGTCCTGCATTATTACTGCTATTGAGATTCTGAAACTTAAGGCTGGTGCAATAAGGTTGTTGTATAAAATATGGCATTTTTAGCCATATTCATATTTAGGGTTTAGTTCTCCTTTAAAAAAAGGTGTATATCAGAAATGTTTTACATTATGGGTTGTGGTTCTGTACCAAACCAACCACACCCCTTTAGCAGGGAAGATCCGTGCCCCAAAACATACCCCTGGCAGCTTCCCGTCTTCATCCTGATTCGGACAGGGCCAGAACTAGGAGTAGGCAGAAGAGGCAAGTGCCTAGGGCACAACGGTGGTGTGAGCGCTAGTCACATACCTTTTCTGTCACCTACCCTTAGTCCTAACCCTTGTCCTCCCACCGATTGATTTTACCTGTAGTGTCAGCTTCTGTGACAAGACAAACCCTTATTTTCTGCTTGATGATTTACAAGGATCCCTAAGCTTAACAGCTTCCCAGAGCTCACTGAGCATGTCACTGACACTCCTAACACAATCCAAGATAGAGAGCTTCTGTAACAACTTTGAAGGCCTGGATCATTACTGAGCCTTTAGGCTGGTGCATTAAGCTCAGAATTTAAAATATGGTATTTCTAACCATATTCATTTCTAGCCATATTCATTTTTAGGGTTAAGTTCTTTTTTTTACTGCAGAAGTGCCTCATGCTTTTTTTTTTTCTTTAAATTTAATGAGATGTTTTTATACTTGGGTATGTTCACACTTAAGTCATTCATTATGTATAATTAAATGGTAACATTATTTAGGTGAGTCAGAATAGCATGCACTTGCCTTGGTGTTATTAATAAAGCATTGATTATATTAATGAAGCTTTTCTATTTTAGGTAATACACCGTTACACCTTGCTGTGATGTTGGGCAACAAAGGTGAGCCATTCATTCATATCATTTACCTGTACTTTCGTCTGTATCAGCCTAAAATTAGGAGTTGACGGAATCTACTCTACTCTAAAAATCTTCAAAAAGTTTTCAGTAACATTTTGTAAGGCTACTTTTGTTATTATTTTTTTACCCTAAATGAATAATTGTATTTTGTCACCAAAAAGAATTATACCATATCAATATTACATGTGAGGTATCTGCATTGATAAATATGGCAGTGTAGCTTTGGGGGTATCCTTTAATCTGAAAAAGGAGAAAAGTCTCAGGTTATATAGAATAAAGCTCTGTAGAATACATGAGGTTTAGATTCCTGTATAAGAACTAAACCAGTTGTATTCTACAGAGCGTATCGTGTTATCTGTTATTTAACCTGTGCCATAAAGCCCTGTTTCAACTTGAATGGCTACACAGCAGTTTATATAAACTTTAGCAATCTTCCTAAAACAAACACACCAGTGCAGGACAACAGTACATTATATCTTAAGTCATTTAAAACCTTTTAACATTTTTGTTTTGTTACTGTTCCTTTTTTCCAGTGATAAATTCCCTAGGGCAATTATTGATAATTTTTAGAATAGTCTTTTTAGGGTCTGGCCACACGGGCAGATTTGGGGAGATTAGTCGCCAGTGACAAATCTCCTCTTCTTCGTGGTGACTAATGTCCCCCTGTAATTGCCTCACGAGGAAACTCGGGTGACTTTGGAAAACGAAGCAATCCGTGTGCCTGCCCCCAGGCGATTTTCATTTAGAAATCTGCCCGTGTGGCCAGACCCTTAGAAATAGCCAACCCGTGGCCTTCAGTTGCTAAAATTGAATTCATCGAGATGACTATGTAAATAAATGTGTTCCTTCAGCTAAGGTACCCTGGCAACAGGGGAAAGACACTCAAAAAAGAAAAAAATGTTGTGTACATGCACAGATATATTGTCATTATTTTATTGTATTTTCTAGAATGTGCCCACCTTCTTCTGGCTCACAATGCTCCAGTAAAAGTAAAAAATGCTCAGGGTTGGAGCCCTCTGGCAGAGGCCATCAGCTACGGAGACAGACAGATGAGTAAGCATTTTATAATAAGTCTGAATTCAACACACGCATCCGTCCCTTAGGGTAAGGACACACGAGGAGATTCAGGGAGATTTTGTCGCCTGGCTACTAATCGCCTGGTCTTTTGAGCAACTATCTCCCTGAACTGCCTCAGCGTTTTTCCCCATAGGCTACAATGAAAAGTTGCCTGCGTTAATGCACACACGGCGATGCGTTTTCAATAGTTGCCCAAAGTTGCCTCAGTGAGGCAATTTCAGGCAACTATTGAAAACGCATCGCCGTGTGTGCATTAACGCAGGCAACTTTTCATTGTTGCCTATGGGGAAAAACGCTGAGGCAGTTCAGGGAGATAGTTGCTCAAAAGACCAGGCGATTAGTAGCCAGGCTACAAAATCTCCCTGAATCTCCTCGTGTGTCCTTACCCTTAGTATTTATAAGAAAAGATGACAAACTTGCTTCTGACTTTTCCCATGCTGACATAGTGTATCTGTATTGGCAGCACAAATCTGTGATGGGTGTATACACAAATGTGCCTATTATTTGTCATTTTTGGAACTTAACCATTCATGTATAAGTAAAGTTATACATACATTATAAATAAGTATAAATTTACAGAGATTAAGTGCTATGTTCTAAAAGACACAGTAGGAAGGAGGGCCCTGCCTTATCATTTTTTGGAATTCTAATTCGATTATGAATAATGTATTGCCCTTGAAAAGACTTTCTCACCATGTGGCATTTTATTACCTTGTCTGGCCAAGAGTAGGAGACAGTCCTGTTGCTGAAGCCAAGTGAGGGATGGCTAATAGCTTCAGAGGAATTTAGGTTAGGGGGTTATCTATAAAGGAACGAGTTGTGTTTTCCACGGAAATTCAAGTTTTCCAGTTTATTTTTTTTGTATAAAATTCGGGTTAGAAAAAAACCTCGAATTTTTCCAAGACTACTTATACCCCGAAGATGTTAATAGCCTTCAAGATGCTCGATTTTATTACTTGGAGGGTTTTGACCGAAACCTCGTGAGGCAATTATGGGCGACTTCAGAAAATGAAACGCTTGGAGTGCCTGCCCCCAGGCGATTTTCATTTAAGGCAGAAGGCAGGGGAAGGCAGATCGGGGAGATTAGTCGCCTCGAAGAAGAGGAGATTTGTCGCCTGGCAACTAATATCCTTGAATCTGCCCGTGTGGCCAGACCCTTAAGTATCTCTATCCATCAGATTCTGTCTTATCATAACCAAGTTTTGCCAAATTTTAGATGCCCTAAAAAATGTTTTTCAAAAATGTGTTGAAAGGGCTGCAAAAGATTTGTATTTTTCTGCAGATCTGTACTTATTACTAAGGAGAAGCTATGCTGTTGTGATTTTTTTTTATAGCAAACTATATATATATTATCTCCATTTGTCCAGTTGATTACTCCCTCTCCACAACAACATTGGTTAACCTGAGCATATTTCAGCATCTGTTAACAGGCTAGGCCTCTATATTATGTCCATAATTCATATCAAACTAAAACGAATAGCCACATAGATTAAACTGCATTGTATGAGGGAGTGCCCCATTTATTGGCATGCAAATTTTTGCAATAGGGTAAATTATATAAACCCCACACAATCCAGCTAAGTGTACTGTATCCCTCTCTCATTGGTTACGTTGCAAATTCCCATGCTGCTCTTGGGAGGATTGCTGGGTCACAAATGCAGTCCCATGCTAATCTCTTGGTCTGCTCCTGTTGAAACCTAATTATCAATGGTTTTGTTTTGCAACATTTATCACTTGGGTGTAACACTGTACAACGTACTTTACATTTTGAATTTGACATTGTCCGTATATTAGTTACAGCATTACTACGAAAGCTTAAGCAGCAGTCCAGGGAAAGTGTTGAAGAAAAGAGACCTCGTCTTTTAAAGGCCCTAAAGGAGGTAATCTCGTGATTCTGCATTCTGCTAAAGTATACAAGCTTTTGGTGTTTTTTTGGTTAAATTTCATTGCCGTTGATAATTTTGTATCCCTGTTTCACATGAAAAAGCTGTGACAAGTACTACGTAGTAGTACAAATGACTAAGCCCAGACTCTTGCTGTTATTCTCCTTACTATAAAATGCATTCGTTCATTGTCTTTGTGATTTATCTTTGAACTTGTCCAAAGTAGTTTGTAGAAGTGATGTTCAGCTTTGCAATGCATTCCAATAATAAAAAAAAAACTACACTGAGATCAATTATTATATCTATAAATACTTTTTTTTTTTTTTACTTTGCAGTTAGGAGACTTTTATTTAGAACTCCACTGGGATTTTCAAAGTTGGGGTAAGCTTTCTTTTTAATATGATAACCCATTCCTGTGTTGCATAAATAATTATTTTATAAAGTATACCCTTATGTGCAGTGCTGTACAATAGGAATAGGGCATATGCACTAGCACTGACAGATATAAGAGCCATATTCCTTTTAAAGTAGGGACAATGGAAATATGCGGCCCGGTTTGTTCCCTGTGGTTAGCCTGGAATGTGAGATCTATGACATAATAAATGAGGTTTAGTTCATTGTGGCGGCTGAGGTTTATGGTTTGTTGTTGTTTGGAGAGCATAGATTGAAAGGTAGCTTCAATAATCAAGTGTAGGCTAAAGTGCCACTAAAACTAAAACCCTTTTTATTTTATTTAAACCACACATGAAATTCTGTGCCATTTCAAGAAAGCGTGGTGGGGTTTTTTTTTGGTTTTTTTTTTAAACTTGTTCTATTTGGTACTACTTTTATGGGCAGGACATTAAAAGGTATGATCTAGTGCTCTTTTAGCCCTTTTCCTGCCAGCAGTCTGGTAGTTAAGTTGTGTTTTGTGATGGATGGGTTTCTTAAAGGGTTGAGAACCTTTACTGTGTTACAGAATAGCTAATTTCAATCAAGTTTTCCCTTGGCCCTCGTTGTTTTTCTTTTTTTGCAGTTTTTGAATTATTTTCCTTCTTCTTCTGACTCTTTCCATCTTTCAAATGAGGGTCACTGACCCCATCTAAAAACAAATGTTCTGTAAGGCTACAAATGTATTGTTTTTGATACTTTTTATTACTCATTTAGGCCCTCTCCTACTCATAATCCAGTCTCTTAATCAAATCAGTGCATGGTTGCTAGGGTAATTTGATCCCTAGCAACTAGATCCCTAGCAACTAGATTGCCGAAACTGGAGAGCTGGTGAATAAAAAACTAAATAACCCAAAAACCACATAATAAACAGTGAAAACCGATAGCAAAGTATCTAAGAATATCACTGTCTAGATCATGCTAAAAATTAATTTAAAGGTAAACAACCCCTTTAATCTCAACATAAGTACAGTAGAACCCCCATTTTACATTTTTCAGGGGACCAGGAAAAAAATGGTATAAAATCCAGGAAAATGTAAAATCAGGGAACTGTATAATGCATAATATATAGGTGGGACCACAAAACAAAAATGTAAAATGAGGGAAAACTTAAAATCAGGGGATGTAAAATGGGGGTTCTACTGTATTACTTTACTGACAGTATGTCTTTCCCTGTGCAGATGACCCAGTAGCTACAATGTTGCAAGTAAAGTGGTTACACATTACACTACACTAACAGTAGGGCTTCTTTTTTTAAAGAAAAACTATTCTTACATGAACACGATAAAAACAACTGCTATTAAAGTGTTAATGTGTTACTTGTACCTATGGGATGCTTCAGGGCAAGGAGTTGCATTTGTTTAAACATGGAGTAACTATTTGGCAGTAAGTGTATTTGTAATGAAAGGAAAAGGCATTATTTATATAGGGCTTTTCTCCTGTGGGACTGAAAACACTTTAATCATAGGCACTCTAAAGAAATATGCAAGGACACTCAGTGACTGGGACTTGTTCAAGGGCACAGTTTGTCACAGGCATTCGTAGTTCATTCCTATTGGTTCTGTTTTTCTTAAAGCTGGTATTTGGGTTCCTGTATGAATAGGGAGGTAAGCTTTATAGTACAGAATCTAACCTTTACCATAAATCTGTTTTTCTGAGGTCACTGGCCCCAGCAACAGCATTTAATATTTAATATGAGATATCGCAGTAAAAAGGCAAATATTTAAAAATATGACAACAGGCTATTTTCTTACTTGGATGACTTTTTTTCTACAGGTTACTACATCTAATTTGTAACTTGCCTTTTATTTTTAGTTAGATGCACAATTTAGTAAAAGCATTAATATTATGTACCCATGTTACCCATTAACAGTGTGCTTTGTTTCACTGTGCAGTGCCTTTACTCTCCCGAATCCTGCCTTCTGATGCATGCAAGATCTATAAACAAGGTATAAATATCAGGTGTGTGTCCATTTTTCTTATTTATATTCCATGTAGAATTTGCTTGTTGTTGTAACAGACGATAACTTGGAATGCTAAATACCTCGGCCTTAATTTAGCAGAGAGTCTCTTTTGTGGATGTGGCTTTGCCTGTAAAATGACATGTCATTGAATTATTATATCATATATTAACATATATAAAAAGTAGTAGCTTGGGCTGGACCGAGGTGCAACATGGGGTGCCTGGGACCACAGAAAAATGTAAAATTTGGCAAACCCCAGGTAGTTTTGAACTTTCTTGTTCTTTAATTACCTCTTGGCAATCTACTGTAACACCACTGCCAAAAGCATGCCATTTACAGTCATTACACAGAGTGTATAGGAAAATAACTTAGCCCCCTGTTTTTTCTGATGCAACCAATACTTTTGGGAAGCTGTGACTGCAGTTGAACCATCATATCCTCCTGTGACCTCTAGAGGGCTGACTAAGGATTTTTCATTCATGCTATTGATTGCAAGGAAAGTGGTTACTATGCATATTAGTTAAATAATCCACATCCCCCAACCTCCAAGAGTGTATTTAGCATCTCGGTTTATGTGAGCAGACTAAAGGTGGCCATAGATGCTCAGATAATATCGTAAAAAACAAATTTTCGTACAATATTCGTGTGTGTATGGTGGGAGATGAGATGGCTGATAGCAGAAGACTTGGATATCGGTCTGCTCATCAATTGGGCCAGCCGTAAAATTATAATCAGACGCCTTTGAAGGCACCCGAACATCAGCCATCGTTAGTGCTGAATTGTCAGATACAGGTAGAATTCTATTGTTTCTACCTATAGTTCTGATGATTCAGCTCTTCACGTGTGTATTGAAACAAACAATTTTTCCTGGAAAGATTGTAATTGTAACGTCTATGACCACCTTTAAGGAGGGCCACAGGAAAGAATGTTCCCTTTTAACATCCTTTTTATTAAATGTTTTATTTATTTTAAAAAGGTGCCCCTGCATAATGTGCAAAAAAAAAAAATATATATAATAATAATAATAATAATAATGGCATACTCCCCATAGGGTTGATGTTTCACCTAACCTAATGGCCTATTATATTTGTAGGCTTGACACTACTCTTATAGACTTCACAGACATGAAGTGCCAACGAGGGGATCTAAGCTTCATTTTTAATGGAGATGCTGCACCCTCAGAATCATTTGTAGTTTTAGACAATGAACAAAAAGTTTACCAGCGAATACACCATGAGGTATGTATGTGGTACTGAAAAATGAATGTTAAATTTGTGAAAAATTGGAGAGGTTGTTATATGTAGAATGTGGAATCTTCAGTTAGTGTCCTTGATATTTAGAAAATAAGCACAGATTTTTCTTTTGAGCAACTTCCAACAGAATGTATGATCATCAATCTATGCATGTGTGGTCCCTTAACATGATCAAGTTTGGTTGATCAACCTCTAGGCAGAACTAAAAGTGATGCTTCATGGGTTACTTAATTTAGTGTGTGTGTATTGGCTCATCCACCTGCCTGAAAATGCATGTGCTACTGGGATATTTTAATAACATTCCCATCCAATGTATATAATTAAAAAGCCATTTTTGTCCAATAAAGGCTAATCGTGTACATTGGATAGAGCTGTCATTGGATAGTGATTCTGTGAGTGTGAATAGCTGGTATGTAATGCTCACTTGTCTCTGAGCATTACATTCTGCTGCTGTGCTATATCCACGTGATCTAATCAGCCCAAACCAGTGCAATCTGGCCATCCATTGGTAACCCATCCTCCTATGGGAAAACTAGATAATCCTCCCCTCATTCCATGTGTGGTCAGCTAATTACATTTAGATGGTTGTAAGCTCTACAGGGCAGCAACCTCCTTCATACTGCATTTTTGATTATTAACTCTTACCCCCATATGTAATAAAAAGCATTGTTTGTCCAGGAGCAGTAACCCATAGCAACCAATAGGATGCTTGCCTTTAAACAGGCAGCCAGTGAATTCTACCTAACCCTAATGTATTGATTATTGTATTTAACCCGTTTGTTCTATCGAGCTGCATACATAAGTAGCACTATATAAATATATACTTACAACCAAAGAAAAAAATACAACAGAATATAATGTAGGCCAGCGATTGTCAGACTTTATGGGTTTCAGGAACTCATTAGGTTCCCGTTAGCTCATAACAAACATCAATGTTTTAGATTATCTGTATGAGCAATTCAGCTGCAGGATATCTAGTGCAGCACCCAAAATCTCACTTTAAAGGAACAGTAACACCATAAAATATAAGTGTTTTAAAGTAATGAAAATATCATGTAGTGTTGCCCTGCACTGGTAAAACTGATCTGTTTGCTTCAGAAACACTACTATAGTTGATATAAACAAGCTGCTGTTGAGCAATGGCGGAAATTAAAAAATGGCTACATGGTACAGGTTAACTAATGGATAACAGATAACACCATTAGACAGACAGAGCTTATTTGCTATCTGCTGTGTAACCTGAGCCTTTTCTCCTTTGAATGGCTGCCCCCATTGCTACACAGCAGCTTATTTATATAAACAATAGTAGTGTTTCTGAAGCAAACACCGCAGTTTTACCAGTGCAGGGCAACACTGTATTGTATTTTATTACTTTAAAACATTCCTTTAACTGACAAAGGTGTATACAGGAGAGAACATCTCCCCAATTTACCATCATAATTGGCCTTTAGCCTGAGCTCCTACATCACTTCTCCAGTGGGGCAGCCATACACCAAGGAAGATGACGAGAGAAATATAGATGGTTTATTGGCTGTTTATCACAGATCTTGTTATTGGTTCTTGGGTATAATATGCGTGTCCTGCTTTCATAAGGCTTGCACGTTTTCTTCTTATGTTGAGTCTAATGTCCAACCGTCATCCCCACATTTTGTTAAGCTACACACATCAACACACTTGGAGTTCCTGTTGGCCAAATTTCTTCCCATTAAAGGTAAATTTATAATATGTATAATGTTAGCTATCTGGAATACCCTTTATCCTTTTTTTTTTTAATCCAAGTATTTGCTTTTGTTTGTTTTTTTGTCCTGGGTTGCCGCCATTTCCGGAAAAAAATACCAGCCTTCCTATATATTTATCATTTTTCTCTATTAACAACATTGGGATCAACCATCATTTTTACTTGCCAGACCGGTAAAACACCAGCCAGGTGGCAACCCTACTGAAATGGAAGATTGTACCTGCTGATAGCAGCTGGCATAACTAGGTTGTTTTCCTGTGGCAGGCCTTCTTGAAAATTACTTTTATAATTCATTAGCCAATGAGCAGTGATCAACAGTATTCTCCCCCCCCCACTGAGCAGTATTCAGAAGTTTGGCCGAATGTGCTAGTTCAGGGTGTTTAATGCAAGAGAAGCAAACAATTGATTGGTCTGCAACACTATATGAAAAAAACTGTGTAAAGCAGCTGTTATTAGGCAAAACCACACATGTTCTTTCTTTTAAATATTCTCTATCACCTACAGGAATCCGAAATGGAAACTGAAGAGGAGGTGGACATTTTAATGAGCAGTGATATTTATTCAGCCACCTTGTCTACAAAGTCCATTACTTTTACACGTGCGCAGACAGGATGGCTTTTCAGAGAGGATAAAACGGTATTTTGTTCTTCATGTATTACGTATTCTCTGTGCAAACAACATAGCCCATATTCAGTCTCTGATGTATCATACATAATGTGTGTGTGTGTATGTGTGTATATATATATATATATATATATATATATATATATATATATATATATATATATATATATATATATATATATATACATATATACATACATACATACATACATACATACATACATACATACATACATACATACATACATACATACATACATACATACATAAATGCTGTCCCCTCATCGTTTTCCTTCCTGCGCTGTTATCACTGGAAGCCTCCTTTTTCCTGATTCTTTGATTTATTTTTTTTCCCATGTAATTACATATTCATGGCCAGAACTTGTGATTAGACTGAACAGCAGCAATTTTATTGTCTTGGTATGTGACAGGAAATGTGAAATGCAATTTTCTCCCTTGTCTACCTACGACGCTGTAGAATAATATCTGCTTTTCAAATGCTTTTCTAGGAGCGAGTAGGAAATTTCCTAGCAGATTTTTATTTAGTTAATGGGCTCATTTTGGAATCCCGGAAAAGGAGAGAACATCTCACTGAAGAGGACATTCTCAGAAATAAAGCCATCATGGAAAGTTTGAGTAAAGGAGGAAACTTGATGGAACAAAACTTTGAGGTGGGTTGTATGTTTGATATATTCCATAATATTTTGTGAGTGTTGAATTTCACATGCAAATAAAATATGCTTTAATAGTAAGTAAAACAAATTGCTATCAAACAAAGAGAGGGAATTGGGAAAATATCTTGCATCTTTTATGCTTTATTTTTGTCTGTTAAAGTAAAGTGTATTCTTGCTTCATTGTCTGCTGACTATTGGATGATGTAAATCCATAGGGTTGTTTACATATCTAGATCACTGCTCTGCCTTAACAAGGGCAGGATAATATTTGTGCAGCATTTCCTTTTGTGTTCTGCTTCAGAAAATCAGCCAATAAAATACATATTATGTAGCAAAGACACAATCTTATTACATTCAGCCTTTCCAAAATCCTCCACAAGCTGCTGGATCTGTCATTTATAATTTTGCAAGCCACAGATAAATTTCACCAGGAATATGAAGAACTGTATAGAATATTTGGAATTTTCAAGAGCAAACTTTCTGTGATTGGCTAGATGCTCCAGTACTGTTAAAAAAGACAGAGATTAGTTTGTTTAAATATTGTTTGCATTAAAATGCATTGTTCTTCCATCTCACAGCCTGTGCGGAGACAGTCACTGACCCCACCACCGCCTAACACAATCACCTGGGAAGAATATATTTCTGCTGAAAATGGAAAGTATGTACTAAAGCCATTGGTTCTTCATAGCTGCTGCAGAATAACCATCTGTTTGCTCAGTACTACACATTTTTTGATTAAAACATGTTATGTGTACAGGTATGGGATCCGTTATCCGGAAACCCATTATCCAGAAAGTTTCAAATTACGGAAAGGCCGTCTCCTATAGACTTCATTATAATAAAATAATCCAAAATTTTTAAAGTGATATATATATATATATATCAGTTCAGGAACTTGGAGGCACTCACAGGTCGGTTTTAAAGGCGTTGATGTGGGGGAATATGTGATAACCCAATAAACTTCTCGTTTATGAAGACCTGTGAGTGCCTGAACTAATGAATATTTGATGGGAGTTTTCTTTTTGATTTAATTTTGTGATAAAATACAGGGCTTAGGCAAATGTTTACTCAAAAGGGGAGCTTGAACCCAATAAAGTAAACCAGCTGGTCATTCAGAAGAAGGGTCATTAGTAAAGGGCTGACATTCTTAAGGTGCTGGTCCTTCTGTCACCTTTTTAGTCGGTGGGATTAATGAATATTACATTTATAATGAATGTGCAAAATGAAATCTGAGCTCATAGTTTTCATGCCATTGCTTCTGACAGAGCTCCTCATCTTGGCAGAGAACTTGTCTGCAAAGAAAATAAGAAAACATTTAAAGCAACTATTGCTATGAGTCAGGATTTTCCTCTGGGCATTGAATCGTAAGTTGAATCGACTGATTGAATACTAATAAAAAAAAACGCATGTTTGTAACTAGTTTTCATCATGCATGACGCTTCCCTTTTGACTTCTGATCTACCTGTGTCTAAAGGACCAGTAAGCTCAAAAATGAATAGTTTTCATATTCAATTAGATATAATGTATTGCATTTCTGGTTATTGCCATGTGGGTGGCTAGATCTGGGCAAACATTACCTTACACTGGTACATATTTCTATTTAAAGGGATACTGTCATGGGAAAACATGTTTTTTTTCAAAACGCCTCAGTTAATAGTGTTGCTCCTGCAGAATTCTGCACTGAAATCCATTTTTCAAAAGAGCAAACTGATTTTTTGCATATTTAATTTTGAAATCTGACATTGGGCTGGACATATTGTCTGTTTCACAGTTACCCCCAGTCATGTGACTTGTGCTCTGATAAACTTCAGTGACTACCATTGCACTGCAAGTTGGAGTGATATGCCCCCCCATCAGCAGAACAGTGGGAAGGTAACTAGATAACAGCTGCCTTATAGATATAAGAACAGCACTCAATAGTAAAATCTAGGTCCCATTGCAACACATTCAGTTACATTGAGTAGGAGAAACAACAGCCTGTTTCCATCCTAAAGTGCTGGCTCTTTCTGAAAGCACATGACTAGGCAAAATGACTAAAATGGCTGCCTACACACAAGCATTACAACTAAAAAAAATATACTTGTTGGATTAGAAATGAAATTTTATATGGTGGAGTGAATTATTTACAATGTAAACAGTGTAATTTAGAAATAATAAGTACACAATAGAAATCATGACAGAATCCCTTTAAGAACTCTTACTTGACCTGTTTTTCTTCTTTAGAGCTTTAATGTATTTTACATGTATATAATTTATACATAACCTGCTTTTCAGACTCTTGAATGTTTTAGAAGTCATTGCACCTTTCAAGCACTTTAATAAACTCCGAGAATTTGTGCAGATGAAGCTTCCTCCTGGGTTTCCTGTAAAGCTTGGTAAATAATTCAAAGCATTATCAGCTTACCGCGTGTAATTTGATCGTACAAAAGGATTTCCCATTTCCTAAAATCCATCTCTTTCTGCTTTCTTAGATATCCCCGTTTTTCCAACAATCACAGCCACTGTAACGTTTCAAGAGTTTCGCTATGGAGAATTTGAAGACGCAATTTTTACAATACCCGATGACTACAAGGAGGACCCGAGCCGTTTCCCCGATTTATAACTGCTTACAACCGTTCAATGCAATGATTGAAAATGAATGTTTAATTAGTGTAAAGGAAGGTTTGGCATACTGGTGTAAGGTCCTGCATTTCACTGTGGAAACGATACATCAGCCTCCCCACGGATCCAAGGACTGGTCCAGCTTGTTCTTGGATTCCTGTCCCCACAATTGCTGCAAAACGGGCATCACGGCAAATCAGAGGAACTTCTGCTGAAGATTGATGCCCTTCCCTTTGTAATGACACCCCCCCTATAGTGCATTCCTCCTTCATATAGACCACCATGCATCCACGGACCACTGGTTAGTGTCCAGCGTAGGGCTTTCTCAAGAAATCATTTTCTCAGATTCCACCTCTTATTTTAGGGTGAACTTTTAAATCTCGTAAGAATTTTTTTTTTAAATTATAAATTATACACTGTGTAACATTTTGTATAGATCCTTGCTTGTTTGCAGAAAATGTATAAAAATTAGAAATAACCTTCTGTAGATAATGAACCAAATACTGAATTTCTATATTGTTGCCAACTCAACCTATTGCAATAGCTGTTCGAGAAAACGATCCAGTTGTGCAGGGACACTATGAATTCAGAGAGCACTGCAGAAACATGTCGTGCTGCTCCTTGAACTTTTTTTTTTTTTTTATAAAGGAAATTTTTAATTTTAAGCAAATCTTTCCGGTATATGTTTCAGTGTAATGTTGCAGTTTGTTTGCTCTTTGTAAACTAAATCTCCCATACTTAATATAGAGTTCTAGCGCCGCCCCCCCCACGTCTGTTTTAAATTGTGTGGGTCTTATCCTATTGACCACAGTGGGAGGTGCATCGGCTGCTCCCGTGAGTATAAAATGGGGATATGTGTGGGCACATTTTCAGGTGAAAAGGGATGACTTATAGCATTTGCCATTGCAGACTACTTGCAGTAATCCACAGTGTTTTGATCGCCAGTCTAACGGAGATCAATACATCTAGGATGCTTTGACCCTTTTTTTCTTAATTTCTTGCCTATGTTTTTTTGTTTTGTGCCTTCACCCAGAGGAATAGATTTTTTTTACTGCATCCCATACACAAATCTGGAGGTAGTTTATTTCTAAAAAAAAAAAAAAAAATCAGAGTATTACTAAGATTCTGCATATTAATATTGGAATGTGCCCTATGTTTACTAGCAAATGCATATAAGGAGTGGCACCTAGTATGGTATGCAGAAGGAGAGCTCCCCCCCCCATTTATTGTGACTCACTACTAGTAGGGTTGCCACCTTTCCTGGAAAAAAATACCGGCCTTCCTATATATTTATCTTTTTTCCCTATTAATAACATTGGGAACAACCATCATTTTTACCAGCCAGGTGGCAACCCTAACTACTAGGGATGCACTGAATCCACTATTTTGGATTCAGCTGAACCCCCGAATCCTTCGCGAAAGATACGGCTGAATACCGAACCAAATTTGCATATGCAAATTAGGGGTGGAAAGGGGAAAACATTTTTTAATTCCTTGTTTTGTGACAAAAGTCAGGTGATTTCCCTCTCGTCACCTAATTTGCATATGCAAATTTGGTTTGGCCGGCTGGAGGATTCGGCCAAATCCGAATCCTGCTGAAAAAGGCTGAATCCCAAACCAAATCCTGGATTCGGTGCATCTCTAATCACTACACAGTGGGTGCAACTCTTTCACGTGCCTTGCGTCGAGAGGAGCAAGCAGCACCTATTCACAGCTTGTTGAGGTGCAGGGTTATTTGAGGTTTCCCTTTCTTCAGATACTTGTCATTGCAAATTAGGGCATTTTTTTTAATATCAACATATACACGCTAGAAATGCTGCAGCCCACTTAACCCGTGTTAATAGGCTAATGAATAAAAATCGATCTTAGTATGCGAGAAGCATGACCGAAGGCAATGATCGCGCCATATGTATTAAAAAAAACCAAAACTTCTTACATTGGTTGTTGATCCTTTCATACATCTGATCCAATATCTTTTCTCAACACACAAGATGCCTGATTTAATCTTTCCTCATTCTGTTCCTGTATCTCCTGAGTCTCTCGCTTGGCGGATCTTCTGTTTTCAAGACGCATAACATTTTGCAAGTGCATTGGGATTTTGTACATAAGTGATATAAACCCATAAATGGTACTTTTTAAAGAACAGACTACATTTTTCCATGATATGTTTACCAAACACACTGCTTACCAGCAATCGGTACACCTTGTATAGCTCGTGATACCAAACTGTCATATTCCTGTTCCTTGCTGGCAGGACCTGCATTCATTTTCTGTAAGTTCTAAGACCTTACAGTGCTATAAATAAAAAAGGACACATGTAATATATGTAATTTTATTAAATATATATTAATTTGTTACATAATGCACCATGGGTAAATAGAAACTGATATTCAGGATGGGGAATTCAGTCTGGTCTTCCAATACACTTTTTTTTTTCTTAAAGGGAATATGGTTCTCCCTGCATTTAAAGAGCATATCGTTTCAGATCACAATTGTTGTATAGGTATTTTTACTGGACTGTGTAGATTCGGTCATTTTGTAACTAGTAAACAACCGTTAAAGACAATGTTTTTGTTGAAACCATGCCCAGTACTAACTTAATTAAGGTCTACTTGTTTTAATCTATGCTTTGAATGTTTTATTTCCGCAGCCGTGTTCAAATTGTGTGATTAAACTTTGTTTCAGTATTTTTGTAAAGAAACTACCCTTTCTTAAATTTATTTCAAAGTGTTGTTCCATAATGTCATACTCAATCACAAACACTGCTTATAAGGGCCTTTGTTGTTAAAGGGGTTGTTCACCTTTGTGTTAACTTTTAGTATGATGTAGAGCAGGGCTGTCCAACTGGCAGCCTGCCACCCCCCCCCCCTTGTGTGGACCTCCACATGAAAGTCTGCCTGCTGTGTCTGCTTACGATGTGTAAGCTTTAGGGAGGAACTCTATGGTGCGGCTCAAGCTGACATGTCGCCATGCGTCGAAACGCATGCAACGTGTCAGATGTTCTGAAGATCCAGGAGGTGAAGGAGAAATCGCAGGTAAGAACTACATTTATCTGACTGTCAAGATGAAAACTAGTCGCACCATGGAGTTCTTCCCTCAAAGGAGAAATCAACCTGTGGGGAAAAAAACCCTACCTCCCACCCCAGGTAGACCTCCCTCCCTCCTCCCCCCAGGCTAACTACCCCCCTGGGGAAATGCCCCATACTCACCCCTCGGCACAGATTCTTCCAGAGAAGTTCTACGTGTCCATCTTCTGCATCCTCGGTAAGTTGACTGAGAGATCGGTAATTTCGCGCATGCGCAGTTGCCGCAAACTGCTCCAAATGCGCATGCACATAAATACTGATCTCCCAGTCAGCCTACAGAAGACGTGGAAGATGGACGCGTGGAACTTTGCTGGAAAAATCTGCGCTGAGGGGTAAGTATGGGGCATTTCCCGGGGGGGGGAGGGAGGGTAGGGTTTTTTTTTTCCCCCCCACAGGTTGATTTCTCCTTTAAAAGGTATCACTACAGAGATGAACTGGCCCCTGCATTGTTTACACCTCAAATTCAGACTAACCCCCCTGCATTGTTCACACCCCTAAAGCCCTGTACTGTTCACACCTGAGAACCTGACTAAAACTGCCCACACTGATCACCTGTTCACAATTTATTGGGGCATCAGCACTGTGTCACTGGATGTAGCACATATTAGAGTGGTCCTGATAGGTTTCCCTGTCTCCTGTTCTGCCTGCCCTATGCTCCCTGTGTGTGTACGCCATACTCTGCCCTATTGTCCTTAGGTGTGCCATACTCTGTGTGTGCCATACACTGCCTTCCCTATGCTTCCTGTGTGTGCCATACTCTGTGTGTGCCTATGCTCCCTGTGTGTGTACGCCATACTCTGCCCTATTGTCCTTGGGTGTGCCATACTCTGTGTGTGCCATACACTGCCTTCCCTATGCTTCCTGTGTGTGCCATACTCTGTGTGTGCCTATGCTTCCTGTGTGCCATACTCTGCCTTTGGTCCAAATTACTGTAGTAACCAAGCACTGATTTGAATTACAGACTGGAATAAGAATAGGAGAGGGTCTGTGTAGAAAGCTGAGTAATAAAAAGTAGCCATAACAATAAATGTGTAGCATTGCAGAGCATTTGTTTACAGATGGGGTCACTGACCCCATTTGAAAGCTGAAAAGAATCAGAAAAAGACAAATCATTTCAATTGGCCTTCATTTTTTATTTACTATAGTTTTTTTTTTAAACATTGCTTACAATTAGTTATTCTATAACACAAAAAGTTAATGTAAAGGTGAACCACCCCTTTAAACTGGTCTGCTCCTGGTTCTTTTACCAGTTGCGACAAGCAAAATAAATAGAAAAACAGAAGTAGCTTATTTATTTTAAGAAAATAAAATGCGTATTGTGCTAGAATCGCTAGAAATTGATATTCAGTTTTGTATGAGTGCAGAAAAAGGGAAGGTTCAGCTGTGAAGTAGGGTGCAGCTTCCACTGAGCAGGTCACACACCCAGGATTGAGCTGCTTAGATTAAGGAGACATATGTAAAGGCATGCATGCCCATAAAAAGCCTATTAACAGAGAAAATAATAGGGAAATAATTGTAGTTTTCCTAGCGCTTCAAACGGCTTTATAGATATAATTTGAGAGAGAACGTTTTACTGCATATTTCTTTAAGGAAGACTAGAAATGTGAAATTTTTATTGCAATTCCACTCCGGCTTTAAAGGAACAGTTGTATGTAAAAAAAAAAAAAAAACTGGGTAAATAAACTGAGCAAAATAAAAACATTTTCAATATGGTTAGCTCAAACTGTAATCTATAAAGGCTGGAGTGAACGGATGTCTAATGTAATAGCCAGAGTTGGAGTGATATCACCCCCCAGCAGCCTAACAACAGAACAATGGGAAGGTAACCAGATAACAGCTGCCTGGTAGATCTTAATTACATTTTTGCGATAGTTCCCCTTTAATGTTGAAAACTGTCCTTTTAGATTCAGTTACTCAATGTCTTAAGGTGGCCATACACGGGCCGATAAAAGCTGCCGACAGACCGAGTCGGCAGCTTATTGGCCCGTGTATGGGGGCCCCCGACGGGCTTCCCCGATCGAGATCTGGCCGAAAGTCGGCCAGATCTCGATCGGATTGGGTTAAAAATCCCGTCGGATCGCGGCCGCATCTGTTCGTTGATGCGGTCCCGCGATCCGACAGCCCGTTTGGCGAACGCTAGGATCCGATCGTTGGGCCCTAGGGCCCACGATCGGATCAGCCCGATATTGCCCACCTCAAGGTGGGCATATCGGAGGGAGATCCGCTCGTTTGGCGACATCGCCAAACGAGCGGATCTATCCGTGTATGGCCACCTTTAGACAAGCCACACATTACATTGCACTTAAACCAGTAGCTTACTGTAGTAACTCATGTTAGTGTTGCAGTTCTTACATAAATGGAAACTGCCAGTTGCAGCTGGCAACATTCAACTTTCATTCATGACAATGACACGAGACATTGCACATCTCTGCTGTCTGACACATACAGGCAACTTTTAAAATGCAACATGACAGGGCAAAATGTTCAAACGCATTTAGCATTAAAGGAGAAGGAAATGTTCAATCTGGGGGGTGCCAAATGTCCCAATGATTGTAATGACTTACTTGATAACCTGGGCTGGTACTCCTATTGGCAGAAAACAGCACCAGCCCGGGGTACTTGCGAGCGATCCTCTTCCTCCCTTTTTGCTTCTTGCAGGCACGCATGTGCAGTACTGCTACAAGCATGACTAACAAAATAGCTGGCTTTTCTGTATACTGTGCATTTGCCGGTTGCTGGATTTTGAAGAAAGAAGGGAGGAACAGGATCACTCGCTCACAAGTACCCTGGGCTGGTCAGTTTTCTGCTAACAGGAGCAATGGCCTGGGCTATCAGGTAAGTTAGTGCTGTCCAATGGGCGGACTGTGGGCCCCCCACATGAAAATCTGCCCTGCTGTGACTGCTTACCTTGTGTAAGCATTAAAAGGTATCTGTTTATCTGTTCACACCTCTCTACTCTTCATGCCCTATGCTCCCTGCATGTGCCACACTCTGCCTGCCTTACCCTGCCTGTGTGTGTGTGTCATACTCTGCCTTCCCTATGCTCCTCCCTGTGTGTGACATACTCTGCCTGCCCTATGTTCTCTATGTGCGCGCGCCTTCCTCTGCATGCCCTATGCTCCGTGTGTGTACCATATTCTGCCTGCCCTATGCTCCATGTGTGCCATACTCTGCCTGCTCTATGTTCCCTGTGTGCCATACTCTGCTTGTTCTATGTTCCCTGTGTGCCATACTCTGCTTGTTCTATGCTTGTGTGCCATACTCTGCTTGCCCTATGTTCTCTGTCTGTGTGTGTGTGTGTGTGTGTCATACTCTGCATGCCCTATGCTCCGTGTGTGTCATATTCTGCCCGCCCTATGCTCCATGTGTGCCATACTCTGCCTGTCCTATGCTCTGTGTGCCATACTCTGCCTGCCCTATGCTCTGTGTGCCATACTCTGCCTGCCCTATGCTCTGTGTGTACCCTACTCTGCTTGTCCTATGCTCCGTGTACCCTACTCTGTTTCTCCTATTCTCCTTGTGTGCCATACTCTGCCTGCCATATGCCCCTTGTTTGTGCCATACTCTGCCTGCCGTACGGTATACTCCCGGTTTGTGCCATACTCTGCCTGCCCTATGTTCCCTGTGTGTGCACCATACTATGCCTGCCCTACTCTGCCTGTGGGAGGTGAGCCTGGTGGGGGTTTGTTAGCATTTGCAAATAGCGATTATAGGGTCCCCAAGATATTTAATCATGTACTGGGTGTTGCTGTGCTATCCGTAGGGGATGTGGAGCATATGGATTTAAGACCATGTCTAAATATGACAATTTTTTTTTTATGAGTGATGCGGGATATTCCTGCAGTGAACACCAACCATAAATGAGGATATATTCTTAAAAGGTCTTGGATGTGGTTTAAAAATTGGGGAGTGGTCAACACTGGTTTCCATAGAAGTTGCCCAGAAAAATTTCCAGCCCTCGATACCACAGAAGGTGGCCAGCACATAAAAACCATTTTAAATCACCCAAAATAATTGACACATCTGAGTGGCACTACTATAAAGCAGACATCTTTTGAAAAACAAACATATCAGTAGGTATGTCAGTCTGGTCACATTGGTTAAGAGATGCAAGATAAACCCAACTGGTATTGCTGAAGGATTTTGAGATCACTATGACCCATTAGTCGGATGATTCAGACACGAAAATGCTAGCCAGTGAAGGAAAACCCACAATTCGTGTATGTATGCAAGAGATGGGGACCGAAGCTGGCCTTAACCCCAAAGATATAGTCGTAGGAATCCAAGTTTTTCGAACCATGTGTGGATCGTCGCAACATTTTTTCGTACCATGGCGATTGGTCATTTAGTCAATCTGACAGGTTAAAAGATTTGTCGGGTAACGATAATTTCTCTGAATGTATCGCCTATCTGACAATATCAATGGGAGCTTGTCGCTAGAATTTGTCAGACATAACTTTCGTACGATTGCTGTCACAGGCAGAATATCGTCTGATTTGTTCTTTTTACTACTTTATTTAATCTGGATGGTTAGTGGTAGGTCGGAAAATTGGGAAGTCCGATTGTTTGATACAAAGGTAAAATCTGCACATCTATGGCCAGCTCAAGCACACATCCATTGTAATTTCTTCTTTGCCAAAATCTGTTCAGGCTGTTTTGGGCTATTACCTCCTCCCTTCCCCCTCTCCAGCAGCCTATCAACAGAACAATGGGAAGGTAACCAGATAACCGCTCCATAAGGGACACAATGGCAGATTCGGGGAGCTTTAGTCGGATGGTGACTAATCGCCTCTTCTGCGGGGCAACAATCTCCCCGAACTGCTTTCCCCCTGCTATAATGAGAAAACGCCAGTGTCCATGAACTCGCGGCGCTTCGATTTCCGAAGTCGCCCGAAGTTGGAAAGTGCCATTTTGATATTTTCCTGATAAAGTAGAACCCCCATTTTACGCTTTTTTAGGGGACCACAAAAAAATGGTGTAAAATCCAGGAAGCGTATTATGCATAATATATAGGTGGAACCACAAAACAACAATGTAAAATGAGGGGAAACTTAAAAATCAGGGGAAGTAAAATTGAGGTTCCACTGTAGTTCCCCTTTAAACCGTGCTTCTAAGAGAATCACCAAATATCATACCTCAAAAAAAAAATATATTGCAATGACAAACACTTCATTTGTTATCTTAAAACACAGTTTTCACAATATATTTTTAAAAGTTTTATTATCAAAGTTTCTTGTAAAACAAAATTTCAGGAACTGTACATCAACATGGCACAGATTGCAACCTACATTTTCTTATGGGAATCAACAAAACTGAAGCGTTCAAGATTCTGAAACAAACAAAAAAAAAAAAAACTCTCTCTCTACTAAGTGTATGACAGGATACAAGCACTATCAGATAGCTGCCACACTGATAGTGAACAAATCAAAACTGCTACCATAGCATATAAGCATCAGATTAAAAATGCACGGCCTGTTTAAGTTACAGACGGGCAAGAAGAACAAAAAAAAAAAAAAAAAAAAAAGGAGGACAGAGTGTAAAAACAGTCTACGTTACCAAAATGGGTGAATTTTTAACAAGGAGCATGGCATTCAGATCACTGGACATCCAAAAAAAATGTCTTGATAACAGCCTTCAGAAAAGGGTTAGTACATTTTATTTAAGCCAAAACCCACAACAGCTGTGGGGCTAATAATCTACTTACACCAGAAGGATGTGAACATACGATGTGGATCTTCCAATTCATTTGTTTTTCACAGCTAGGATGTTTTGCACACTGACGTATTCGGTTCATTTTCTATGTAGACCATGTATTCAATGAATCAGATTGTACATATGGTAAATGGGGAACTATATAGCAAACCAGATAACCCATGCGAGGTGTAGACGCATGCAGCATATTTGAAAAGTCACATCACACCAGAACGAACTGTTTGCTAACAACAATCCAGTTTGACCATACAGGACTTGTTATCCACTTCGACAAACTTATCAGCCAGAACGTTAATGTGTTAGGTTGGATACATTCACTTATAGCTCAGTTTTATATACGACAAAATTATAGGAAATATTTTAAATAGAAAATCAAAAGATATATATATGAATAACACCACCTCACATATTCACTAACATTCACATTTAAGACGCTCAGTCGCTCATATCCATATCCTCCTCGTGATGGTCATCCCCGTTAATTTTGGAGTCTTTCACCGAATCTGCTATTGGCCTTTCAGGTTCTTCACGCTGTGCTGGTGGGCTTGCTGGTGGGCTTGCTTCTGGGATCATGTATTCTTCCCGTCTTTCTTTCTCGCTGTCATATCCTTGTTCCTCTTCATCGTAGTCACGTGTTACCTGCTGTGTAGACAGAAGACAAGAGAGGTAAAGCATCTATCCATACAGCGCAAGACAGGTATGGAATCAAAATTTTCTCATTTTCAAACCTACTTTTACATCTTTCTCACTTTCAGATCTCCTCTCACGCTCCTTCTCCTTATCTTTACTCTTCTTTTTCTTACTGGTTGATCTTTCTCTTTCATCACGATTCCTCTCTCGATCCTTATCTTTCTTCTTTTCTTTTTTATGCCTGGAATTCAAAATATTTATTGTCCATAAGAGAGATACAAGGGCCCAATGCTACTAAAGTAAACCTCCACCCCAACCCCGTCAGGTCTTTATTACGGATACATGTTTTCCAGTGCTCGTCCATTTATATTTCAGTCTATAATTCTGTTGCTGCTTGTTTGCGATGACCCCATAAACCAAACTACTGAAATTCCATACAGGGGAGCAGAAAAAATATCTGATTGCTAATGCTGTTTTTCGTAAAATTCTCAGACAATTTTTTTAATATTGTAAATATTTGCGGTCAGTTTTTGGATGAAAAACTCTTAGCTTTTCAGTTCTTACAGGTAGCTACACACACAGCTGAAGACGCAGACTGGCAAAGTCTTTGTACTCCGACTATGGTTAAATATAATGCTATTCCATGATGAGGCATACAGCAGGAAAAATAAGTATTTAACACGTCAACGTTTTTTTCAGTAAATATATTTCTAATGGGGCTATTGACATGAAATTTACACCAGATGTCGGTAACAACCCAAGTAACATACCCAAACAACACATACAAAGAAATCAAAACAAATAGGTCCATAAATTAAGTTATGTGTAATAAAGTGGAATGACATAGGGAATCATTATTGAACGCATTTACTGGAATTTATTTAATGCTTCATAGAAAAGCCTTTGTTGGTAATGACCACCTCAAGACTCTTCCTGTATGGAGAAACTAGTCACATGCAACACTCAGGTGGGATTTTGGCCCATTCTTCCACACAGTCTTCAAATCTTAAAGGTGCTGGGGGCCTCTTCTATGAACTCTGATCTTCAGTTAGTTTTTCTTCAGCAGGAGTCTTACGCAGTGCATAAAGGCCATGACAGTTGAGTGCATTAACTGTACCTGCTAATTCAAGTTCTTTCTGAATATCTCTGCAAGTGATTCTTGGCTCTTGGGCAACTCTTCTGATTATTCTTTTGACTCCTCTGTCAGAAATCTTGTGAGGAGCACCTGGTCATGGCCGGTTTAAGGTGAAATTATGGATTATGGCCCCAACTGTGCTCAATGGAACATTCAGAAGCATAGAAAAATAGATTTTTGTACTTACCGTTAAATCCTTTTCTCTTGTCCTACATTGGGGGACACAGGCACCATGGGGATGAAGATCCTGTTGCTTGGAGAAAGGACACTAAAAGGTTAAAGTTGCTCCTCCTCCTCCGGGCTTCATCCCCGCCTACCTCCTCAATCCTCAGTTTTCTGACCGAAGAAGAGATGACGAGCCCTACCAATTGCCCATGTGAAGAGAAGGAGCTCCTCCCCAATGCAAGCTAAGCACGGTATGAACCACCTGCTGTTTGAAATCGTTGGTATTTGAACAACAAAAATTATATAAGATATTACCTGATCAATATTAACATGAACTAATACAGGGAGGGAAGGCCTGTGTCCCCCAATGTAGGACAAGAGAAAAGGATTTAACGGTAAGTACAAAAATCTATTTTTCTCTTGCCTAGATTGGGGGACACAGGCACCATGGGGACGTCCCAAAGCTACCCATGAGGGCGGGACTTTTTACCCCTAGTGTTCAGGGAATAACCACCTGCAACACTTTCCTGCCGAAGCTCGCTTCGGCTGAGGCGAATGTATGCACCTTGTAGAATTTGGAAAAGTTGTGTGTGGATGACCACACTGCAGCCCTACAGACCTGTTCTGCTGAAGCCTGGAGAGGAACCACCCAAGAAGTGCTGAGTGAAGAAGTAGAATGATCTGAACCCGGAAGGGTGTGGCCTTACCTCGTACCTCATAGGCCTTCAAGATTGTTGACCTAATCCATCTTGCATTGGTGGCCTTAGATGCCTTAAGGCTTTTCCGTGGTCCTTCTGGTAAGACAAAGAGGTTGTCTAGCTTCCTTCTACTCTTGGTAGCCCTGGTGTATGTTCTGAGAGAACGAACCACATCTACGTATGTAACTGTTCCAAATTTGTCTTTTGTTCAGGACAAAATGAAGGAACCAGCAGGTCCTGGTTAAGATGGAACTCCTTAGGAAGAAATCCAAGGTAGGTCTCAACACCGCCTTGTCCTTGTAAAAAATCAAAAAATGGTGGACAACAAGATAGAGCTGCTAGTTTTGAAACTAGTCTAGCCAAAGTGATGGCTAATAGAAAACTACCTGAAGAGTCAGCAGAGTTAATGGAATTGAGCCAATGGCTCGAACGGTTGCTCCTGCAATACAGAAGGTACCCTATTGAGATCCCAGGGAGGGATTGTATGACGGTATGGAGGTATCATCCGCAATGCTCCCTGTAGGAAGGTCTTGATGTTGGGCAGCATTGCAACCTGCTGCTGCTGAAAAAGGATAGATAAGGCTGATACCTGAACATTCAGTGAGCTGAGTGCCAGCCCTTATTTCTAAACCCTCCTGAAGGAACAACAATAGGCTACTTTCGTCCCAGGACTGTGGGTCTTTGGCTTTAGATTTACACCAGGATATGAATGTCCTCCATACCCTGTGGTAGATGCGTGCGAAGACGGCTTTCTGGCCCTTAGTAAGGTCGGTATGGCCTTTTTTGGAACTCCTGATCTGGCTAGGATTATGGCTGCAAGTGTCATGCTGTTAAATCCAGCCATGGTGAACTCAGGTGGAGGATCAGTCCCTGAGATAACAGATCTATTCTGTCTGGAAGGTAGAATGGTGCGTCCACTGATGAGCTCTTCGAACCAAGTGTGGTGTGGCCAGTAGGGTGCCACTACAACTGTTTCTACCCTTCTTGATTACCCTTGGCAGAAGTGCCAGTGGTGGGAAGACTAGAATATGCTAGATGAAACTGCCACGGAACCACCAGTGTGTCCATGCTAGGGCCAGAGGGTCATTGCTTCTTGTGAAGAACCTCGTAAGCTTGTTGTTGTACCTGGATGCCATTAAGTCTACTTCCGGAGTGCCCCGCCTTGCCAGAATCAGTTGACAAAACATCTGGGTGTAGGCTCCACTCTCCCTGATCTAAGGTCTCTCGGCTGAGAAAATCTGCTATCCAGTTGTCCACTCCAGGGATACTGCGGAGATAGCTGGTACCGTGTTTTACACCCACAGAAGAATTTGCTGTGCCTCTGCGAGGGCAGCTTGACTCCTTGTGCCTCCTTGGTGGTTGATGTAAGCCAACGCTGTCACATTGCCTGACTGTATTCTTACAGGTAGATCTTGAAGTCTGCCTGACCATTGGAGCAATGACAGGTAGATTGCTCTTAATTCCAGGATGTTGATGGGGAGTAGTTCTTTCTGTGACCAACGTCCCTGTACGGTTAGGTCTCCCAATACTTCTCCCCAACCTTGTAGACTGGTAACTGTTGTGATGACTGTCCACTGGTGATTGGGGAAGGGTTTTCCTGACGGAAGTGTTGTTGGTCAAAGCCACCAACTGATAGAGGTTCAAACTAGATCTGATAGGGGAATCCTGCAGTTTAGGTTCGCTCAGTTCCTCCTCTGGTGTTGGAGTAAGGCTCTGCATGGCTCTGGTGTGGAGCTGCGCATATGGAATCGCAGGATGACACTATAGTCCCTAGCACTCTCATGGCAACCTTAAAGGTACCTGATCCATTTTCTGCAGAGATGACAGGAGCCCCTGCATGGAGGTGATCTTGGATTGGGGAAGGAAGGCTCTTCCCAATGAAGAATTTAGATCAAGCCCTAAATATTCTGTCCTCTTGGGAAGGTATGAATCGAGATTTTTGGAAGTTTATCTGCCATCCTAACAGCATTAGTGTCTGGAGATGAGTTGTGGCCAGTGCCATGGAACTGGCCTTTACCAGTTGGTCGTCCAGGTATGGTATGACACTCACTCCCTGCAGTCGCAGGTCCTCTAGAGCCGCAGCCATGACCTTTGTGAATAGCCTTTGCGCGGAGGATAGTCTGAAGGGGAGTGCCAGGGATTGCCAATGTTCTCCTGCCACTGAAAAGTGAAGGACCCAGTGGTGGTTGGGATGTATGGGGACATGCAGGTATGCATCTTTGATGTCGATCACCGCCCTGAAATCCTCTATGTCCAGGGACATTAGGACTGACTGGATGGATTCCAACTTGAAGTGGTACTTCTTTACATGGTCGTTTAGTGCCTTTAGGTCTAGCACCAGGGAAAAGATCCATCCTTTTTGGGTACTATAAACAGGTTTAAGTAGAAACCGAAGCCCCCTTTTACCCTTGAGGGACCACCATTACTACCGCGGAGGTAGTCAGGGCGTGTAGAACCCCATGGAAAGCTGAGTGCCTGGGTTCTGTGGTAGGGAGCCTTGAGATGGAAAATCACCTCGGAGGTAGCTGAGCGAATTCTATGAGATAGAAATGATCTGTAGGACCCAGGGTTCCAGTACTCTATGCCGTCACACCTCCCGAAAGTGACTTAAGCGTCCGCCAAAGGGTTTAGCTTTCAGGGGTGGGCACCTCCTCATGCGGAGGCTGTTTGTCCCGTGCGGGCTTAGGTGCTGCTCTGCTTCCTGACCAAGAAGTGCTCTGCCTTGACTGGAATCTGGGGCGGGTCGGAGCTTGTTGCTTTTCATGTTGGGACCTCTGGCTCTGTAGCTTGAGAATTTTCCTTCTCTGTTCAGCACCAAAAAGTTTTTGTTTTTTTTTTGTTTTTCCGAGAATGGGGGACCAAGCAGAGACCACTTCAAGGTAAGATCTGTTGACCAGTTTTTTTTTTTGTTTTTTTTTTAGCCAAAGGAAACGTCTGGCTGCAATGGATTATGCCGAAGCCCTTGTGACGAGCTTAGCCGCGTCCAGGACTGCTACGCAAATTTATGTATTTGTGTCCGCTA
Source organism: Xenopus laevis (assembly GCF_017654675.1). Lineage (NCBI taxonomy): Eukaryota > Metazoa > Chordata > Amphibia > Anura > Pipidae > Xenopus > Xenopus laevis. The sequence goes on from NC_054377.1 coordinate 77,491,608, forward strand.
TCGGAGCTAGAAAGAGGTCTGTGGAGGGGTCTTCTGAGCCATGAGTTGGGCCACCTGTTCCACCCAAACTTCCATTGACCTGGATACCCATGGGGTGGCAATAATAGGTCGTAGAGTTCTGCCTGCTGCTGTAAAAATCGACTTGCAGAAACCCTCAAGACGTTTGTCGATAGGATCGTTAAAGGAAGCCGCATCGACTACTGGAATGCTGGTGGTCTTTGACAATTTAGAGACCGGTGGGTCCACTGCTAGGGGTGAAGACCAAGGTCTGTAAAGTAAAAGGATAAGTTTGAGTAAAGCAATGGAAAATTGGACTCTATGGTCTGGCGTTTTCCATTGTGCTTTAACAATGTCACCCAGCTGTTCATAGGCTGGAAAGACACAAGAAGACTTCTTTTGCCTCTTGAAAATGTTATTGGTTCGCTCTGCTAAAGGTGGGGTGTGCCTGAATCAGGCTCTCGACCTCTCATTGTGATCTAGGGGTATCCTGATCCTATTCATCTGCGGATAGGATCTATCCCTCTTCCCAATACCTCTTCCTGTTCATCAGGCAAAACAGGTGGGAAAAGGGGAGGTCGCTTTGTGGCCGACTGCTGAGTGACCGGTCTGTGAGGCTCTGTAGATAGATGCTGTAGGACCTTATCTAGAGTCTCTGGAATTCTGGCTAGGTTTTGTAGACCCACTAGAGATAGAGCGCACACCAATTCAGAATCCAAGCTCGTTTGATTAGCCGTAGCTGTCGCAGAGCTGGCTGGTAGGGCTGTGTGGGATTGTAATTGTGCAGGGACTGCTGCAGTCTTACAGGCTTCACATATTGGCTCAGCCAAAACACTAGCAAATTTAGGTCTGCAAGTAGCCCATGCCAAATACTAAATTGCATTGGTGGTACATGCAGTTGCCTGCTTGGGAAGGGACTGGTCATCTGCCCTGCCCGTCATGGCTATACTATGTAGTGCAACCCAGTAAGTAAGATATTGGGGAATATTAGGGGAGTCCAGAGGAGTGAACCACTTCTCCCTTAAAGTGCGATCTGTGGAGACAGAGGGAAGTAGTGAAAAACCCCACAGTAGGTCCCATAGAGAGAGGGAAGTGTTAATCCCCTAGAGAAAGAGTAAGGGAAGCGTAACTACCTATTCACCAAGGTAGGAAGGAATGGTGCCTTGTTCTTCTCTGTGAGAGACAGTGAGGCTGGAAACGCTCAGTACTGGAGAGAGAGATGCGGATCCAAAATGGCCGCCAGAGAGGTTTCCCGGTCTTTGGTATAGTACCTTAGTAAGATGGCACCCGTGAGGCGCGTGTGCAGCGACTTGTGCACAATGAAATAGACGCAGCGCCAGATGGTGGCGCGAAAGATCGCTGGGAATGGCACTGAGTTACCAATGCGGGGACTACTTTTAGTGCTGTTGTCCCATTATGATCTACATATATAAAAGCACTGTTAGAATTCTGTTCCATGGAAAATATTACTTACAATTGATTCATGAGAAAATGTATATTGTAACCTTAACATAAATATCAAATAAAAAGCATGAAACAGGAGGGTGATTTAGACAAACTGTGTGTTGACAGTGTCTTTATATCTACTGATGACCAGCTAAAAGTCTACTGGTAGATCCCATCTACCTTTTGGACATCCCTGGCCTAGGGAATTCTTTGTCAGAGAATAGCAGTGAAAGTGAAACTAAAAGCCTAGGAAAATCAGTGTGAGAGAATAGCAGTGAAAGTGAAACTAAATGCCTTTCTGCAGAGCTGACAGGCAGCATGTAATGGGGGAAGGGAGGAGGGAATTGACTTACCTCCTTGTGCCAGCCAGGAATGCTCAATAAAAGACATACCCTCCGTCGTGGCTACTGGTGCAGCCTCCGGAGAGCGGGAACCAGTGCCCAGGGTAGTGTGGGGGGGAGCTCCCCAGCCTGCAGCCTCCGTAGAGCGGGAAGGCTATAGAGCATCTTCAGATCAGAAGTCCTTGGCTGGAGAGGTTCTGGAAGAGAAACACTGACCCCTAGTAGTGGCATGATACTGAATAAATCTGTACCATTGCTCCCAGCCACGAAGTGTCCATCCTCCTTCTGAGGACACTAAAGAAAACTGGGGATTGAGGAGGTAGGCGGGGATGAAGCCCAGAGCAGGAGGAGGAGGAGCAACTTTAACCTTTTAGTGTCCTTTCTCCAAGCAACAGGATCTTCATCCCCATGGTGCCTGTGTCCCCCAATCTAGGCAAGAGAAATATGTCTGTAACCAATGGCCTCAAAGGTCTTGAGAGAACTTTTTGCTTTAACCCATCATGAGATGCTTCTTGTGCGATACCTTGGTAATGAGAAACCTTTTTATAGGCCATCAATTAGGACTAAACCAGCTGATATTAATTTGCACTGATGAGGGGCAGGATTGCTTTCTAAATGACAGATTTCAGAGGGTTTCTTGACTTTTCATGGCTTTTTGCACCTCTTTTTCTTCATGAGTTCAATAAGTATTCCCGGTGTCATTCCACATAACTTAATTTATGGACTTTTTTTGTTTTGATTTCTTTGTATGTGTGGATTACTTGGGTTGTTACCGACATCTGTTGTAAATTTCATGTCAATAGTCCCATTAGAAATATATTTATGGACAAAAACCTGACGTTGATTTTATGCATAGCACATAGCATCTTGTGGTTAGAAAAGTCCTAGCAGCATCATCATCTATTGCTCTGGTCATGAGGCAGACAGACCAACAAGCAACAGATCTAATCAGTGGGGATATTTGAATGTATACAGGGCACTCATGAACCTTGCTGTTGTCCCTGAACCTTCAAAATGCATTTTGATCAGTGGTCTATCCTATGGAACATGGAATACTATGAAAGTACACCATGTATGTCTGCCATTAAGGAATTTCATAAATAAAAATAATGAGCATAAATTAAAATAGTCTTAATGAGTAGTTTTTTAGTGTCAGTATCACTTTTATATGAATACCTTCGAGGAGATGGTGAACGAGAAGGCTTCCTCTTTGGTGATCTTATTTTTTTGGGAGACCGTGATCCACTGCGGCTCTTTCTGCGCTTCTTATCTCTATGAAGCAGAAGCAATACTTTCAGTTATTCTCTAAACCACAGAATATATTAGACTTATATAAAACAGTCCTTGTATATTCTTATCCCAACCTAATAGGACGGAGAGGGATGGAATACATGAATTGCACCTCCCAGAAAGGACAACAAAAATAAAGGAACTATAGGAAGTTGTTATAAAGAAGAAGTCAAACATTTTAACCAATACTGTTTCTAGTAGTAAGAAATTATTTTATGTTTCTGCACAGAGTGGATGGTCCATGATATCTCAAAAAACAAAGTTGAGGGCTGGCAAAATTATGAAGCAAACTTGCTTGTGCAAATAAGGTTTCAGTAACGAATGGAAAATAGTTTGACAATAGTTGAAGATTTTCTTGCAAATCAGTCTGTACCTGCTTGTGCTTCTAGATCGCCTGGTTGCGCTGTAGCTTTTAGGTGGGGTTTTAGAACGCTTTTTTTCTTTTTCTTCTTTTTTTTTCTCTCTGGAAAAAATTAACATATTTACTTTGAGAATACAAGTAAGCTAGAGACAAAAACAAAATATAAAATTAATCTTAGCAAAACAGAAAGAGAGCCTGTATGGATGCACAGAACCCAGGATTCAGTTCAGGATTTGGCTGAATCAGAGAAGGACTCCGAGTAATCCAAAGTGCCTGGTAAAACCAAACCCTTAACGTTGTACGTCACGCTTACACAAACAAGGGAAAAAAACATTTATGTACGCTACGTGTGCAGTTCTTTTCAACCCTTCCCTGCAAATTGGGGCTTGGATTGCGACGAAATCCCAAAATAGTGGATTCACCCATCCCTAGTTTGAAGAAAAAACCCCCAAAGACCTGGGTTTAGATGTGCTTCTAGAACGTCGGCTCCTCTCTCTTGAATGAGACCTTCTCCTCCTAGGGCTCTTGGACCGTCGCCTACTTCTAGACTTTGAGTGTGACCTCCTCCTTGATCTACTTCTGGAACGTCTATCAGTATGAAAAAGAGAACAAATCATTGCAATAGCATGAAAGAGATTGTATATGAACAATTTGTGCATTTAAACATCACAAAAAACATTACACAATTCGTAGTCCATTTATCTGTTAGCACATCTTGGGGTAAGATTACATGACAAATTAGATCATTACATAAAAAAAAAAAAAAAGTCGGTGGAGCCCAAAAGTATAAAGTTCCACCAAACACAGTCAAATTAACAGACATTATAATGTTATGGTATTACTACAACATAATAATATATTACTACTAACATATGCAAACACATTTAAGGAATTGCATAAAGAAGACAAACAAAATTTAATTTAAATTATAGCTCATTTTAATATCACACCTGTGTCTGGAAGATGAAGGTGTCCTCCTACGTCTGGAGTGGGATCGTGATCTTGAATGCTTCTTGCTTTTTTCATCCTTTTTATCTGGAAAAAAAAAATCCATGGATATATATATTTGGAGGAGCACCCATACAAAAATATATTGATTGCCTGGATGAGCAATGAAGTCCAACAAAGTATAGCACTCAACAGGTCTTGTGCACAGAAGAAGAAAAAAAATCTTACTTTTGTTTGCACAAGACCTGTTGAGTGCTGTGAACTACTCAAGAAGCCCCTTAAAGAATTCAGAATCCATTACAGTGTAGTAAGCAACCCAGGAGAACTACAAAGCCACTGTGTAAAACCCCCTAAGCCCCATGCAAACCTAACTCCTTCATGGAAATGATGTAGTCCATTTTACTGGTGATTTACTTAATTGTCGGTGGGAAAACACTTTCAGGAGATTTGTTGTCCATGGTAGCGCAAGTTTTACCCACAGGCAACAAATCTCCCCGTCTACCAGAACCATTATTGAAATGTGGCAGAAAATATCTTTTAACGCACTTAATACAGATTCTACAAGTGTCTACTGAACAGGTGTACTTTTAAAGGGATACTGTCATGGGAAAACATGTTTTTTTCAAAATGCATCAGTTAATAGTGCTGCTCCAGCAGAATTCTGCACTGCATTTTTCAAAAGAGCAAACAGATTTTTTTTATATTCAATTTTGAAATCTGACATGGGGCTAGACATACTGTCAGTTTCCAGCTGCCCCCAGTCATGTGACTTGTGCTCTGATAAACTTCAGTCACTCTTTACTGCAAGTTGGAGTGATATCACCCCCTCCCTTCCCCCTACCAGCAGCCTAACAAAAGAACAATGGGAAGGTAACCAGATAGCAGCTCCCTAAGGGCTAGGCCACACGGGAAGATTTCAGGGAGATTAGTCGCCTGGCGACTAATCGCCGCGTCTAATCTCCCTGAATGGCTTGCTGGTATCTTGCACCCGCTAGCACCTATTCACACGCGGCGACACGTTTTTCAAAGTCACTCGAACTTGGTTTGTCATGCAATTTCGAGCGACTTTGAAAAACATATCGCCGTGTGTGAATAGGCGCAGGCGACTTTAGCCCTAGCGGGTGCGAGATGCCAGCAAGCCATTCAAGGAGATTAGTCGGCTCAAAGACACGGCGATTAGTCGCTAGGCGACCAATCTCCCTGAATCTTCCCGTGTGGCCCTAGCCTAACACAAGATAACAGCTGCCTGGCAGATTTAAGAACAACACTCAATAGTAAAAGCCAAGTCCCACTTCGACGGATTCAGTTACATTAAGTAGAAGAAACAACAGCCTGCCAGAAAGTAGTTCCATCCTAAAGTGCAGGCACAAGTCCCATGATTGTGGGCAGCTGGGAAACTGACAATATGTCTAGCCCCATGTCAGATTTTAAAATTGAATGTAAAAAAATCTGTTTGCTCTTTTGAGAATTGGATTTCAGTGCAGCGGTCTGCTGGAGTAGCACTATTAACTGATGCGTTTTGAAAAAAAAACTTTTTTTCCCATGACAGTATCCCTTTAACTCATTTTCTCTTGCATGTCAAAAGAATGCTTCAATGTTTTGAAATGCATGCGCTTACTTCCACTATGGATTCTACATTATGTATTTTGCTTATGGCAAGACCCAATTACTACACCTCAAGCCATTAACAGTCACTAATATACTCATTTAGCATCGAAAGCTAAAATATTCAGCAATATGGTCTATCCTTGCTTCAAAGGGGTTGTTTGCATCCCAAACCCCTTTTACATAGTTACATAGTTAAATTGGGTTGAAAAAAGACAAAGTCCATCAAGTTCAACCCTCCAAATGAAAACCCAGCATCCATACACACACCTCCGTACTTTCACATAAATTATATATACCCATACCTATACTAACTATAGAGCTTAGTATCAGAATAGCCTTTGATATTATGTCTGTCCAAAAAATCATCCAAGCCATTCTTAAAGGCATTAAAGGACAAGGAAAGTCTAAAATAGAATAAGGCTAGAAATGCTGTATTTTGTATACTAAACATAAACTTACTGTACCACAAAGCTTAATCAAACAAATAATTTATGCTTTCAAAGTTGGCCACAGGGGGCTGTCATCTTGTAACTTTGTTAAACATCTTTGCCTGACCCTGCACATGCTCAGTGTGGTCTGAGCTACTTAGGGATCGTCATAAACAAAGCTGCTTGAATTCTGCTTGGTAAGGCGGGGGCTCCCCCTGCTGTTCATAAGTATTATTGTTTCCCTGCTCAGCAGTTAGGGACCATCTGACAATTCCTATCCACAGCAGTAAATGAAGGGAGAATATCACTGCATACAGTCAGGTTTCTTATAAAAATGGTACACATTTTTTAATTAAAGTATATTGGAGATAGGTTTATTTTTCATTAAAGAAAGTAAAAATACAGTATATTTTTTTGCCTTTCCTTGTCCTTTAACTGAATCAGCCATCACAACATAACCCGGCAGTGCATTCCACAACCTCACTGTCCTGACTGTGAAGAACCCCCTACGTTGCTTCAAATGAAAGTTCTTTTCTTCTAGTCTAAAGGGGTGGCCTCTGGTACGCTGATCCACTTTATGGGTAAAAAGGTCTCCTGCTATTTGTCTATAATGTCCTCTAATGTACTTGTAAAGTGTAATCATGTCCCCTCGCAAGCGCCTTTTTTCCAGAGAAAACAACCCCAACCTTGACAGTCTACCCTGATAATTTAAGTCTTCCGTCCCTCTAACCAAATTAGTTGCACGTCTCTGCACTCTCTCCAGCTCATTTATATCCCTCTTAAGGACTGGAGTCCAAAACTGAACTGCATACTCCAGATGAGGCCTTACCAAGGGCCTATAAAGAGGCATAATTATGTTTTCATCCCTTGAGTAAATGCCCTTTTTTACAGTTCAATTGTTTTCAGATTGCTCACCAGAAAGACTTTTTTTAAATTTCTTTCCATTTTTTACAGTTTTTCCAAAATATAAGTTTAAAGTTTATTGTCCCTGTCTCTGGTGTTTCAGTCTGGCAGCTCAGTAATTTAGACGCAGACTAAGCTGTTATAATTTTGCAACATTTAGTTGGTACATTTCTGAACAGCATCCCAGCATATTAGCAACTACTGTATCAATTCTAACAGCTGCCTTTAATGGAATTCAGGGATTCTGTTCAGCAGGGACAAAGATAAGAAAGGTATCAACTAAATGTATCAATTTAGATCAGTTACAGTGTTGGCGAAATAAATATGTGAAATAAAAAGTAATAGAAAGAGGTCTGCCTCATTGCCCTTTCATGGACATTAGTTACCTCTGTGTGTCTCTGAATTATGCCTACTATCTATATAGGGTATGTAAAGGCAAAAAAATAAAATCATTTTTACTTTCTTTAATGAAAATGAAACCTATCTCCAATATACTTTAATTAAAAAATGTGCACCGTTTTTATAAGAAACCTGACTGTATACAGTGAAATTCTCCCTTCATTTACTGCTGTGGATAGGAATTGTCAGATGGTCCCTAACTGCCAAGCACGAAAAAAAAAAATCATACTTATGACCAGCAGGGGGAGCCCCCGCCTTATTTCCCAGCCATGCAGAACTCAAGCAGCTTTGTTTATGACGATCCCTAAGCAGCCCAGACCACACTGAGCATGCGCACAGTCTTAGTCTTGCAAAGATGTTTAACAAAGTTACAAGATGGTGACCCCCTGTAGCCAACTTTGAAAGCATAAATTATTTGTTTGATTAGGCTTGTGGTGCAGTAGGTTCATGTTTATATTTAGTATACAAAATACAGCATTTCTAGCCTTATTCTATTTTAGACTTTACATGCCCTTTAAGCAAACTAAAAAAAATATTTTTTTTTTTAACTTACCCGGTTCAATAGCAGCAGAAATCAAGGACTGTGCCTCTCTGACCCGCTTCATAGCTTCCTCAATGTCTTTGCTGGAGGTATCAGATTTCATATTTGGAGACACAAGCCCTGCTGTTACATGATTTAATCTGCAAAACATTTCTTCTATTAGATTTTTTTTCATAATCACCAGACTACATTTAACCCCCCCATTAAAAGCTTGAGTGTGCAGCCTTAACAGATTTGGATACTGGGACACACGAATTAGCATGCTACAACAAATGTAAAGTTAATTCAGAAGTTAGAAAGTTATCTCAAGTCATACTAGGTCTTTGGCAAATTTGTAAGTGCTTATTCAAAAAGAGACGAAGTATTATTTGGTATAACAACAATGATACAAGGTTTAATGTGGCTACAGATATGCTAACTGAATATGGAAATACTTTAATCTCTTATTAGGGTGTAATACTAAAAAGCTGATAAGAGCAACACATAATAGGCTACATAATTATTAATATAATTAGGGAAACTTACTTTGGATCAACGGTGCTCATAAGCTTTAAAAGCTGATCTGCTGCAAGAGACTGAAAAAAAGCATATAAAAGCTTAGAAGGTTAGAACATTACACAGGTATGGGACCGGTTATCCAGAATGCTGGGGTCCTAGAGTTTTCCAAATAAAAGGTCTTTCAATAATTTGGATCACCATAGCTTACGCCTACTAAAAAAGCATTTAAAAGTTAAATAACCCCAGTAGGCTTGTTTTGCCTCTAATAACGATTAATTATACCATAATACAAGGTACAGTTTTGTTACTGCAGAGAAAAAGGAAAATTACATATTTGAATTGATTAAAATGGAATGTATGGGAGATTGCCTTCCCGTAATAGAGCTTTCTGGATAACAGGTTTCACAATAACGGATCCTATACTTGTACAAATAAAGTTTAGTGAACAACTTTATTAAATGTGGGGAGTTAATAGTTAATGGGTCTGTGTATGTAGGTAAATGCTCATCCTTTCAGAGTTTCAGCTACCAAATAATATGCAGATGGTAAACGGGAGGTACCTGTGAATTTAAGTTTGCTCCAGGAAGAGTAAGGGCTGCAAGAGTTGTATCAAGTGTAGGGGCTCCCAAAGCAGCAAGTGGAACAGCACCAATCTATAGGATGAACGAGTGAAAATATTCATCACACAGTTACAGAAAATATATTTCTCGCACAATCGCTAATATTGGCTTAACAAGATTTTGTGTAAAACAAATACTAAACCACAATATTTCCACAAGAGCAATATGCATTATTCAAACTGATCAAGCAGTTAGATTAAAAAAAAAATGGATATATGATTGCAATTAGGCAATTTTATCAAGTTTATAAACAATAAAATCCTGTTTTATTATATGTCTAAAATGCAATTTCAGAGGTTGCAAGGGCCATATGAGGCCTCTCCCAGTGGCAGGCCCACAACAGTACGACATTTGGCAGTGTGGAGGCTACCAAATTCTGCCAAGTTGTCCTCATTCACAGGGTAAGATACTTCTACAAATAATGGTGCTGCACACAAAACCACCAGCAACCATCACAAAAAAAAAATACAACAACATTTTTGCTTGAACACGTACAAGAGAACGTGCTTGCTTTACATTTTAAAAAGATCCCAACCCATGCCCCCTTTAGGACAGCCATTTAGTGATGTGCGAGCCGGCCCAAAACCTACGGATTTACCAGTGGGTCGGGCCGACTCCTGCACAAAATCTTCAGGTTGCGGGCGGGTCTAGCTCTATCAGTTCCAGCTCCCGAAGCCGGAATTTCAAGACTTCCGCCTGCCTCTGCCTCTTTTGTGACATCACTGATGGGGCAGGCGAGGATCCATAAATAGAGGGCAGCAGCATTAGGCCTGGTGCGGTTTGGAAGGGGGTGGGTTAGGGTTGGGTTGAGAAAATCTCAACCTGCACATCACTACAGCCATTTACATAAGATGCAACTTAGAAGCTGAATGTTGCATTAAACAAAAAGATACAAAATGTTTTTAGACCGGGTGACCGCATGCAGTATGTTTAAAATACTTAAATTCATTATGACTATTCGTTACAAACAAACTTTAATAACAGAACTCCTAGATAATGTGAGCACTGGAGATTCACATGTCCTTATATTCAAAGGTGTTTTCTGAAGTTTTGTTGCCCACAATGGTGTATATTTAGCGGCCGGGAAAACCATTCCCCCCCAATATGACATCAGTTAGCTAATGTTTCTACAAAGTCAAAAAAGGCCTGGTTGCCTAATGCAGTTATTTTCTTTTAGTGTTCGCAAGTTTAAAAGTTAGTCTGTCTGACTGATGAAGACTGTCTTATGAATAACAAATTGTTTGAATAACAAATCTTCCTGCAATTATCAAATATACACAAGTATGTATATTGTACAGATCTTTCATTAAAAGCAAGAATGACATCAATCAACATTTTGGTATCTCTCTCTCTCTGCTTTCTTTTTTTTTATACTTGTGTGCTTGCCCTGCCCATTTTGTGATGTCATTGGCAGAGCCGGGCTTTATAAATTAAGGGGAGGAGGCAAGCGCGGGTGGGTTCAAGTCGAATTTTTCTCAACCCACACATCCCTAATACACACATAGCAGAAAAATGTTAGGCATGTACAAGAATAAAAACTTTAAGGGCTCTTACTCACTGTTGTTCTGACCTGCGCTCCCCTGTGTTCCGTGTTTTGGTGTTCAGCCGCAGGGGAGCGCAGGAATAGACGCATGTCATTATTTCAAATGGGGCTGTACTCACTCAGGCGCGTGTAGGCGCCGAACGCAGTTTGAGACGCAACATGCTGCATTTTTCCTGCGTTCGGCGCCTACACGCGCCTGAGTGAGTACAGCCCCATTTGAAATAATGACATGCGTCTATTCCTGCGCTCCCCTGCGGCTGAACGCAGGGGAGCGCAGGTCAGAACGCCAAATACCTGTAGTAGAATCATAGCTATTTAATGAGTAGACTGCCAGTTAATCAAGGTTATATTAAGTGTTAAACTGTATTATCCATGTTTCTCTTATAACTTTTTTTTTTATATATAGGAATGGCATCTATTATCCAGAATGCTTGGGACATTGTCTTTTCCAGAGACAGGCTTTTTTTGTAATTTAGATCACCATAATGTAAATATACACAGATGATTTTCTACGAGATTCATTTTCTAAATCCAGCTCTTGGGCCATAAGCATGAATGCGTTTGTCTACATCTTAACTTAGTGGCTATTTTCGAAGCTTTTGCCTGGCAGAAAGGGCCATTTTGTAGCCCACGCTTAAAGGGGACCTGTGACCCCAAAAAAAATTCCAAATCCCATTTTATCAGAACAGTCAAGCAAAATAAACTTTAATTACACTATATAAATTATTTGAATCTGGTTTCCTTTGGTCTGGGCACTCATAATTATAGCAAGCAGTAATTTGTGGACACTGCTATTAAGGCAAGTCTTGCATCATCTCAAAAATTTGTTTGTGCACCAAAATGGGGGACCAGATAACCAAAATGGGGGACTGAATATCCATGCCCATGCATCCCATAGTCATCCTTGTGAGGCAACTTCGTGCTACCTCACAACATATTTTCCCACCGATATTTACATTAACGCTGGAACAAAAGATAATTTGCTGATGTTTTGCCGTCTTGAGCTAAATACGATAAAGGGCACCAATCGTAACTAAAATCATTTCCTAAGTAAATACACTATGTGAAAGTTCAAAAAATCAGCTTTTAAAAACAGAATTATTTGTATAATGTAAATCATCAGCTCACTATACCTTCTGCAAGATTTCCCATATCTCCACTGCAGTTCTAGCTGAGGCAGGCATCTTGGATTTCACTGTATCCTCCTACCTATATCTTCACAGCAAACTGTAGCTCTGAAATCTCGCACATGCTCAGTTGAAATTCCTTGGTTGCTTATCAACCCTTCTAAGCTATTTTCAAATCAGTCAAACCTGTGTTAGCTGCTGTTCAGTAGTGCTGCCACCTGCTGGAAGTTAGTGTGTGCCCTTCATTTGCATAATAACATCACCAGCAGGGGACAAGATAGGGAAATCTCTAGTGGAGTAGTTTACTTAAACAAGGCATTACTGGGTAGAATACTCAAGGCAGTGCTACAATCTGAGCATGCTCCTGAAATTTGCATGTTATAGTTTCAGTATGGACTCCCTCAGTTAAAGAACCCATTTGACAAAGTAAGGGATTTTTTTAAAACCTGCAGTTTTTTTCAAAAAACTATATATGTAGTTTGATTAAATTTGTTTAGGTTGGAATGGTCAGATTGCTAATATAATTTTGATTTTGGCTGTGATAGGTGCCCTTTAAGCACAGGCAACAAAACATCCCATCTGCCATCACCCTTAAAATCAATTTCAGCTGCAAAACTTGAAAAACTTGTAATAACGTACCTGACTGAGTGGATTAGGAGTGGGAAGAAGCGCTCCCCCAGGCAGTAAGCCTGCAACTGCATTAGCTGGCGCCACCAACGACAGGGCTTTGGCTTCATCAGGAATTATTCCTGCAGAAAAATCACAAAGTATTAGATACGCTGTTTTGTGACATTAAAACAAGTTTGCAGACACGGTCACCCTGCTCTATGATTCAAGCTTGCTGGAAGCACATATTTGGCTGCCGGCTTCTAGTACTAGAAATAGCTAACCATTAATGCTAAGTCAGTAAATCTGACTTATCCCTGTGTTTTCTTTTAAGAACAATTTGGTTAATGGATCTAGGGTAGAAAAAAAATTGCACAATACACACTACTTTTTGTGTTAACACTGCCGAGATTTTATCACCTGTACTCGAATTTTAAGTCATGAACCAAACGTAAGCAAGCACAGTCGGTTCTCCAGGGTTGTGCTCTCAACTTTCAAAAGCTGTTTTATGAACCAAGACTCGTGTCGGCTGCTTCACTATAAAGCACACAGAAAAATCAAGATACACAAGACAAAAAAAGTTTGATTTAGGGATTAATATGTTGGAACAGTTTTCTATCTTTCGAACACCTACCACAAAATCTTACAAGGTAGTTGTTAAAATAATTTCTGTTTGCATAGGCCTTTTTATGACATGTTGTTTGTAGCTTTCCTAACATGCCATTTTCCTTACCTTATCAGCAGACATTTTAAATTTGTGATGGGTCATAACACCACAACCAAGTAGATTACCACTGCAAACAGATCTGGCATGATCAGCTGCAGCCATTCAAGGTCAAATTAGGCATATGGCTACATGGCTTTACATAAAAAGCTAATTCAGAATCAAATATAAAATAAATTAAAAACTAAGGCAAAAACTATTGTATCTTTGTGTGCCCATACCCCCAAAATCAGAATGGAGAAATCGAGAAAGAAAACAAAAACAAACTATAGATTTTTTTTTTTTTTTTTTAAATACCAGTAATTTGCCTTGAATGCACACAAAGACACTGCATGTCATCATAAAACATACAAAATGTACAGGGCACTTAAGAGAAACTGGATAAGCTGCAGAAGAAAACTGTTGAGTGGTATTTTCAGCAGGGCCTGGTATATAGTTCAGGCTGAACCAGGGAAAAGAACTGTAAAACACAACAACAAAAAAGAAAAACCACTGTTAAATAAAGGTAATGTATCCTTCCACCTACTTTGATTGCTGCAGATATTAAACAAGTTTACATTATACTGCAGGGTTATCTTGTAAGAGATCAAGCTGTTGATTTTAGGGTGGAATATTTTAATTGAGGGCTTAATACATGTTTTACCAAACACTGCATATTACACCTTGGGTGTATGTATGATACTGCATGCATGTCTCTCAAGATATAAATAAACTGCAGAAAGTTCATTCCAGCAAATTTATGTATGTGAATCTTGAGACTGCTCATATTGTAAATCATGCATCCTATATGCAAAACTGAACTGTTCTTTATCTGTAAATAATCTTACAGTAAATACGATTAAGAAATAAAGACCAATGTGGACCCTCAAACAGATACATTTTCTATTTCCATGCATCATGTTCGTAAATTATCCACTTTACCAAAAAGAACGCATGAATGTGTTGAGTAATGAACCCATCTTATAAATTAGGCATACAACCCTATGCTTAAATAAACATTTTTGTCTACTCTTATGTAATGTCAGTATGAAATATAAACCACTTAATTTCTGAATAGAGAGGAAAAAACAGACTGACAAAAGGACCACCATAATAAGGGAGCAAAATGTAGGCTAGCACTCGAAACACGGGAAAGCAGTTAGCCTTTATATTAAATAGTGTAGTTGGAAAATCTCTTTAGGAGTTTTGTTGTGCACTTTGGGCTAACTCAGAAATGTTAAAACTGAGGCCCATAGACTAAATGTTGCACACCATCCCATTATTATAGCACTGACACTCCCTAAAGGTACACAAGCCAAAAAGATGGACAGCAATGGGTTACATAGAGCTGTGTGTCACCCTTGCCTCCGCCACACTTACTTAAAAGGGAACAAGAAAGTGATGAATTTCAGTCCAACGCAGTGGGTTGCTGCAAAATCAGTGCTTTATTCGACACAACATGTTTTGAGCTAGGCTCGCCTAGCTCGAAACATGTTGTGTCGAATAAAGCACTGATTTTGCAGCAACCCACTGCGTTGGACTGTGATGTTCTATTTGATATTGGCTTCATTGGACGGAGGCTTAGTGATTGAACAGTCTGGTCGAATCCACTCTATTCTGTCTTGAACTTACCTAAAAGGATTCTGTCATGATTTTTATGATGTCGTTTTTTATTTCTAAATTACACTGCAAATAATTCACTCTACAATATAAAATTCCCGAACCAGCAAATGTATTTCTTTAGTTGTAATATTGGTGTGTACGCAGCCATCTCAGGTAATTTTGTCTGGTCATGTGCTTTCAGAAAGAGCCAACACTTTAGGATGGAAATGCTTTCTGGCAGGCTGTTATTTCTCCTGCTCAATGTAATTGAATGTGTTGCAGTGGGACCTGGATTTTTTCTATTGAGTGCTCTGCTTAAATCTACCAGGGAGCTGTTATCTTGTATTAGGGAGCCGTTATTTTGTGTTAGGGAGCGATTATCTGGATACCTTCCCATTGTTCTGTTAGGCTGCTGGGGGGGGGGTGATATCACTCCAATTTGCAGTACAGCAGTAGAGTGACTGAAGTTTATCAGAGCATAAGTCAAATGACTTGGTGCAGCTGGGAAACTGACAATATGTCTAGCCTCATATCAGATTTCAAAATTAAATAAAAAAATGTGTATGCTCTTTTGAGAAATGGATTTCAGTGCAGAATTCTGCTGGAGCAGCACTATTAACTGATGCATGGGAAAAAAATAAAAACATTTTTTTCCCATGACAGTATCCCTTTAACAAATCACCAAAAACATGTCTATATTTATCAGGGGTACACTTAAAGGTTTGTTTCACCTTCACAGAAAAATAATTAAACATAATGCTGGGCACAAATCAAGCATTACATGCATAATCTCAACTCAACGGTTATAGAGATACTTAACTAGTAAAATCACACTGAACTGCATTAACTCCTCCTCAAGCTGTCTCGCACAGAAGGGATTGCGGACACTATGCAGGATTACTCCCCCCCTCTCTTCAGAACTTACTACGTCACTGGGGTCTGTTTAACCAATTACGAACAGTGAGGGAGGAAGGAAATGTCACACACAGAAGAGGAGTAAGAGGAAAAGAATTAGGGAGGGGCGTTGTGATGCTCAGCGTGCTGACCTCTGCTGTGGACTTAGAACACACGCCAACACACTTTGCAATGGGGAAAGGACAAGAGCAAACAAGCAGTATACCTGGTAATAAATAATTGTTTCAAAGGTGATTTTATTAAAACTATAAGGTTGAGAATGAGATAATGCCTGTTTTATTAAACAAAATATTATTTTAGAATAGTTTTTTATTGAAGGTGAACCACCCCTTTAATGACACAACTTTTTAATTTGGTTTACTATTAGCTGGCGAAATCTGAAACAGATGGTAGCCAAAGAGACAGTTCCAGGAAAATCAGGAATGCTGCAGAAATCACTATGTTTTGCTTGACAGTTGTAGCCACTACACAGATTGTAATGCTCTTGCTCCCCCATAAAATGTACCACTACATTTATTACTATAATCTTTCTGTAGAAATTGATAATATATATTGGCAACTCACTGAGCTGATCATTTTATCACTATAAAGGGACACAACTGATTTAGAGCAATTATTAGTTACACATGAAGAGCACGTTGTTTTATTAATTTATCACCTGATTAAACACTACATTCTCAGAAGAGACATATTTTGACCTCAGTAAACACAAACACACACAAATTAAGCACTTATTATTGCTTAATTACTGGAGCCAATTAGAAAAAGCATACATTCTTTTTTCTATATCTATACCATACCTCTGTACAGTAGATACAGACCCTCTGGCAAAGAAAACAAAAATGTCACAGAAAAAAATGTAAAAGAAAACAACCACACTTTGTAGATTAAATATGTTCATAGCATGTATTAGATTTAAAAAAATAAAAAAAAAATAAAAGTAAAATACAGGTATGGGACCCATTATCCATAAAGTTCCCAATTACGGAAAGGCTGTCTCCCATAGACTCCATTTTATTCAAATAATCCAAAGTTTTAAAAATGATTTCCTTTTTATCTGAAATAATGAAACATATTGCACTTGATCCAAATTAAGATATGATGAATCCTTATTGGAAGCAAAACCGCCTAATGGGTATATCTAATGTTTACACGATTTTCTAGTAGACTTAAGGTATGAAGATCCAAATTACAGAAATATCCATTATCCGGAAAACTCCAGTTCCCAAGCATTCTAGATAACAGGTCCCATATCTGTACTATTTATCTCCCTTCGTGTTCCTTGATATCTAACTGATAAAATACAAGTACCGTACTGCATGTGCAACTGGAGCATTAGAAAGATGCCCTTAATAAATGTATTATAGACATTGGAAAGGCTTTTCCAATGGCCCTAAAGAAAACTAAAAACGCACGTTTAAACAAAATAATATGAATAGAATAGAAGCTATTTTGAGTTCTCTCCTTAACCGCACCAAAATATTTCTTCGTCATTGATCAAGCTTATGTACTTAACATGTATGCAGTTTGTGGTTGCTCAAATAAATACATTCTCAATGGAAAATATTTTAATAGATCAGTTAAACTAGAGAGCGATTTTATTTTAAATTTAACCTTTGACTAGCAGCTACAAATAAACTATTTCCTGGAAATAAATAATATTTATATTAGGGATGCACCGAGTCTACTATTTCGGATTCGGGCAAATCCCAGAATCCTTTGTGAAAGATTCAGTCATATACTGAACCCTAATTTGCATATGCAAATAAGGGGCAGAAAAGGAAAAAGTGGAAATTGTTCTTTTGTGATGAAGTCAAGCGATTTCTGTACCGGCCCACTAATTTACATATGCAAATTAGGATTCGGCTTTGGTTCAGCCAGGTACAAGGATTTGGCTGAATTCGAAACCTGCTGAAAAAGGCCTGCAGTTTATATATATAAATGAATACATAATATTTCCTATGAGTATTTATTCTATAATCCTGCAGATGTTGAGAAACATGAATGGTATTTAACCAGTGTATCTGCCTGGTTAAATGTTAAAATTGTTGAATTATACAGCGTTTATCTGTTTTGTAAAAATGTGCCCTAATGGACAAATGTTTGCACATACAGTTTGTGCCAGTGAATTCATTTTAAATGCACAGAAATCCCTATCAGTTTTGGTGTTGCAAGTCCTTAAAAAGTTTAGATTTCAAGGCCACTCTAACAATGAGAGTTATTAAAAACAAAGAATGCAATTTTAACCATGAATTGTGATTTTATAGGAAATTAGTTCAGAAAAAAATGTTGTGCTTATATAGGCTGCAAGGTTTACAACTCACTGGCCACAGTTCCTAAAGGTGGATAGCCTTACACACTGCAATTTTAGCAGTAGTTAGAGGAGAGAAAGCTTTCCAGTTTTATTTGTACACCAATATTTTCTTAGTTCATTAAACTATGGTTGCTATGCATTTGCTAATCTACATGTACTAAAGGTGGACTTTCAGTTTCATTATAAAAAATAGCAAGAAGATGACTGCTACCTACTAGCACATACCAATGTTATACATGGTAAATAAGTCTAATCTTTTCATAAGATTAGTTGTAAGAATGAAGTACTGATATTAACAACTTTTTATAGAAAAGAATAATCATTATCATTATAGAAAAGAATAATCATTCTGATAGCATTTGTATTAAAAGAAAAGTCTACATAGAAAATTAAAAAAAAATTTTTAGAGGGGAAAATAAAACACTGTTGTTTTTTGAAAAAACAGAATGTTTACATTAAGGGGCAGATTTATCAAGGGTCGATTTGAAAATTAAAATTTTTTTTTTATGGTCAAAATTCTCAAATTCGAATTGTGGATTATCCAAACTCGATTAGACTTTTAATTAGAATTTCGAGATTTATCACACTCTGGCCCTTTAAAAACTCGAATTCAGCTAAAACCTGCCGAGTTCATGAAGAAGTCAATGGGAGAGGTTCAGTGACCCATTTGAAGATGTTAATAGCCTTCCTGAGATTCGAG
Source organism: Xenopus laevis (assembly GCF_017654675.1). NCBI lineage: Eukaryota > Metazoa > Chordata > Amphibia > Anura > Pipidae > Xenopus > Xenopus laevis. The sequence continues at coordinate 77,510,498 of NC_054377.1, forward strand.
TTTAGTCAAATTCGATTAGAGTTTTCGAGTCTGTAAAATTCGTGATTTTTTTTTTTATTAAATAACCCCCAAATCAAATTTCGAGTATATTCATATTTAAAAAAAACTCACATGAATTCGACCTTTGATAAATGTGCCTCTAAATGATTTATTTTCTTAACTGTGGCTTACACAACTAGTTCCCTGGCTGGACAGTTATGTTCACTCTAGTTAAATAGAAGGTTTGCATTGTTTTAGCCGCCTACCTTTTACCTGCTCTCAACATTACTAATAGCAGAAGTTGCCACATCCCGTGACTAAGATATGCAACAGGGATGTTGTCTTAACATTCCTGTTACACAAGGGAAAAATCTTAGCATACAGAGTAGTACACAAAACCGTACATTTAAGGAAAACTTTGTGGGCATAAGGTACATGTGAACATGTAAAAATGCCTAAAGATTATTTAAGAGATTGTGCCACTCTAAAAATGGCTATTGAAGAAAGTTGAAAGGCTTGAATCATATTTTTAAGTACAGGGCTAAATTTAAGAATTATAGCAATAACTGACTACACTCAAGGATGCAATTTTTCCTCTGCAACTTTGCACAGGCCTACTATGATGGAATAAAACTCCAAGAGCCACACAAACTTATATCTAAGGAAAGAAAATATTGTTAATAAGTAGTTACACCACGAATAACACTTGGGGATGCGAGAGCTTGCTGCCGTCTAGTTAATGTCTAGAATCCCCTGAAGCAGCAGAGGACCCAGTTTTTCTGTCATCAGGAAGGGCTTTGCAAATGCCTTCTCCACTACAAAAATCACACACACAAATAACAGAGAAAAGATTTCATTATTTAGCAAGTATTTTAAGGTACAGAAGGTTACAAATGTGAGAGGGAAAGAAAAAAACTTAAATGCCCAGCTCCCATCCAGACCCTTCTGAGAGTTTTTTGACAGACCACAATCAATCCATGGTATACTTAGCATTAGCAGAATGCTTAATTAGTTTGATCAAATGTCTTCCCACAAATACAATAAATGTGCAGAGGGGCAAGCTTTATTATTAAAACATGATATAAAACATGATATAGTAAATGTAACTAAAATAAAACACGCCGATGGACCAGCATAAAGTAAGATGAGCAGCAAAGATAAATCAAATACTTTTATCAAGCTTACAACAGAGAATGCTAAGTATACCAGGGATATTCCATACAAAAAAAACAAACAAAACAAAAACAGTAGCATGCAAACTGTGCTCACTGAAAGTATGGAATCAATAAAATCCCCCTCCACTGAAATGCTATAGTTAATGTAAGCAGGTACAAACCTTCTGCATATGGAACTACTATCAACGCTCTGTCAACGAACACCGTATTAGTCAGATGCTGTGCAACCACCGCAGAGTCTGGATCTTGGAACTTTACAAAACAGACACGAGATGTTACAGGCAAAGGAGAATCACTACAAAGGGAAAAGGAAAGAATCAGGTAAAACATCCATTTATTATAAAAATTAATTGGATGGATGGAGGATGTATATGCTTACCAACACAAACACATATCCATACCAGGCTACCCAGTTTGCCATTTTAAGGAATACATTTCTTTGTCAGGATTTTAATAGTTAATGCTTTAATGATAACCATGCTATTGGAATTAAACAGATGCAAGACAAAGAAACTTTAGTTCAGTACAATTTATGAAATAATCATATTGCTCTTTGCTGACCTTATATCAGTAACTGGGTTTTTTTCATGCAGGCTGTTAGTAATATTTTCTGAGGGACAGTAAGTTCTAATACATTATTGTCTGTACGCCCTCGCACTAAATAATGTATTTAAACTGTCTTGCATAAAGAACAACAGACACAAAGGTTGAGTGGAGAGACAATGCTCGGGGGAAGATTATATAAAACTGTATAGAAGTTTGAATTCATTAAGAAAGTTTCATATTTCAATGAGAAAAAGTTTACATTAAATATTTGTTTTCATGAGAGAAAAACGGTGAACACAAAACTAATTGCCGCAGAACTGTAAACAGAGTCAAACACTACGGTACCACTCTGCTTTTACATGCCCCAAAATATTTTCAGGACTCCCGTTCCTGCTTTGCAGAAGAGTAGGTTGACTGACTGGAAACACAACAGGATATTACAGGCCCTGTTTATATTTTAATATTTATAAATGTAAAATATAGAATTAACTTTTAAAGTACGGTATGGCAAAAGAATTTGCTGTAAAATATTTCTCCTGAAAGAAGTCATGTAGAGCTTTCTTTACGCTTAAAGGGATTCTGTCATGATTTTTATGATGTAGCTTTTTATTTCTAAATTACACTGTTTACACTGCAAATAATTCACTCTACAATATAGTAGTTAATTCCTGAACCAGCAAGTGTATTTTTTTTTAAGTTGTAATATTGTTGAGTAGGCAGCCATCTCAGGTCATTTTGCCTTTTCATGTGCTTTCATAAAGAGCCAGCGCTTTAGGATGGAACTGCTTTCTGGCTGGCTGTTGTTTCTCCTACTCAATGTAACTGAATGTGTTGAAGTGGGACCTTGATTTTACTATTGAGTGGTGTTCTTAGATCTACCAGGCAGCTGTTATCTTGTGTTAGGGAGCTGCTATCTTACCTTCCCATTGTTCTGTTGTTAGGCAAGGGGGATATCACTCAAACATGCAGTACAGCAGTAAAGAGTGAAAAGTTTATCAGAGCACAAGTCACATGACTTGGGGCAGCTGGGAAACGGACAATATGTCTAGCCGTATATCAGATTTCAAAATTAAATATAAACAAATCTGTTTGCTCTTTTGAGAAATTGATTTCAGTGCAGATTCTGCTGGAGCAGCGCTATTAACTGATGCGTTTTGAAAAAAAACGTTTTTTCCCATGACAGTATCCCTTTAAATTCCATTATAACAGAAAAGGGGTATAAAAAATGCTTAAATTAGTACTAGGAACAAAGTTTTTACATTGAAGCTTTTTTATACATGTATCTATGCACCCTAACTTTTACATTACAGTGTGTGTGTGATTCCATGAACAGCACACAGTGTGCCACTGCTGAAGTATAAAATCCAGTTTCCATCATGCCCTTTAATTTTTCTCCTTCATTGTCAGCTGTGCCAGCACTTGTGCAGGTTCACAGCCTTAATCTACCGCATCAGATAGGGAAGGAAACACAAAAACGAGTGAGGGTTTATTTACATTAACTGGACTGCTTAAAAGATTACCCAACATTTGGTAACTATATCATAATTAGGAAAGTGAGAAAAAGAAATTAGATAAAATAGTTTTACAATAATTTTCAATTAGTGTAGGTATTTCAAACAGATGCTGTTCACACTGTTGTTATTCAAGGTCTGCAGAAAGAGAAGGAAAGTCCTCCAAATTTATCATTGGCTTTGCAAATTCGGGGAAAGGCTTGGTCTTGGAAAGTATGCAACTTCAAGTGTAGGAATTGGAATTACCTACTGGAATCTGGTAACTTCCAGGTCAGAAGATTCGGAACCTGCTTGCTGGTGTATCATTGGAGAAGAGTGCCAGCTATGCAGTAAGCATATCATGTAGCAAAAATGTAACAGATTTTGTAACGTAACTTTATACATTTAGAATATAAATATCAGCTATCAAGCTCTTCAAAATAAAGAAGCTGTTAAAATAAAAATATCAAATTCGTATAGAAAAAGAGACTTTATCCTAAGAATTCCACAATATATGCATGTTATTCATGAGTCTGTCAACAGCAGGCTATATATGCTCATGTTAGCCAGCTTGACTCATTCTGACCATACTGCAAGACCATCTGGACATACATGCCTAGTTGTTTGCAGATGATCCGACATGATTCAAAAATGGTAAGTGTCAATCATTTCAGCTATTGGCCTGAATGAGCATAAGCATAGCAATCGGTCCATTTATTTATTTTTTAAAAAAACCTACTAAATATGTTTTATACTGCATGGAGTAAGATAAGAGGCACATTTATCAAGATTCGAATCTCAAATTCATGTGAGATTTTTTTTAATTCACATGAATTAGATTTTACTCGAAATTCGATTGGGGGAAATGTATTAAAAAAATCAAATATTTCAAACTCTGTCTAATTTTACTGACCAGAAAACTTGAATCGAATTCAACCAAACTCGATTCAGGTTTTTTCTCCGAAAAAAAAAACCTTGAATGTCAGGAAGGTGCCAAACATCTCCAAATTGGTCACTGCACCTCTCCCATTGACTTATATAGTAATTTGGCGGTTTTAGGTGGCGAATAGTCGAATTCTTAAAGGGCCAGAGTATGATAAAACTCAAAAATTTTATTAAAAAAAAAAAAAACTCTAATCGAGTTTGGATAATTACCTAGTCGAATGTGACAGTTTTGACCATAAAATTTTTTTTATTTTTTAATTCAACCCTTAATAAATCTACCCCCAAGTGTTTGAGATTTGTCTTCTGACTTTATAATTTTCTAGGCTAATGTCACATGCAGCAGTTCCTGTGTCGGTGGAGAAACTGCTGATCTGGGCTCCTACCAGCAGGATTATGTGTGCAGTGACAGGAATTCAATCCGCCTGCCATTACACACATGGAAAGAACTTTACCCACAAATGCTCATTTGCACTTTCTCCTTATACCCGAGTGCCTACTTTGGAAAAGACAAGTTAAAAATAACTATGGAAATTCTTAGATTTACAGGCTTGTGCATAAAGGCACGTAAAAATACCAAAAAACTGCAATACCTTCTAAAGAAAATCAATATAACTATGTATGTTTTTGCTAAGAGGAGACAACTCACTTAAGCATTTCCATAGCTATGGGGATACAGCCATATGCCCAACCATCTTGGTATGTATAGGGGATATGTTTTGTTAGACCATCCAGCAGAAATTTCATATACAACACAAATGGTGCATTGGCATTGAGGATGAAATATATGCAGGACCCCACGGGATTTATGGATGCTTGATGGTATTCATCTGTTTGGCTCACTGACCAATAGTTGTGTACCATGAAGGTTCAGCCAGTGTGCAGACAACTTTAGCAGCAGGATAGTCTACATTGTAAATTAGGCCTGAAGATGGTCCCTAGAGGATAAAATCTGTTTCCCTCCTATCTGCCTCATCTTTGCAAGGTCCACTGCTGAGAATAAACTATAACCAGCAATTTTCAAAGATTAAATTTAGAACTAGATTTGCTTAGTTTCAGTAGGTCACCATTACAAATATGAAAAAAAAATACAACTTTGCTACATTTGTCAAGTAGCACTATAATGCTCCTTGTTAAAGGGTGTAGTAGTAAGACAAAACAGAGGCGCCAAAAGGATAAAAATAGCTAAAAGCACTTAAAAACCCAATGGGTAATTCAGAGGAGGTAGTAATGAACTTACCTCCTCCAAGCAGACACCAACGAAAGTGGTAATTTTCAATAATAGTTTATTCACAAAACAGTATTGCAGTATTGGGTTTTTAAGTGCTTTTAGCTATTTTTATCCTTTTGGCGCCTCTGTTTTGTCTTACTACTATATCGAGTCCACCACGAGTGGAGGGGTATCATCCACTTTTTCTTTTTCTACAGAGAGCGACGTTTTATTCCTGAGTGGGGTCAGGATAATCTCCCCACCTGCCTATACAGTGGTTGCCTATCGGTAACCCTGGTTTGTGAGTATTAACTTGTTTACTCTACCATTACTCCCTGTAAAAACATATTACACTATTGGGGCTCTTGGTGTCCCTTTTTGTCTCCTTGTTAAAGGGTGGTTCACCTTTAAGTTAACTTTTAGTGTGTTATAGATTAGCCAATTCCAAGCAACTTTTCAATTGGTCTTCATTTATTCTTATTTATTTTCTATAGTTTTGAATTATTTGCCTTCTTCTTCTTCTGAATCTTTCTAGCTTTTAAAAGAGGATCACTGACCCTATCTAAAAACAAATGCTCCGTAAGGCTACAAATGTATTGTTATTGCTACTTCTTATTTTATTCCAGACTGGTTTGTGTGTGATTTTGCAGTTAGCTTTCAATAAAAGTTAAATATTTATGTTTTTTTCCTTCAACAGAAACTGATAAAGAAAACAAAAATAGGCGCAAAATATGTGATAATTCTGACCAGAATTATTTTCATGCATTTGAACTACAAACTATTACTGTTTTACCACTGATATTCAAACTAAGCCCCCATCAATTTCTGAATGATAATATCCATACATATGGCTACCAGTGGATGATTAAAAATAAAGGTGTGAATCCCTGTTGTACAGGCTACTGTGCCCATCATTTATAACATTTTAGTGCTTGTTCACATGAACATGTTCATGAAGTGAGCCATATATGGGGCAAATTTAGAGCTCAACACAGAGAAACTCACCTGCTTTATTTATTTCCTGTGGGATTTATAAGACCATAGTTATCAGTTAATGAAAGTTAGAGTTCAACATTTGATTAATACACTTCTAAAAATTCCACAGAAATGAAAAAAAGCTGTGCGAGTTTTTCTGTGGCGAGCTCTAATTTCACACTTTCATAGAACAGCTTGGTTCAACCTAATGAAATAGATGGAAAGTGCTTTAGAACAGGTTGTTCTGCAACTCATTCATTAGGTTTGTCATATTAGAAAATGCTGAACAAAGTGGCAGTTAAGGTATTGGACCTATTATCCAGAATGCTTTCCACAATTTAAATCTTTATACCTTAAAGGAGAAATCAACCAATTTGTAAAAAAACCACCCCACCCCAGGTAGACCCCCTCCCTCCTTACCCCAGGCTAACAACCCCCCGGGGAGATGCCCCATACTCCATACTTACCCCTCGGCGCAGATTCTTCCAGCAGAGTTGCACGCATCCATCTTCCGGCTCCTCTGTAAGTGGACTGGGAAATCTGCAAATTCCACGCGTGCGCAGTTGCCGTAAACCGGCAAACTGCTCCAATTGCGCATGCACAGAAATATCAGTCTCCCAGTCCGCTTACAGAGGAAGCGGGAGATGGATGCGCAGAACTTCGCTGGCAGAATCTGCGCCGAAGGGTAAGTATAAAGTATGGGGCATTTCCCAGGGGGGGGGGCATTTCCCAGGGGGGGGGGGCATTTCCCAGGGAGGGGGGGGCATTTCCAGGGGAGGGGGGGGCATTTCCAGGGGAGGGGGGGGGGCATTTCCAGGGGAGGGGGGGGGCATTTCCAGGGGAGGGGGGGCATTTCCAGGGGAGGGGGGGCATTTCCAGGGGAGGGGGGGGGGGCATTTCCAGGGGAGGGGGGGGCATTTCCCGGGGAGGGTCCATTCGTTAACCTGTGCCATATAGCCATTTTTCAATTTCCGCCATTGCTCCACAGCAGCTTGTTTATATGAACTATAGTAGTGTTTCTGAAGCAAACAGATCAGTTTTACCCATGCAGGGCAACACTACGTGATATTTTCATTACTTTAAAACACTTACATTTTTTGGTGTTACTGTTCCTTTAAGTCTACTAGAAAATGATTTAAACATTAAATAAACCCAAGTAGGCTGGTCAAGTCTATCAAGTACAAGCTACTGTTTTATTATAACAAAGAAAATTAATCGGAAAAGTTTGGATTATTCTGATAAAAAAGGAGTCTATCGGAGAATGACTTTCCATAATTCGGATCTTTCTTTTGGACCTTGCAACACAGCATTGCAATAGTGGTGCTGTTTGATGTGGCTTTGACTCAGCTGAACATGCCAAAAGAAACTAATTCCAACTCCCATCTCCACGTGTTACTTTAGGGGTGTAGGTTTTAGCGTTCTAAAAGAAAGACATTATGATCTCTCTAGTCAGTAGCATATGTTGGAGGTTGCTCGTGTGTAGCCGAGAATAAAAGAAAAGTGCTAGTGCTCTAAATAAGATGCCAACACTGCAGCACTTCATTTGTTCTGTTACAATTATAATAATAGCAAAAAATGGATGAAAAGCGTCATAATTTCCGATAGCTGCTGCGCTACTGGACTACGACGGAAACGAGGCCCGTCAAGGAAGGCCCGGCCGCCATCGCGCTCTACACTCGCTTTTCCACGCATTGCGTTTTCTCGCGCGCTGCACTTACTCAGGCGGAAAGAGTCGCAGCTCCTCGATTTTTCCCAGGAACCCGAACAGGGTTATCATTTGTTCAGATGAGGCGCTGGGAGAAACGTTCGTCACCTGGATCACATCGGTGCTGGAAGTCATTTCCGTGTCTCCTGCTTTAACACATTAAATACGGAAACAAAAAAAGTAACACAGAGGATTAGTAAGCTAACGTGTCAGGGCGGGCTGCCCCTGGTTATGGCTGAAGGCCGAGAAACAACAGCCGGCTATTGGAAGCTACAAAGAGTAGAAAACCCGCGGCCGCCGCCGTAAAACAACGAGTAACACAAGGTGCCTGGCTGGGCCGCAGTATCCCACAATGCACCGTTCGCGCAAGCGCGTTGTGACCGTAAAAAAAAAAAAGCAGTTTTGTACTTTTGCAAAAAAGGCTGGGGCTGCCGGAGTAATGGAAATGTGACTGTGCTGAAGGTTCAAGATTTACGAAAGCGACTCGAGGCAACAGGCCATTCCTTATAAATATTAAAATCATAGACAGTGTTCCACGTTTCAAAAATATTTCGTGTGTTTGTTTTAATTTCCCTCATCCACATTTATTCGTACTCATTTTTGCCTCTGATTGTTACTGCACGCAAGTATTTCCGTGACCCTAAATCCAGTATAGTGAATTCCAGTTCTACCATTTTCCACTTCTTTTTATCCAAGAATATCTCCTCACACCCAGTGACCCACTGACTTTAATGGGTAAGATAATAAGTAAGAAGAAATATACTAATAGATACATACCACATTTATCTTTACTTTTTTTGAGGTGAAAAACTTTTTTCACGCCTGTATCAATATGCTCTTTTTAGGGATGCACCAAATCCACTATTTTGGATTACGCCAAACCCCCGAATCCTTTGTGAAAGATTTGGCCGAATACAGAACCGAATCCAAACCATAAATTGTATGTGCAAATTAGGGGTGGGAAAGGGAAAACTTTTTTTTTCTTCCTTGTTTTGTGTAACGCAATTTCCCTCCCCGTCCCTAATTTGCATATGCAAATTAGGATTCGGTTCAGCCTTGCAGAAGGATTCGGCTGAATCAGAATCCTGCTGAAAAAGGCCGAATCCCGAACCGAATCCTGGATTCGGTGCATCCCTATTTTTTACTTTCGAGAGAGAGATGAAAAATACAAGAACTATATAAACACTTATATTAGATCTTAATCTGGCCTTCAAAACAAATAACAGAATAATGTAGAGTATAATAGTACAGTTATGCTCTTTCCTAGAACCATTGGTCGCAGAATGGAGTTTTCATAACAAACATTCAAGGGGTGGTTCATCTTTAAATTACCTTTTAGTATGTTATAGAATGGCCATTTCTAAGCAACTTTTCAATTGTTCTACATTATAAATTTTTTATAGCTTTTGATTTATTTGCCCTCTTCTGACTATTTACAGCTTTTCAAATCACTTACCCCATTTTAAAAAAAAAATTCTCCGTAAAGCTACAAATGTATGATTATTGCTACTTTTTATTACTCGTCTTTCTATTCAGGTCCTCTCCTATTCATATTCTAGTCTCATATTCAATGCATGGTTGCTAGGGTAATTTGGAACCTAGCAACCAGATTGCTGAAATTACAAACTGGAGAGCTGCTGAATAAAAAGCTGAATAACTTAGAAACCATAAATAATAAACATAAAAAACAATTACAAATTGTCTCAGAATATCATTCTCTATATCATACTAAGAGTCACAAATTGATTAATCAATCATAAGGAAAATACCCCCCTCAGTATTGACGCAAGTAGGCCCCCAACCCAATAAGCCACAACAGTTCCACCCACTGAGCTATATTTAGATGTCAATATGGAATGTTAAATATGTATAATTTTGTAAAACTGGTCAATGCACAACGTGATGGTTCACTTTTGTTGTTTCTATCAACTATTGTATGGTTAAAAGCATGAATAAAACCTTTTAAAAAAAAAAGTAAACTCAAAGGTGAACAACCCATTTAACAGCTAAATCGTCAGATATGCAGGTAGAAACAATAGAATTCTACCTATATCTGACAATTCAGCAGTACCTGCTCAAAACATTGTGCGTATCTGTGCGTGTATGGCTTTAAAGGAAAACTATACCCCTCAAACAATGCAGGTCTCTATAAAAGTATATTGCATAAAACAGCTCATATGTAAAACCCTGCTTCATGTAAATAAATTATTTCATAATAATATACTTTTTAGGGCTAGTCCACACGGGGAGATAGCGACGCGTTTGCGGTCGCGGCGACAAAGCGCCGCGACCGGCGCAGGCGACAGTTTTGTATGGGCGCCTATGTAAAAACGCCTGTGCTAACCACACGAGGCGATGCGCTTTTCAACAGTCGCCTGAAAAAGCCTGGCGAGGCATTTTCAGGCGACTGTTGAAAAGCGCATCGCCTCGTGTGGTTAGCACAGGCGTTTTTACATAGGCGCCCATACAAAACTGTCGCCTGCGGCGACTGTCGCGGCGCTTTGTTGCCGCGACCGCAAACGCGTCGCTATCTCCCCGTGTGGACTAGCCCTTAAGTAGTATGTGCCGTTGGGTAATCATAAATAGAAAATTGCCACTGGAAATAACGGCAGCCCTCTGGGATCGTATGATTCACGATGCACACAAACATACCAAACAAACCATACATGTTAGGTCACATGAGCCAATTAACAGAGTTCTTCCTGTTGCAGTTAGAGTTGTATTTCTGGTCAGGTGATCTCTGAGGCAGCTCAAGTATTCATTTTGGGGGGTATAATTTGTGCTTTCTTTCTACTGGTTAGAAAAAAAGTTAAGTATAAAGCAAGAACTAATCTCAAGACCATATAGCTTTAAAATGTGCCAGACTGGGAGGAAAAAGCAGCCCATGTATTCATGTGCATGATACATATTTTCAAACCCAAGGTTAACTAGAACAACTGTTTATTAATAAATAGAGCTATATTTCCTGGACCCAAGCAGGGGTCCATTAGCATAGAATCTCTTAGCATTATTATATACCCTATGTACTGAAAATGGCCCTTGCAACAAGTATCTCACCCCAGTTTCTATCATGGCTATTCTTTTAATTGGATTAGTGGCCCTATACTTACAGTATATTCCCTCCCTAGAGCACTTAGCAGGAACTCACCCCTTACAGCCTAGACCCCAAAAATAACGAGTACAATCTGCTCTTTTCCAATTGAGTGCTAAGGCTAAGGGGCGGGCAAAGTTGCACAGTTTGTTGGATTAGCCCTTGTGTGTGGAGATTGGGCAGATAGCAAAGTTGCTGGTTTCACCCCCATATCACGTGCACTAACAAATGCTATAGTCCAACCAATTGTATTCAAACCTGCATACCCTGGCCTTCAAAGTAAATGGAAGCCCAGTGCTCAATGATGGAGGGATCAGCACCCTCCCAATCCAACAGATAGAAGAATTCACTGGCACACGTGGCAGATGCACGCAGGGCCAAGCTCTTGCAGTTTATTAGGTAGAAAGCAATGTTTCGGGGTAACACCCCTATACGTTGCTTTCTCACTAACAAACTGCAAGGGCTTGACCCTGCTTTAGGGTTGCCATCTGTTCTGTTTTCACCCAAACAGTTCGGTTTTTGTAAGGCCTGTTGGGGTCTGAACTTTCTGTATGGTTTTCAGCCTTATGAAACTGAACAATAATCTGGCCAATACATGAAAAACATTTAAACACTAAGATATTCACCTCAACATGGCTTGGTTACTATCAAGTGCAGTTAATTTCATATTATTACAGATACAAAAAAAAAGCAAATCAATCAAAAATAAGAATTTTTCTTTTTTGAGCTTTCTGGATAAATGATTTCTGTATAATAGATCTCATACCTGTAATTGAAGGATTGGGCTTAGTCATCAAGCAGACTATAGCTAGAGATAGGGTTGCCACCTGTGTGGTTTTGAACTGGGCATCAACACTTTAAAACATTGTGAAAACTGGATAGAATCCAGCCAGTTGCATCTAAGTGATGCAATAGCCTTGCCCCGGTGTCATAACTCCACCAACATCATTGTGCCCACCTCTGATGTCATCATGTCTGTTCCTACATCACTGCGCCACCCACAATGTTATCTGTCTGCCCCCGGTGGTTGGGTTTAGCCATCAGCAAAAGTGGTAACGCTACCTTGCTTGCATCTGACACATGTGCTAGTGAATTACGGACAACTCATTTACATTTCTAAAGCCAGCTCCTCATTTACACATCTAAGACGGACCTCATTTGCACTTTTAAAGCAAGTGGCCCAAGGGGCATTTGCCGGAACCCACAGATGACCAGTCCGGGCCTGACCCTGGCCCTATAAAGTAATCAACTATTTGCAAGCTGTCTACCACACAGTTTGCTGAGTAATTGTTCCTTTGCTGCTGCAAATATCCAGTGGCATAACTATGGCCACAGAGGTCACCCCTATTTTTTTTTTTGGTGGGTCATACAATTTTATTTTTACATGACCCGCGTGATACAGATTATATCGCTATGCACCATTTATAAAGATATTTACAGTATTTTCATGGTGTAATTCATGAGCAGCTATTTTTTCAGGTTAAGGAAATCATTTACAGTATATTCATGATTTTGTGTATTATAAGTACATCATTTAATGTATGCTCATGCTATTTGCTGTAGTTACACTCAGGTACTTCTCCTTCTCCTTTGTTTTAACGTGTGTCAGACTGGGACTGACGCCATCTAGTGGCTCCAATCGGGAATAAGTTGGATTCTTTTTTTTTTTTTGTCATTTGCTAAACCGGCTTTGAGTTCTGCAGCAGCGGGAAGGGCAGTTGCTACACTCACTATGTCTCGATTCAAGAGAGGAGGGAAAGCTCCGGACCCGCTGTCCGGATTTCGAGCCCCCAAAGAACAAGAATCCGCTGTGCCTTTCGGACTAATCAAGGCGGCGCGGAAGAGCGGCCAGTTAAATCTATCAGCTAGAGGCCTGACTGAAGGTGAGGGTGTTGCCGCTCGTCACACATGGTTACAGGAGACTAAGGCTTCAGTTTTAGTAGTAGATTGGTGCCAATGGGACAAAAGGTTGTCAGTTTGTGTTCTGGTGATTCCTGACTGTGCCTAATCATGTTCCGCCCACATTTAATTGCACGACTGTGGGCAGTTGTTGCCCAACTCCCCCAAACTAGATGAGGGGCTGCTCACACCCAGTTCTTATATTTTTGTGTGCTGTTTATTATATTTTCAAAGACGCATTACTGTATCCTTTATATTGTGATTAGTGACGTTCGTCTGCTTGCATAGGCACCCACGTGTTCAGCAGGAAGTGTTTATACAAGAAGGAATCTGTCACGGAACCGCCTTGTTTGAAAGCTATTACACTGTTACTTGATCATTTTCAAATTGTGTATTACTTCCTGTTTGGTGGTGGTATTGCTCAGTGCTAGGCACCATGATGACTACACATCTACCCCTTGAATGCTACATGGGCCCCCAATTGTCTTGATCTACAATAGTATGTGTAGAAGGGAGTGCAGAGATTAGTATATCAATTAAACGTGGTTTGTAAGATAGCAGCAGCATTTCGTGGCTTTATTACATATTGATAAATATATCTCTTTATTTGAGGTATTTTTGTGAGATTCTCTAGCTGCCCATAAGAGAGACACGTTCAGATTCAGGGAGATTAGTCTCCCAGCGACAAATCTCCTTTCCATCGGGGCGATTAATCTCCCAAACTGCCTACCCGCTGGCTAGAATGCAAATCGCTGGCGGGATGGCACCTGGAGCTTTTTTTTTTTTTACAAAGTCGCCCGAAGTTACCTCACAAGGAAACTTCAGGAGACTTAGGAAAATGTAGTGCTCAGAGTGCCAACCTGCAGGTGATTTGTGGCAATCGACTAATCGGGGAAATTAGTTTCCCGGCAACTAATCTCTTCTTCGAGGCAATTTATCTATCCGAACTGCCTTTCCACCGGCTAGAATGCAAATCGTCGGCGGGACGGCACTCGCAGCTCATCTTTTTCCAAAGTCGCCCGAAGTTGCCTCATGAGGCCAGGTGACTAATCTCCCCGAATCTGACCTTGTGTCTCTGCCCTAATACTCATTCATTTACAGTGTCAATATAGTGTAAATATCATTTTAGGTAGTCTTGCGGTTCCACATCTTGAATGCTGCCCATGGCCTCTATTAGTCTTCAGTAGTATGCAAAAAGGTGTCAGTGAGCCTTGTATAATAACATTTTAACTTGGCTAGTAAGATATCATTGGTATTTTAGGGTCTTAATGCATAAATATAATGTTACCTCTCAGACTGAAATTTTTCTGTTCACTGGTTTCCTTCTATGTTTAGGGAAGCAGGATTTTAAAAAGGTTGAATATTTAAAGGGGTTGTTCACCTTTAAACTAAAGATATTCTGAGACAGTTTGTAATTGGTTTTTCGTTTTTTAATTTTTTGTGTCCTTTCAGTTATTTAGCACTTCATACAGCAGCTCTCCAAGTTGCTATTTCCGCAATCTTGTTGCTAGGGTCCACATGCATTGATTTCAATTTGTGAATTGAATTTGAATAGGAGAGGGCCCGAATAGAAAGATGAGTAATTAAAAGCAGCAATAACATTTAATCTTGAATTTTATAAAAAAAACTAATATAATACAAAAAAAAACCCTATATTGTGTGTGTGTATAGTGGATCTTATCATGGGGACAAATGTCTAATGCTGCTTAATACAGTAGCTGTATTCTCACCTTTACATGTAATATTACAGTTGCCAATCATGCCAGCCGCCAAAAGACCTTCCCTAGTATTAACACCTGTGGCGCTCACGATATACAGTTAGGGTTAAATGTTATACAGGACAAGTAGTATTCTAGGACAGAAATTCAGGGTCCTTAGTAACAAATCCAAGTGTAAGTTGTTGGCCTTTCACATACAGGTCTGCATTATGGAAATGGTTTATTTTCTGAATACTGTACCGGTATTTATAATTATAGAAGTCTTTCTTCTCCAAATAGCACCCAACCACCAGAATATGGTTAACCAGTTTACCAGGTTGAGGTTTGGAAGATTGGAATACGAAATCAGGGTTACTAAATTCTTGCATCCTAAAATTTAGATCATATTTTGAACACAAAATTTTGCATTTATGCTGAACTGCGCACACAGTTTTTAAAAATATGCGCTCCAAAAGATTTTCTTTAACCCCCTCAAATAATTATGTAACTTTGTGTAATTTCAAAACCAAAAAATTTTATTTTGGTTCTTTTAAAATGTTTTTAGACACTGACTTTCAAACTGTGGGATGGCAGTGGCCTAGGGAGATCCTTTTAAAAGGTGACAGGGGTCACACATTCATTACCTTTGAAAACATTTAAAGGGGCTCACAAATGTATGTGAGCAGGAATGAACAGCAGGAAGTGAAGATGAACAAAATGAACATGGTTATGGTGCACAGCAGATCAAATTAACCTGGCCAATTCTGGAACTGAAAGGTATCCATAGTTCATGGATATCAATGGGGCACCAAGCACCTGCCAACTTTGTTTTGAACAACATTATTAGTATGTATAGGGCCAGCTTTAAAAATGCATGATAAGTTGAAAGCTGGTTACTGTTACTAATATAATTTTTTTTAACACACCTGTTAGTTCCTGTAAGCGTCTGGAGAATAAATGTGGATACCCCCCCAGAAGCGCATCAGAATGTGGATTTTGGTGGAAGTGACCGATGGTGGGAACAGACAGATCTCACTAAGTTAATTCTTGCTTCAAATAAACTTCAGGCACTCTCTGAAGACATCAGTCTTCTCCCTGCTCTTGTTGTGCTAGATGTAAGTTTTTGCCGAATGCATTTATTGTTTTTTTGAGTTATTCAAGGTGTTCATACATCAAACCATTCCCTAAATTCACTGCCAGAACTTTAACATAAAGGGGGTTAGTTATCAAAGGCCGACTTGTGTTTTCCTGCAAAATTAGAGTTTTTCAAGGGTAGTTTTCGGTCGAATTTTCGAGTTAAAAATTTTAAAAAAAAATCAAATTCTTTGAGATTTATTAAAGCTGGAAATAGCTTGAATCCAGAAATAATCCTGCTAAAATCTGTCAAGGTCATGGCAGACATCCCTTGAACCATTTGAAGATGTTAATAGCCTTTGTGATGTTCTGGGGGTTTTTTCCGTGGGTTTCACTCAAAAACTCGATTAATTTGAGCAATTAGTGTATCCTGCAGGAAACTTCATTAATCGAGTTATTGGGTTTTTAACCCTGAATTTACTGATTCATTTTTTCCATTCAGTTTTTTCATAAATTAGAAAACATTTGAGTTGTGAGCTCATTCAAGGTATAAAAAACCCCACAAACCTCTAAAACCTGACCTTTGATAAATAACTCCCATAATGTTACACCACTTACATTTTAAATCTATATGTCATCATCATTGTTTATTTATATAGCGCCGACAAGATACGCAGTGCTTATAACAAACAGGGAATAAATGGTGGATATCAAACAAGGGTTACAGAGTACAATAGGATTAGAGGACCCTACATGTGAAAGTTTACAAACTAAAGGTTAGGGTACAATTGAGACTGGACTTTAAAAACTATTTTGTGATTTATGATACAGCAATTATTGATTGATTAAGGTACATTGAATAAGCTTCTTTAAACAGGTGGGTCTTTAAGGAGCGCTTGAAAGTTTGGAAAGAAGGAGAAAGTCTGACAGCTTGAGGCAGAGAGTTCCAGAGAAAAGCAGAAGCCTGAGAGAAGTCTTCTAGACGAGAAAGGGCAGATGTGATGAGAGGAGAAGTGAGGCGAAGATCAGAAGCAGAGCAAAGGTTTCATGAAGGAGTGTATTTGGAGATCAGAGATGAAATATAGGGAGTGGCTTCATTATTACGGGCCTTGAAAGTGAGTGTTAGTAATTTGAATTTGATTCTAGAGGTAGCCAGCGAAGGGACATGCATATAGGAGCAGCTGATGTCAATCCCTGCACTGGCTTCCGTTACCTTTCAGAATCAAATTCAAATTAATGACACTGACTTTCAAAACACTTCATAACTCTGCCCCATCCTACATCTCTGAACTCATCTCTATATACTCACCCAACCGCTTACTACGCTCCTTTACTGACCTGGTACTCAACTCTTCTCTCATTACCTCCTCACATGCTCGCATTCAAGACTTTGCAAGGGCTGCACCCCTCCTCTGGAACTCTCTCCCACGGTCTGTCCGACTTTCTCCCAACCTTTCTGCCTTCAAGAAATCTCTTAAACGCACTTCTTTCGAGAAGCCTACCCTCACTCTGCTTAACTATCAAACGCAACACCACATACAGTACCACATTTCTCACCCAATTAATTCACCTTGTGTATGCCTATGCATAGGGCCTTCCTCACCTTTTTGTACCTGTATTGATTGTGATGTAGGTAATTCCGTATGTTCTATGTATATAATTCATGTGATTTAGTTGTATAATCACATTTACTTTACAGTGCTACGCAATATGTTGGCGCTATATAAATGCATGTTAATAATAATAATAATAATGTTGAGCGGCGTGATAGATGAATGAGTCTAGCAGCCACATTTAGAACAGATTGGAGTTGTAAAAGGTGACTTGTTGGAATACCTGCAAGGAGTAGGTTGCAGTAATCAAGGCGGGAGATGATGAGCAACTGAATCAGTGTTTTAGTTGATTCTGAACTGAGATATGGTCGTATTTGTGCATTGTTGTGCAGTTGAATACGACAAGATTATGCAAGTGTTTGAATTTGTGGTGAAAAAGACAGATATGAGTCTAATGGTGGCCATACATGGAGATGTCGCCAAACGAGCGGATCTCCCTCTGATATGCCCACCTTGAGGTGGGCAATATCGGGCTGATCCGATCGTGGGCCCTAGGGCCCAAAGATCGGATCCTAGTGAACGGGCGGTCGGATCGCGGGACCGCATCAACGAACAGATGCGGCTGCGATCTGACGGGATTTTTAGTCCCTTCCGATCGAGATCTGGCCACCTTAACTCCTAGGCAGCGTGTCTGTGTGGTGGAATGAAATGTGTTGGTATTTACTGTGAGTAATATCTGAGGGACAGGTAAAGATCTTGGAGGAAATATGAGTTCTGTTTTTGAGAGGTTCAGTTTCAGGTGGCGCTGTGACATCCAGGAGGAGACAGCAAAGAGACAATCTATAATTTGGGAAAGGACAGAATTAGAAAGATCAGGAGTAGACAAGTAGAGTTGTGTGTCATCAGCATAAAGGTGATACGAAGTTCAAATGACTGAATACGTTTTGAGGAACTCCGAAAGAGAGAGGCAATGTAGTAGAAGTAGAGTTAAAGAAGGCAACTTTAAAGGAACGGTCAGACAGATAAGATGTAAACCATTCAAGAACAGTTTCACGAATGCCAGCAGAGTATAGAATGTCTAGGAGGAGTGTGTCATCTGTGTCAAAGGCTGCAGAGAGATCTAGAAGGATGAGTATGGAATAGTGACATTTAGACTTTGCCAGTAGAAGATCATTGGTTACTTTGGTGAGTGCAGTTTCAGATGAGTGTGATGGGCGGAAGCCAGAGGTCGAGAAGGGAGTTGTGGGCAAGATGTGGATCAGGCGTTTGTAAACAAGCCTTTCTAGTAATTTGGATGTGAATGGAAGAAGGGAAACCGGACAATAGTTAGCGGGAGAGCTGGGATCAAGGGAAGGTTTTTTGAGGATAGGAGTGATTAGTGCTTGTTTGTATAAGATGGAAAAGTACCAGTAGAGAGTGAAATATTAAATAGGTGGGTAAGTGCAGGAGAGAGTGTATCAGAGATTGGATAGAGGAGGCGAGAGGGTATGGGGTCAAGGAAACAGGTTGTGGGTTTTGAGCAGGCTAGAAGTTTGAGATTGTTGTCAGATGGAATGCTCAGCCTAATGAGATCGTTTTTTTCATTAAAGAAATGAGAAAGATCTTGGGCAGTTACATTAATGGGTGGAGGGGGGCATAGGAGTGAGTTAAATGTGGCAAACAGTCGCTGTGGTTTAGAGGACAGAGTGGAGATTGAAGAAGAGAAGTATTGTTCTTTAGCTAATGATAGAGCTCGATTGTAGCAGGTGAGCATGAATTTCAAGTGGATGAAGTCAGGATCAGTTTGTGACTTTCTCCACCATCGCTCAGCTGATCTACTGCATCTTCTGAGGTACCAGGTTACACCAGTATGCCAGGGTTGGGGTTTATCTGGTTGGCTGTGACGGGTGGTAGAAGGTGCAAGGGAGTCAAGTGCTGTTGAAAGGGCATTGTTGTAGAGAGAAGCTGCCATATTTGGACAGGAAATATTGTTAATATGAGAGATGTGTTGTGCTGATATTGTTAATATTTGTTGTGGATTGAAGGCGTTAAGGTTTCTGTATGTGTGGGTAGAGAGAGATGGTTGTGATAGTGCAGGTGAAAGTGTTATCTGAAAGGAGAGTAGGTGATGGTCAGATGGGGGGTAAGAAGAGTTCGTAAGGTTGAATGGGCGGCACGAGTGGCAGAATATAAGATCAAGAGCATGACCCTCGATGTGGGTAGGTGAGTCGGTCCACTGAGAGAGACCAAATGAAGTTGTTAGAGAGAGGAGTTTAGAGGTGGCAGGAGGAGCAGAGTTGTCAATGGGGATGTTGAAGTCACCTAAAATGAGAGCAGGTGTCTCGCTGGTGAGAAAATATGGAAGCCAAGCAGCAAAGTGATCCAAGAAAGTAGAGTAGGGACCAGGGGGGCGATATATGACAGCAACACGCAGAGAGATTGGAGAGAACAAACGTATGCTGTGGACTTCAAAAGAAGTGAAGGAGAGAG
The DNA here is from genome assembly GCF_017654675.1 of Xenopus laevis. Taxonomy (NCBI): domain Eukaryota; kingdom Metazoa; phylum Chordata; class Amphibia; order Anura; family Pipidae; genus Xenopus; species Xenopus laevis. The sequence goes on from NC_054377.1 coordinate 77,530,303, forward strand.
AAGTTGGTGTGGTTAGATTTTGAAACCTACATTTGGGGGAGAGAAGAAATCCTACCCCACCGCCATGACGCCCATCTGGTCTAGGGATATGACCAAGTGAGAAGCCGCCATAGCAGAGGGCAGCAGGTGAAGCAGTGTCTGTGGGAGAGAGCCATGTTTCAGTGATGGCCAGAAGGTGAAGGGATTTGGATATAAAGAGATCATGGACTGCTGTGAGTTTATTGCAGATTGACCGTGCATTCCAGAGTGCACATGAGAAAGACAGAGAGAGTGATGCCTTTATGTGAATAAGGTTTGCAGGATTAGAAGTGTGTGAAGTTTTAGAGACTACATTGTCAGATGCCTGAGAGTGGGAATAGGGGAGGGGAGGAAAGAGTGAGTGGGACCAGGGTTTGGGGAGCTGCAAGTAACAGTAATAATGAAAGTGAGACAAGGTGTGACATAGATTTGACAGTGTGAGCATTGTATTGTTTGATGGGTTGAGAGGGGATAAGAGATTTAACAATACAAGACTAGAATATTTAGATATTAGTGATTCCAAGATCCTACTCACTATTCCATGTGAGTTTATTAAGCAGTGAACTTTTATCTATCAGAAATTGAATGTTACACGACACATGACTGGTGACCATGGGAAAATAGTGTTGCAGATTTTTCACATGCCGCCAAAAATTACCCTCTCTGTCTAATATGTTGGCACTACATCTACTACAGTTCTTTATTCAGTCCCCTTTTTAGCAACTCTTGGGGGGCTTCCAAACATATACTTTTTGAATCTCCTTTCACGTCACTTCATTTAACTCTGTTTGCATCCAGTAAGCTTTATGAAAAAGGTGATCCAAGCTGTATATGCAAACATCTTAAGTGCAAGTTTTTGGAAAGGCTGCTATCTTAGCACTTTTAAAAAAGATCAGAGTAATATGCACTCACCAGATGCTGTGGTTTGCCTTTTGTCTGCTACAATTTAAAATTTCAAATACTTATTATTTACATTTTCTGTATTCAGAATAATGTGGCTGAACTGTATATTACAGGAGATTTATTTTGTTATTACAGTAAATTATTGCTCTACCTCCTAATCTAAGATGATCTTGTACTCTTTGTACCAGCCAGTGGCTGGTACAAAGAGTACAAATGCAATTAAACATCTAGGCTCCCTTTAGTTTTGTCTGATCAAAATGTACCGTAACTTGCTTTAGCATTGTTGCTATTTTTTCTTATGTGGATAGAACCTTAAAGAAACAGTAACGCCAGAAAATGAAAGTGTTTTAAAGGAATGACAGTACGGAATACACAATATATAACAGATACATTCTGAAAAATCCCATTGTATAATACATAGTATATCTGTTATGCCTTGTGTATACAGTGCCTTTTATCCCTTTTCAGTTTTGAATGGCTGCCTCAATGGCTACACAGCAGCTTGTTTATATAAACTATTGTAGACTTTCTGAAACAAACACACCAGTTGTACCAGTGCAGCGCAATCTGCACATTATATTTTCATCACTTTAATATTTTTTTGGTGTTACTGTTCCTTTAATCATGATCAGAGCTTTATTTAAGTCCCTCCAGCTTGTGGAACACAACTACATGTGATGTCACCAGGGCCGCCGTTAGAAATCACGGGGCCCCGTACATCAACATTTTTTGCGGGCCCCCAAGCCTCACCCCACACCACAGTTAAAAGACCACACAGACATCAGCGCTAAAAAGGCTAAATTCCCCCACACACCACTTATAAAAAGCCATTGATGGTCAGGGCCCCCCTATAAGTTAAAAAACTGTGGTGCAAGGGCCCCTCATAATTTTTTTTATTTTATTTTTTAAAACTGGCGCCAGGGACCCCCATAAAAGTATTTTTTTTTTAAATAATTTGTGGTCAGGGCCTCCCATAAGTTGAAAAAAAAAATGTTGGCGTCAGGGTCTGAGGCCCCACCCATTGGTGGCAGGGCTTTAATAAAATAATACATTGGTGGCTAGGGCTTTAAAAAAAATAAATAAAGAAACACACATTGGTGTTCAGTAGTATTGAACTTGTGGCAAACAAGTTTGACTTCAAGTTCGGCTCTTTTCGTGACTTTGTGGCTTTCCAGCTGCTTCAGGAGTTCAAGATCTGCTTTTTTCGTGAGTTTGGGTCTTTCTGTGGCTTTAGGACTGCCAAGGGGGTTCCGGCTATTTATATAACTGCAGCACAGCCGAACCCCCTTTAGGCCCGGGCCCAGTACACTTGTACCCCCTGTGCCCCCCTGATGGCGGCCCTGGATGTCACTTCCTCCATGCATGCCACAATGTGCCTGATGACCCCTCTTCTTTCTAAAAAAAAATATTGAACATATAGGCACACACACACATTGGAACGTTGGAACAAACTGTGAAGCTCTTAAAACATGCTGTGATTTGGAACAAACTGTGTATGCCATTGCAGAGTGGGACTGCCTTGTGTCAGCAGTAAGGAGTTTGTTTTCCTGTATCCTGTAAAACTGCAAACCGGTGAGGTTTTCATTAGTTACTGACTGTTATAGCACAGAACTTGTGCCTGTTTAAGTTTGTATGGTTTCAACAATAAACCCCAGGCAGGAGCCTGTTCAATTTTTGTTGCAAACCTAAGCCTCCTGTCTCATTAGTAAGAACTGTTTTACCTGAGCCCTACCCGCTGTTATGAGCAATTCCCCACAAAAAAAAAAAAAAAAAAAAAAAAATATATATATATATATATATATATATATATATATATATATATATATATATATATATATATATATATATATATATATTATCAAAACAGGGGGGTTGTGGGAGCACTCTAAAGGCTTTAAAGTATATATATATATATATATAAGTATAATAAATGCTATTGCATATGTACCCTAATAGGGGTTATTTTGTTACAAAGTTATGATCATAAAATTGATAAGCCACCATACCACGTCAAGGTAAACCCCGAATGGCGGTCCCTAACTTGTTTTATTTTTTATGTGCATTTTAGCATTACCTGTAATCTAGCCCTCAGTGAAAAAACAGCGTTCAACGGACATTGATTACAGGTAATGCTAAAATGCACATAAAATATAAAACAAGTTAGGGACCGCCATTCGGGGTTTACCTTGACGTGGTATGGTGGCTTATCAATTTTATGATCATAACTTTGTAACAAAATAACCCCTGTTTTGGGTACATATGCAATAGCATTTATTATACTTATATATATACTTTAAAGCCTTTAGAGTGCTCCCACAACCCCCCTGTTTTGATAGTGTGTGTGTGTGTGTGTATATATGTGTGTGTGTGTGTGTGTGTGTGTATATATATATATATGTGTGTGTGTGTGTATATATATATATATATGTGTGTGTGTATATATATATATATATATATATATATATATATATATATATATATATATATATATATATATATATATATATATATATATATATATATATATATATAAATGAGAAAGAAGAATAAGGACCGCACAAGCTCACCGTTTTCCCCACGGTTCAGGTGCTCAGTCTCACAGTGTCCCCACTGTGGATGCAGCAAAGATTCAAAGAAGCAGACGGCACTTCTGAAAATGGGGTTTATTGGAGTACCTGCTGGTGACACCTTACGCGTTTCGGGAGTTATCCCTTAATCATAGGTAAGCAGTACACTTGTTACAGCTGGGTTACTTATACACAAGGTATTAGTGCCCTCTAGTGGGCTTACATCATAGGTAAGCAGTACACTTGTTACAGCTGGGTTACTTATACACAAGGTATTAGTGCCCTCTAGTGGGCTTACATATGTAAGCCCACTAGAGGGCACTAATACCTTGTGTATAAGTAACCCAGCTGTAACAAGTGTACTGCTTACCTATGATTAAGGGATAACTCCCGAAACGCGTAAGGTGTCACCAGCAGGTACTCCAATAAACCCCATTTTCAGAAGTGCCGTCTGCTTCTTTGAATCTTTGCTATATATATATATATATATATATATATTATATATATATATATATATATATATATATTTTGCTGGTCTCTTTTGTACTATGTCAATTATTTACCTTGGCGGTGTGCGGCCCCACAGGAACTTTTTATATATATATATATATATATATATATATATATATATATATATATATATATATATATATATATATATATATATATATATATATATATATATATATATATATATATAAATAGAGAAGAGATTGCGGCACTCACAGGGTTTGTCGTGAAAAAGCAAAAACGTTTTATTAGCCTCAACGTTTTGATCCCCCACAGGGATCTTCGTCAGAAGTAGAGTACAAACAAACATACAGAACCCCCATCACCCCACCAGTAATAAAGCCTTGAAATGGCCCCCAAATCAGTTGCTAGGCAACCATCAATGCGTCCGTGTTGGGCAATAAAAGGTACTAACTTATAGTGTATCAAAGAGAGCTTATAAAAGAAAGTTACCATAGGGGTGTGGAAAACCGAGAGAGCACAGAAGATAAAGGATAGATCCGCAGTTATACAAGGGCACCGTGCCAGGAACAAGGACACTCCCCCAACTACGGTCACTGTCCAAGCATACCAGCGACGGGGTTACCGACCTATCACAGCGCCTTTGGTGGGTGTGCGAAAGGACACACCGGATCTCCGTATACCTGCATTGCTGAGCCCTAAGATTGTGTGTCAGACATGCCCATATGCACGCAGAGCCAAAGACACGATCGCTGCCGCAGCTGTTCACAGTGTCACATATCCTGCGGTCCCTTATCCGGGAGTTAATCACCAATCTGCGTTGGAGTATAAAAACATTTTTAAATACACGGAGTAAACCACGCTTAAGGTGGAAAGTAATTAGCTGGGCGCTGCAAATACCCAACAAGGAGTAAGCAGTCATAGGAAGTAGGGGTTAAAACTTGTCAAAGTAGGAAAAAAGACATAGCGAGCTGAAAGAATAAGGGTTACACTACATGATATTTTAATTACTTTTAAAACACTTTCATTTTTTGTTGTTACTTTTCCTTTAAATAGCACTCAAAGGAAAAAAAGTTGCTCGAATTAAAAAGGTTTTGCATTTTGTAACAGTTTTTCCCCCCACAATCTTGAAAATTGTTAATATTGTTAATATGTTAATTCAATATGGAAACAAAATGTTTATTTTATTTTACATTTCTCTTTTCATAGATACATGATAACCAGATTGCATCACTCCCTTGTGCTATAAGAGAACTTACAAACCTCCAAAAGCTAAATATCAGGTAATAATTATCTTATTGTAGCTGCACTAATTCATCTTGTGCTTTTCAGTCTTCTATGCCTGATGCTAAATGCTAGGTAATGAATTATGTTTTTCTCCTACTACTAGTCACAATAAAATTAAGCAACTGCCAAATGAACTACAGCATTTACAGAACTTGAAGAGCTTTCTTCTTCAGCACAATCAATTAGAAGAATTACCAGACTCAATCGGACACCTAAGCATTTTGGAAGAATTAGTAAGTGTATTTAATGTAGTTCTATTAATTAACTATGGCCAATTGTGTTCCAGCAGACCACAATGCAAAGGGGTTATAGCATAGAGTCAATTATTTATCATAAAAAATTTCAAACAATTTTTAAAGATAAAATTTAATTTCATACACTTGGATCTACCAAACTGTGTTACCAAGGACATATAGTTAAATTGATACTGACGCGTTCCTATAAAAATCATAGGAATGTGTCAGTATCAAGTATGTGCTGCACCCAGAATAGTTCCCCTCAAAGCCCTCCTCAGTCACTCCAGCTTTTATAGATTACATTTTTGGCTAAGTAACTATACTGAAAACATTTTTTTATTTTGCACAGCCCATCTATTTACCTAGTTTTTATACTGAACAATTCCTTTAAGGACAGTTCTAGTTGAGCTTCCTTCTTAGTTAAGTCTATTAAAAAGTAAGCATTCATTAAATGTTTCCTCAGTTGTGTATACGAAAGAAAACAATCGATTTCCCTGTTCTTATCAACCAATTTACTTCATTGTTGTATCAAAGGCCACACCCCAACTTGATCAGTATTCTTTAATATTTATATATTTAAAAATAAACAGGATTTATTTTATTCTTAGCTGTGATTTAGTTTTCAGTTCTTTGTTTTAGCTTGTCTTTAGCTCTGTCTTGTAAAAGACAGAGAAGTTTGTTATAGGGATGGACTGGTTTATCATGTTAAAAAATATATTCCATATGTTAAATAAACATATATTATATCACAATTACACACATATAATCGGTGTATATTTGTCTTGTGATAGAAATCATGCTTGATGACAGATAATGAGAATCCTTGACTTAATATCTCAAGTCAAGGATTGCAAATATAATACTATGTTATTACGAATCTCTTTTGCTCTGAACTAAAAACCGTTATATATATTATGTATTATGAATTGTATATTCTATATATATATATATATATATATATATATATATCTTCATAATATGTATTTTTATCATTATTACTTACAGGATGTTTCCAACAACTGTTTAAGGAGCGTTTCAAGCAGTGTCGGTCAACTTACTGGTCTTGTTAAATTTAACCTGTCCTCTAACAAACTGACGGCCCTACCTACAGAAATTGGAAAAATGAAAAGTAATTTTTTTTTCTCTGTTATATGGTTAACGCATAGGAAGTTATAATTTTATTATTTTAAAATCTCAGGTCTTGTACTCAGGTCTTCAGTCAGCACTAATAATCTGCACTTAAACAAATTGTTTCTAATAACCATTTCTAATGCTTCAAAATGTCATTAGAGATTTTTTTCTGTAGTGGAATGAGGATTTTTTTTCTCGGCTAGTATATTCACATTTTCAGTTTCCAGTCAGTTATTTTACAATTTCCAGTAACAGCTTTATCTGCAGAAATTAGTTGTAGTGAGTAAGGAGCAAAGCAGAGGCAGAAATAAGAGATTATAGGATTTCTTTGGGGGCCGAAGTGAAGCCGGACTCTCTAGTCTCTGGAATACCAGAGAGACTGGAGATGATTGAATAACAAATAGCATTACACGTGGAAAAACAGGTGTATATATCATTCAGATGGTTTTTCAAGTGTTTCAGACTTTTTTACTGTAAAAAACTACAGTTAGGCCCATAAATCTTTGGACACATTCAACTTTTTTCTAATTTTGATTCCACAATGAATTTTAAATGAAGCAATTCAGATGCAGTTGAAGATTGCATGAAAATGTGAGGAACTTAAGCCTTTTTTAACACAATTAAATTAATTTAAGGGGCTCAAAAGTAATTAGACAAATTAAAAAACTGAAAATAATTTTTTTTTCTAATACTTGGTTGAAACCCCTTTGCTGGCTGCAGATTTTCATCTTTAATTCAGTGGGTTGAACAAAAAGATTTTGACTTTTTCAGTCAAAAGTTGGACTGAAAAAAAGTTGATTCAAAGGCTATTTCATGGGCAGGTATGGGCAATTCCTTCATTATTTCATTATCAATTAAGGAGATAAAAGCCCTGCAGTTGATTTGGGGGACTTGTACGTGGATGATTTTGCTGTGAACAGACAGCACGCGGTCAAAGGAGCTCTCCATGCAGGTGAAACAAGCCAAGCTGCAATAACAGAAAAAAACCATCTGAGAAATTGCTACAATATTAGGAGTGGCAAAATCTACAGTTTGGTACATCCTGAGAAAGAAAGCACTGGTGAACTCGGCCACGTAAAAAGACCTGGACGTCCATGGAAGACAACAGTGGTGGATGATCGCAGAATCATTTCCATGGTGAAGAGAAACCCCTTCACAACAGCCAAACAAGTGAACAACACTCTCCAAGTGGTAGGCGTATTGATATCCAAGTCTACCATAAAGAAAAGACTGCATGAAAGTAATTACAGAGAGTGCACTGCAAGGTGCAAGCCACTCATAAGCATCAAGAATAGAAAGGCTATATTGGACTTTGCTAAAACAACATCTAACAAAGCCAGCATAGTTCTGGATAACATTCTTTGGACAGATGAAACCAAGATCAACCTCTACCAGAATGATGGCAAGAAAAAAGTACGAGAAGGAGTGGAACAGCTCATGATCCAAACATACCACATCTCTATAAAACATGGCGGAGACAGTGTGATGGCTTGGGCATGCATGACTGCCAGTGGCACTGGGACACTAGTGTTTATCCATGATGCGACACAGGACAGAAGCAGCCAAATGAATTTGGAGGTGTTCAGAGACATACGGTCTGCTCAAATCCAGCGAAATGCAGTCAAATTGATTGGGAGACAGTTTCATAATGACCCAAAACATACAGCCAAAGCAGGAGTTTATTAAGGCAAAGAAGTGGAATATTGTTGAATGACCATGTCAGTCACCTGGTCTGAACCCTATTGAGCATGCATTTCACTTGTTGAAGACTAAACTTCAGACAGAATGGCCTACAAACAAACAGCAACTGAAAGCTGCTGCAGTAAAGGCCTGGCAGAGCATTAAAAAGGAGGAAACCCAGAATCTGGTGATGCCCAAGAGTTCAAGACTTCAGGCTGTCATTGCCAGCAAAGGGATTTCAACCAAGTATTAGAAATGAACATTTTATTTTCAGTTTTTTTAATTTGTCTAGTTACTTTTGAGCCCCTTAAATGAAGAAATTGTGTTAAAAAAGGCTTTAGTTCCTCACATTTTTATGCAATCTTCAACTGCATCTGAGCTGTTTTATTTAAAATTCATTGTGGTAATGTACTGAACCAAAATTAGAAAAAAAGTTGTCTCTGTCCAAAGATTTATGGGCCTAACTGTATTTATGACATTCTTTAAAATTATTATTGCCGTTTATGACACATTATCTTAAATATGTACCTAATAATTCCTTCAGATCTCAGACAACTGGATTGCACTTCTAATCTCCTGGAAAATGTTCCTGCATCAGTTGCAGGAATGGAATCTCTGGAACAGCTCTACTTAAGACAAAATAAACTGACCTATCTGCCAGAACTCCCCTTCCTCACCAAGCTGAAGGTGTTTTTTATCATTTGAAAATTTGGAATTCATATCATGAAGCAGAATATTGTAACTTTTAATTGGTATTTGGAACTATAAAACAATTACTAAGTATACTGTATGTGTTTATATGAATTACGATACAAATAGGGAGATTTATGATGTATTTTTAAAAAGAAAATACATTTTAAATTAAAGTAATGTGTACTCTATTCTACATTTAAGGATATCATATGGTGTGCAAAATAAGTCTTTTAAGAGAAGAATAGAGGTAATGATGTTACACTTTTGTTATCATTTTTGCCATTTATAGCTGACAGAAAAAAACATGGTCTTCCAAATCACTTGACTGGAAACCTGATATCCAGAATGCTCCGAATTAAAGGAAGGCTATCTCCCATAAAATCCATAGAGAATTAAGTTCTGGTTATCCAAATTATGGAAAATGCCCTTATCCAGAAATCCACAGGCCCAAGCATTCTGTATAATAGATTCTATACATATAAGCAAGTTGCCAGAAAATAGAATTATAGTGTAACAAGCATACATAACATGACATTTGCTAGCATAGTTTTATAGGAGAATGCCTATACTACAAACATTATTATGTTAAGTCTTTGAAAAGGCAATAAGCAAGCTAAAGGTGTAGTCAGATATCGCCTGAAACAGGGAATAGAAAAGTATTCAAGCTAGAGAATGCAAAGGAATAGGGAAATAATTGTACTTTTACCTCTTTAATATTTAAGAAAGAGAAAATGAAACCTGTAAGGGTCCAGCCATATTATTATTTTTATTGTCTCTTAATATGAATATGAAGTTTCTGTGATTAGTCTGAAACAGTTGATTTAAATGTTCAAAATAATTATTGTCTGAATTTTATTCTTTAGGAATTGCATGTTGGTAACAATCAGATACAAACACTGGGCCCTGAACATCTACAGAATTTGAGCTCCTTAAGTGTCTTAGAGCTCAGATATAACAAACTGAAGGTCTTGCCTAAAGAAATATCATTGCTAAAAGGATTAGAGCGACTAGATCTGAGTAATAACGATATTGGAAGGTAAGATTGCAAGCTTTAATTATACATTAATTCTAGGGATACCATTAAGTGAAGTACTTGAAGGCCAAAGGACATAAATATTTGTGGGACCCGAATTGCCCCAAAAGTACTGAAAAAAATGTATTAACTGCTGTATATCCATATTTTTAGCTAAACAGTCCCATTAGATTGCCGTCCTATACCTGCTGTATCCATGATAATTCCACACCTCACATTTCCATGAATCAAATCTCTTCTTCTTGACAATGTATTCCTCTGTATGTATTAAAATGCTCTATGTTTGCTCAGGTGAAGTAAGCCATAGCAATCGATAACAGTGTTTTCCTCAGGAAAAAAAAATGTCCGGGCGGGCAAAAAAGATGGCAAATGGGGACTAAAAAAACCCAAACCTATTAATTTCCTCCTCAATCCTTGAAGAGGAACTGGTTTTATAGAAGACGGTACGACTTTCTGCTTAAGCTATACACCAAGCAGCCCTAGCGGCTTCTGTTATGGGTTTTTTTTTTATTGATGTGCGAGTGGATAGGAGTCGGGTGGCTGTAAAAAAAAAAAAAAAGTTCCGGGTGATTCACCTGCCAAAAATGCCCATGGGATGCGTGCTTTTAAACAGGTGATCAGTTAACGCTATGTGTTATTGCAGTTAGGCCTTTTTTATGCATTATGAAATGTGCCTGCACCAATAGAAAGCTTGGTTTACCTGTGAAATGCTAACAATAATAATCAAAAAGGTATAGTTTCCATATGTCAGAGCTTTCTTTTGAAAATTCTTAGCTTTAAAATCAGAAGAAACCTATCTTTAATAAAATGTGAAAGCAAAGGTAAAATTGTGTTTGTTAGGAATAATTGTAAATGTAATTATGTTGAGAAAATACTATCCCAGTATTTAAGTGCAATCTGAAATGTCATATTTAAATTTTTTTTTTTTTTTTTAGTTTACCTGATACACTTGGAAGCCTTCCAAATTTAAAATCTCTTCAGCTGGACGGCAACCCCTTGAGAGGTATTCGAAGAGACATTCTAAATGTATGTAAGCTTTATATAGTGAATTTTCATTTGATCATATTTTGTTGTAATTTTTAATGAACAATGTTTCTGACTTTTCTCTTATTAATTATAAAATACAGCCATTGTATAGTCTGCATGTTTTTAGTATTACTTCCATTACAAGCTTCCATTGTAATATAATAACTTTCATTTGCCAAAGCAAACTTGCTACAGCCACCTGCATTTTGAGTCCAATTGCTTGCATAACTTGAATGGCTTAATCATGTATTATGGTTGGTGGTTGACCCACCTGCATGTTCCACTGTTATTAAGTTGAATTTTCCACCTGTTCAAACACTACTTTGCCAAAAAAATGGATATTTGTCTCATACAGAGACTTATGTAATTGTTATTGGTTGTGGAGAGTCTGCATTTGTGGAAGGGCAACAAGTTTTTATGGATGGCAGAAAGCAGGGAGGTGCACTGGGTAGTGAGCATAAAATTTAAAGTGCTTCTTCTGCCTTCCCAGTCTGCAGTGCATCTCTCTTCATTCTATTATGAGTAAGACATGGTTTGCTTAGGGGTGCTTCAAATCCAAATTCACATGTGTTCATGTGTAGGTATGCCTTTGTAGTCAGTGATCTTATAAAACCCACATTTAGTATCTGATTTGTTAATTGTGCTTATAACAAAACATTAAGGAGGCATTAAATATTAAGGATAGTATTGAATTAGAGAGGATCCAGAGAAGCTCAACTAAGCTGGTAAAAGGTATGGAAAATCTCAGCTATTCGTAAAGACTGCCAAAGTTGGAGATGTTCATGCTGGAGAAGAGGCACTTAAGGGGGATATGATAACTATGTATAAAAATATAAGGGGATCATATAATAATCTATCTAATGCTTTATTTACCTGTAGGTCTATCCAGCTGACAAGAGGTCACCATTCTGATTTTTCATAAGGGATTTTTTTTACAGTGAGAGCTGTAAAGATGTGGAATTCTCTCCCTGAATCAGTCATACTGGCTGATACATTAGATAGCTTTAAGAAGAGGTTGGATGGCTTTTTAGTGAGGGAATACAGGGTTATGGAAGAGTACAAGTTGATCCAGGGATTGGTCCAATTGCCATCTTGGAGTTAGGAAGGAATTTTCCCCCCTCTGAGGCAAATTGGAGAGGCTTCAAATGGGTTATTTTTTGCCTTCCTCTGGGTCAACTAGCAGTTATATAGGTTACAGGTTATATGTAGACTTTAAAGGTTGAAATTGATGGATGTGTGTCTTTTTTCTGCCTAACTTACTATGTTACAAGGTAATGCATTCTTTTATAATTTCATGTTTTTATTTCAGAAAGGAACGCAAGAACTTCTGAAGTATTTAAAAGGCAGAGTCCAAACCCCAGGTAAACTGTTTATACAACCAAACACAAATGTTTTGTTATACAGGAATAATTTTATATAATGAAATTATGTAATGAAGACATGTTAATAAGAACAAGTTAGGTTTTATTTGCCAGACATAATCAAAAATCTCTAGATCAGAAGGACATTTAGGATATTAATATGGTGTTATATAGCTTAAATAAGGGCTCACATGCTTAGCTTGAGTTTGTTGTTTTATTTATCTAGGGATACTCGTGTACACAGAGATGGAAACTTCTCATTGTACATTAAAAGTACAGCATGGGGGGCATAAATGCAAGCATCAAATAAGGAATACAAAAAAAGTACACAATTATATTAAAGGTGAAGTTCCAGATGTTAAGAGACAAAAAAGATGCAGTGCAAAAAGGAAACCGGTCTTTGCTGTGCAGACAGAAATAGGACCATTGTAAGTGTCAGGCCATTGACTCATAAGTGCTACTATTTTTAACAGGCTGTTCATACTAAAAAATGGCTCACATTTTTAAAATGATAAGGGTATTTAGGTCAACAGCATCAAAAATAAAGAAAGTTTTTTAGATGCAAGATTGTATGTCAGATCCAATAAGTTTTTGCTTGGTTGTATTGCTCTTTAGATATGACAACACAAGAAGCTGCAAACCCTCCTGACACTGCTATGACTTTGCCAAGTGACTCTGTTATCAACGCACATGCTATTATGACACTCAAAACACTTGAGTATTGGTAAGTGTAAGAAGTACTCTATGTACTTTGATATGACTATTGTACTATTGTCCTACCTATTTAGCTTTTTCATTTTCATCACTTTATAATCAAAATTTACCATGTATTAACATTGTTATCCATGATCATGGAACATATTCTGGAACAGGACTGTATATAATTTTACAAATATGGTAGCAAAGGCTGCAACATAATTTAGAATTATGTTGCAGCCTTTGTCACTTCAGCAACTTTTAAATTGGCCATACAAAGGAACGTTTTGGCTGCTGAATCAGCCAACCTTATTTAAGTAGGCAGCCTGTTAATTTGTATATGGGGTCATAATGAGGGTCTCTACAGTTAATAAAGGGTCTTAAGATATTGATCAGAAAGGCTAAAATATTTAGAGGGCATGATCCAAATCAGAGTGTGGTTGAAATCCTTTTCCTACATATTTGCAAGGGCCCAATATATGTGATCCATTAGTTGACTAGAAGAAATAGAATACAGATCTAACTTTCCTGTATTTAATGGGAAGTTCACTTTTACATTTATATTTATTATTTTATAGATATTTATAGTAACTTTGCGCTTGGTCATAATTTAACACACCTTTCTATTTTTTTAATTTCTATGCTGCTTTTAAATATGTGGTCTGGATGTCAGTGTTGCTGACTCCAGCAACCAAATAACAAACTAATTCCATTGAAGCATAACTATATAATTGTTTTTATTTTTATTGAGTGTTAGTTCCTCTGCTATGCTTTGATTTTCATTTAAAATATGCCCTATCACCGAGATAACTTTGAATTTAAAACTTGAACGCAACAGAACAAACAAAATGCATAAAAATGAAGACCAGTTGCAAATGGTCCTAGAATTCTGTTGTCTGCAACACAGGATAAAAGAAGTAATTTTATGGTGAAAATCAATTTTTTTTGGTCAATGGTTTATTGCGTAAAGAACAGAGTACAGTACACATGCAATATACCAATAGAGTATGATACACTTCGGATTGGGCTCGGGTTAAGCAGGGACCATTAAATCAGGTATAAAGAAAACGGGAAAAAACCCAATATTTATTGTTATAGTCATATGAAAAAGTTTGGGAACCCCTCTCAGCCTGCATAATAATTTACTCCACTTTCAACAAAAAAGATAAGTGGTATGTATTTTAGTTCCAGGGAACATCTAATTACTGGGGTGTTTTCTGAACAAAGATTTTTAGTGAAGCAGTATTCGGTTGTATGAAGTTAAATCAAATGTGAAAAACTCGCTGTGCACAAATTTGGGTACCCTTGTCATTTTACTTTTAATTTGAATGCATGTAACTGATCAATACTGATTACTGGCAACACCAAATTGGTTGGATTAGCTTGTCAAGCCTTGAACTTCATAGGCAGGTGTGTCCATTCATGAGAAAGGGTATTTAAGGGGGCCAATTGCAAGTTGTGCTTCTGTTTGACTCTCCTCTGAAGAGTGACAGCATGGGATCCTCAAAGCAACTCTCAAAAGATCTGAAAGCAAAGATTGCTCAGCATCATGGTTTAGGGGAAGGCTACAAATAGCTATCTCAGAGGTTTAAACTGTCAGTTTCAACTGTAAGGAATGTAATCAGAAAATGGAAGGCTACAGGCACTGTTGCTGTAAAACCCAGATCTGGCAGGCCAAGAAACGTACAGGAGCGGCATATTGTGAGAATGGTTACAGACAACCCAAAGATCACCTCCAAAGACCTGTACAATTCAGCGCAATTTGCACAAAGAACATGTTTATGGTAGGGTGATGAGAAAGAATCACTTTCTGCACTCACGCCACAAACAGAGTTGCTTGTTGTATGCAAAAGCGCATTTAGACAAGACAAGCCACAGTCATTTTGGAACAAAGTCCTTTGGACTGATGAGACAAAAATTTAGTTATTTGGTCATAACAAAAAGCGATTTGCATGGCGGAAGAAAAAAAAACGCATTCCAAGAAAAACACCTGCTACCTACTGTCAAATTTGGAGGTTCCATCATGCTGTGGGACTGTGTGGCTAGTTCAAGGACTGGGGCCCTTGTTAAAATCGAGGAACAGATGAATTCAACCCAATATCAACAAATTCAGGATAATATTTAAGCATCAGTCACAAAGTTGAAGTTACGCAGGGGTTGGATATTCTAACAAGACTGACCCTAAACACACTTCGAAATCTACAAAGGCATTTATGCAGAGGGAGAAGTACAATATTCTGGAATGGCCGTCACAGTCCCCCGACTTGAATATTTTGTAGAATATATGGGATGATTTCAAGCAGGCTGTCCATGCTCAGCAGCCATCAAATTTAACTGAACTGGAGAATGTTCAAAAATACCACCATCCAGAATCCAGAGACTCATCAAGGCTGTAGGAGGCGTCTAGAGGCTGTTACATTTGCAAAAGGAGGCTCAACTAAGTATTGATGTAATATCTCAGTTGCGGTGGCCAAATTTATGCACCTGTCTAATTTTGTTATGATGCATATTGCATATTTTCTGTTAATCCAATAACTATGTCACTGCTGAAATACTGTTTCCATAAGGCATGTTATATATTAAAAGGAAGTTGCTACTTTGAAAGCTTAGCCAGTGATAAACAAAACTCCAAAGAATTAAGATTGGTTCCCAAACTTTTTCATATGACTGTAGGTCTGGATCAACCCCTGAAATCCTGGTACGAATACTCATTGCATTTAATCACAACATAACCAGCCTGTCACAGTAACAATAAATCTTTATATTTTAGTATTGGTTATGTATGTTTCTCTGTACTCTACCTGGGGAGGGAGAGGTTGTGGAGAGACTGTCCATTCAGTGACAATTTCTCCACATCCCTTTTAAAGGGTGCTTGTCACACACACATAAAAAGCTGTATAATGAAAGTCCTTTGCAAATTAAAAATGAAACCATAATAATTTTTTTCTAAAACATCCATATACAGTATGTTATAAAGGTTTTTAAATATCTGAGCTGTCAATCATATATTTCCTGTCCCGCCTCTATGCCCAAGGCTTAGAGGTGGTGCAGTCAATTACTTTCACTTTGCATTCTGTACTTCCTACGTGTCACTGCACTCCTCACATTCACCCCCCCCCCCCCCATTCTCACGCTCTATAGTTGTGTAGGGTACCGAGCAGGGGCATTAGGTCCTCCATTCTAGTGCATACACAATATTTTGTGGTGATGCACAACTTGCCTTGTCCACAAAGTGGCCCCTGCCTGCTTGATGTGACTGTGAATTGCAAGACTGAAGGAAACAAAATATGAATAATAAATATTGTGTAAGTAAGTAAAGTTTATTTTGCTCAGCTAATGTGATAGAAAAGAATTTGGAATTATTTCTTAGGTT
The DNA here is from genome assembly GCF_017654675.1 of Xenopus laevis. Taxonomy (NCBI): domain Eukaryota; kingdom Metazoa; phylum Chordata; class Amphibia; order Anura; family Pipidae; genus Xenopus; species Xenopus laevis. The sequence continues at coordinate 77,546,778 of NC_054377.1, forward strand.
GACAGGTCCCCTTTAAAGTTTTTCTGTTCTTTCTCCTAGTGAAAAGCAAGCATCTCTTATACCAGAAGCAGTATTCAATGCAGCTGCATCTAGTCCTATCACAACAGTAAATTTCAGCAAAAACCAACTAACAGAAGTTCCAGCAAGGTATGAATCATCAGTTTTCTGGTTACCTGTGTAACCATATTTAGGATATGTGCCAACTTGGTTTAAAAATGTCCAATAGCTATGCAGTGAGCAAGTAGCTCACTGTCCACTCTCCTATTGACAGAATGAGCTATTTGTGCAAGACAGCAATTCATTCATTAAATAAAGGTATTCAAACTGTCTGCTGAGTGCCGTAACATGTTGACTCAACAAATAACTCATTATTTTGACTTCCTTAATATCAGTAGCAACATATCCTTTTATTTTCATATATTGTCAAATTGCAAAATCTAACATTTATTAGCGTTGTCGTTTAGCAGGGCTGCAGGTAAGCTTTTCTTGATTTCAAGGCTACAATTTTATAATGGAGTTGAGAGAACGCGCAAACGATTGAGTGTTCCTTCAATCTGTGTCTTTGGAATTAATTTGAGTGTTTTCATGCACTTACAGGATTGTGGAAATGAAAGATTCAGTGTATGATGTCAACCTGGGTTTTAACAAAATCTCTTCAATTTCTCTAAATCTTTGTATGCTTCTGAAATTAACACACCTTGATATGAGGTATGTATTATTGCATGGAGAATGCATATATTAATACATGGTTTTCACATCAATTTTCTCCAGCTATAAACCATAAACTGGTAATGTCCAGCTTTTGCCAAATGAGAACAAGTTGTAGGAAAAAATGTTAAAAGTGAGTGATGAGTGTGCGGGCTGGTTTCTATTACAGGTATGGGATACCTTATCCAGAAACCTGTTATCAGCAAAGCTCCGAATTATGGAAGGCCATCTCCCATAGACTCTATTATAATAAAATAATTCTGATTTTTAAAAATAATTATCTTTTTCTCTGTAATAATAAAGCTATAAAGAAAGATCCGTTTTCCGGAAAACCATGGTCCCAAGCATTTTGGATAATGGGTCACATACCTTTACTTTTAAAAGACTATTGAACTGTAATGTATTACATGTCTCACACTAGTAAAATAAATAAATGGAGTTTCAAAATTTCTGCAATTCGTCTGTAAAGAAAATGTAATGCACATCTTTAAACTAATGTAATATTACCAAATAAGTTTGTAAATGTTTTTTCACTATACTGCACTGCACTGGAGGGCAACTTGATCCCACAGTGCACAAGTTACATTAATTTTCAAAGATTAAAAAAATAATATATATTATTATTATTATTTTTGAAATCTTTGAAAATTGGGCCGAAACGTTGGTTCTACATACCATGTAATTAATACATATATTTCTTTCCACATTAAGACGCTTGGTGCTGGCTTATTTTTTACTTTTATATATCTCCATCCAAAGAAGATCAGCACTCTCAGGGCTTAAAAATATGAAAAAGGTTTTATTGAAAATAACACAGCAGAGGACTAATGTTTCGGGCCTTTATCAAAGTGAATCTGAATCTATCAATGTACATGCCTTATAACTACTAACTGGCGGGAAAAACAACAGCTGTAGTGTTATCACTTGATTTGCATCAGAGCCAGGTCTGTTGCTGAACTACTCAAATTACATTCTTGTTGCAACACTAAAATCTTTATGCTATACTAAAATCCTTTTCAAAACCTTTTTCATATTTTTAAGCCCTGAGAGTGCTGATCTTCTTTGGATGGATATAGTATATTGGTAGTGCACCCAGGCCAGTTGGTGCTTCAGTCTACCACCAAGTGTAGACCTGTAACGGGATGCATGAACGGGTTAACAGTGGCCAAAAAACATTCATGGATGGAATTGTAAAATGTGTTCAGCTATTGAAGTGATGGGCATTTCCCTTCTTGGGTTTCTCTTCTGCAGGGTCTTATGCCTCTATGACCTGATAAATAAATATATATATATATATATATATATACATACATACATTCTTTATTGACATTTGTATTCTTTTCTTATGCTACAGAAACAATGCACTCGCATCCCTGCCTCCTGAGATGGAAGCACTGACACGGCTTCAGTCTATAATCCTTTCCTTCAACAGGTTTGTAAATGTATTCAAATTGCTGTGGAAAATTCTGACATATAATTCAGATCTTTTAATTAAGGGTAAAATGCACTCATGTGACACGTAACACATGGGGGGTGAGCGGTGCTTATCAACAAAGACACATTTTCAAAAGAAATCTCACAAATATGGCACACTCACAACCATTCTCAGGAAAGCCCTTCATGCGCTGTGATGGTTTCAGACATATCATGCCATGGTCAAAATTCAGGCAAATTTTGTAACTTGAGCTGCCTTCTTTCTTACCATTTCCACGTGACCCTCAACAGACTTAAGAGATCATTTACAACTGCTCCTGCTGCAAGTCCAGGAGCATTAAGCTATGGCACCCCCCTTAGTGCTCATTCACGCTTGACAGGAGCAGTATCGTGCTATGCAGTGGCTGTGCATGCAGGACAGCTGTGTCTTTAACATCTGCCCCCGTTGTTGCCTGCAACAAAACTTGCACATCTGAATGAAGTGCAATTAAGTGGACAGGTAGGAAGTGGGAAGAGTGCAGACACTGCTATATTCATGTCTGTGCCCTATTTTTTGAGTGCCCAGACCTGCATCATTTAGGGTGCAATGGGCAAACATATGGTGTACTTCACCTGTCTTTTGCAATTTGCAACCTGCCTTGAAGGTTTTGACCCCTTTAGACTCCCAGTTCACATTTTCAGATTGCACTTTACTGTGCATGTGCTAGTGTAAGAAAAATGGAGGCAATCTCTGTTTAGGAAAAAAAGAATGAGCCTGGCTTTCCTTGTCCTTTTAAGTTTCTTTTGGATGGCGCATCCCTGAGAATTAGTAGACTAGTAATTTAAAGCAACTGGAATATTTTTGTACCCTTTTATTAAAATTGTTTTAACACTGTTTGCACTAGCGATACTTTCACCTTTATAAATTAGTGTATCTTCAATATTGGACATGACATATGGACTATGTATGGGGATCCGCCCTACAAATTGTTTTCAGCAGATTATGATGCACAAGCATTTGGGGTAGTGCAGTCACCTGATATTGTGCTTTTGCATCTGTAAAAGGCGCCTCCAACACTGCTGTGCAGATGACATAGGGGGACAGTGCACTTTTTTTTTATTCAGTTAGGAAGAAGGCCTGTGGGGAAGTCTAACTGGGACAAATTCAAAATATAGTTCTGTAGGCTTTACATTAAACTGACACTGGCTGCCATTCAGACTGTATTATGATATACAGTATTTTGTTCAAGAACATGAACAAACAGACTCACCGCAGATACCTTCACTTTTAATTTTATTGTGCCATGTGTAGGCTTTAGTTTTTCCTTTAAGAGTGTAGCATCATTCCTGTTAAACCCTAAATATTCAATCTTTCATTTATTTACTCAACCCTAACTCGAATGCTTGAAGCATCAGTTTTTCCATATCTACCATAACACTGCTGTCAAACTTTTAACAACCACAATGGAGTGTAGACTGTTGGATGTAAAATTCTGCCACAAATTATGAGTTGTTTTTGGGCACTGTTGTCTAGGAGTATAATTGCATTGTTTATTTTACAGGTTTAAGCATTTTCCAGATGTTCTTTATACAATACCAAATCTTGAAACTATTCTTATAAGCAGCAATCAGATTGGATCAATAGACCCTATTCAGCTTAAAAAAATGACCAAACTGTCCACATTGGATCTTCAGAATAACGACCTACTGCAAATTCCTCCAGCTCTTGGAAACTGTGAAAGTCTAAGGTGAGTTAGCTTTATCTTGCCATTTTCCAGGCCCTACGTGGGCAAGATACCGTCATGTATTTTTGTCAGCAAATGATGGTGCACAAGCAGTCAGGGTGGTTCCCTTCCTTGGGTGCAGTCACCTGATTCTGGTTTTTTATCTAGCTTACCTTAGACACCATTTTTTTTATAGGGCACTATTGTCTAGATATACTGTAAAATGAGGTGACCTTGCTTTATCTTGGGTTTTGTCATTCTCCATGCCCTAAATGGGGAATATACCATCATATATTTTTATTTTTTAATGACAAAATTTGGAGGTGAATGTATAATTATGTTCCCCTTTGTATTTGACGATCGCTTTTTTGAATATTTAGTTTTTATTAAGCATTTTTCTTTTGTTGTATGGACAAAACCTTTCATATCACTACCTATAGACCTCCTGTAGTTCCTGACAAAAATTATACAAACAAACACAGGTTGGTTGCTGGAAGTCTACAGGCCACAAATCAATGCAAGTGCTGATCAGATGTAGTGGACCACAAATTGCAGCATGCTCATATATTTTTCATGGGTTAAAGCATGCCAGGAACTGTAGTTCTGGCATGCATGGCTATTTGTATGTGTGGACCCAGAGTGCATAGAGAGTTGTTCTGCATGCATCAAAAGAGCTTGTCTTGCAAAATGCATTTGGTTGAAATTCCAGAAAGTCTGAGCGGAAGGCATAGCGTGAAGGCACAGATCTTGCATGTTTCCGTTTATGCAGGGACGGAGATAAGCTGCTGAGAGCAGGGAAACTTTTTGATGTGTACTATTTAGAGAAACAAAAATTGAAAGTATATTAAGGAATGGCAATATAATGTACTGCTGCCCTGTAATGTTAAAAGTTTTGTTTGCTTCAGAAAAACAACTCTATTTTGTATAAATGAGCTGCCGTGTAGCCATGGGGGCAGCCATTTAAGCACAGGATACACAGTAGATAACAGATAAGTTCTTAAGAATCCCATTGTATACTACAGAGCTTATCTGTTATCTGCTGTGTATCCTGTGCTTGAATGGCTGCCCCCATGGCTACACAGCAGCTTGTTTATATAAACTATAGTTGTTTTTCTTGAGCAAACACAGCAGTTTTACCAGTGCAGCAAAACAGTACATTATATATATATATTTTTTTACTTTAAAAGACTTTCATTTTTTGGTTTTACTGTTCCTTTAAACATCTGAAAAATTGACTGTGTTTTTACATGTTTATTGTAACCAGAGAGAGCTTGTTTACATTTTTTGTGTAGTAGTAGTAGTACCAGTACCAAAGACTCATTGGTACCACTCAAGCAAAAATTTTCAAGGTAAAAAAAATTGCCTTCCTTAATGAAAAAAAGAGCGTACTGGATTTTGAAATAAAATGGAAAGCCAACAAATTGCACTGTCAATATGCATTTATCAACACAGAGTCTAATAGAAATATGGCGTTGTGTATTTAAATATGGATTTTGAAAGAATACAACATTGGTATTTTGTATTTATATGCATTATCTTTGTTTTCACAGGGCTCTGCATTTAGAAGGCAACCCATTCCGTAATCCACGAGCAACTATTTTGGCCAAAGGAACTGTGGCAATTTTAGAATACTTAAGAAGTCGTATCCCTACTTGATTTTTTTTCATATGGAAAAAAATGGAAGCTAGGGTCTCTACTACATTTGCAGCTGGTGACTGACTTGGGTTATAAGTGGAAACCTTTTCTATATTTAAAAGCAACATGTTCTGATTTCTGTGTAGTGATCATTTAATGTAAAATCTACTTTTTCTTTGAAATATTAAAACAAATAGGCCCATATGTTGTAATGTTAGTAACTAAATGTAATCTAAAACATTTCTGCACTTATTTACACTTACTATCCTTCTTAAAACCCTAAAGCACTTATGTTCATTGATATATTACGTGATACTACAATTCTTCATGGCTAGTGTGTAATTCATTTAATTTAATTTATAGGACATTTGATGATAATGCAAACGTAATACATTGTAATGGGTTATATAAAGATGGTGAGGTGCCTAAACAAATGCATTAATAAAACAAACTCTTCCCAAATAGTTTATTTGAGAATATTGTTTTCTACCACACTTTTGGAGAATGTTTAATGTAAAAGTTCAGCAGAATGTTATTCATATATGCAAAATGTCATTTTTTCCTGGACATTTTACCCATGTTGTGTGAAATCTTATGAAGACAGCAGGAGCTTAGGGTGCTAAATACGTGGGTATATATATGTGCTAATGGAAAAGGATTACTAGGCAGAGCGCGGATCTACACAGCTTCTATTTCAGGGATCCCCAACCTTTTGAACCCGTCAGCAACATTCAGAAGTAAAAGGAGTTGGGGAGCAACATTAGCGTAAAAAAATTTCTTGGGTGCCAAATAAGTGCTGTGATTGGCCATTTAGTAGCCCCTATATGGATCTTCAACCTACATTGAGACTTTGTTTGGCAGTGCTCCTGGTTTTTATACAACCAAAACTTGTCTCCAAGCTGGGAATACAAAAATAAGCTCCTGCTTTAAGGCCACTGAGAGCAACATCCAAGGGGTAGGAGAGCAACATGTTGCTCACGGGCTACTGGTTGGGGACCACTGCTCTATTTGAAAGAAGGTTTTGGGTTCCTAGAGCACTGGGCTGATTTTTCTTTGTGATGCAATCTATATAGTCATGATGGATTAAAGCCTGGAGCAGGGATCCCCAACCTTTAGAACCCCTGAGCAACATTCAGAAGTAAAAGGAGTTGGGGAGCAACACAAGCATGAAAAATGTTCTTGGGGTGCCAAATAAGGGCTGTGATTGCCCATTTAGTAGCCCCTATGTGGATTGTCAACCTACATTGAGGCTCTGTTTAGCAGTACACCTGGTATTTATACAACTAAAACTTGCCTGCAAGCCAGGAATTCAAAACTAAGCTCCTGCTTTGAGGCCACTGGGAGCAACATCCAAGGGGTCGGAGAGCAACATGTTGCTCACGAGCTACTGGTTGGGGACCACTGGCCCTGGAGGAATGTTTAACTGGAGGCTGAATTAGAGCATTATGGGGAAGCCAGTGTAGATAGGGCACATACTGTACCAGTTAAAGAGATCCTGCCATTTTTAGGAGGGACAGTGGGAATCAAAAAGGCGGAGCTTTTTATTTTAAAGGGGAGCTCTGGCTTCCAAACCAAAATGTGATAAAGAGGCCCACATAACACAGAAACCCCTAATATACCCACCACAGTTACCTGTTTCTTCAAATGTATGAATAAATGTCATTTACTATGCTGCAATCCAGCTGTTTAACAGATTCTGCATCAATTGAAATCCTGGGACTAAAACACTGATGTTACAAATTGTAACAACTTCTCCACAGCTTACAGACAGCATGCAGGAACTACATAACCCACAATGCATTGCACTGTGATGTCCTTATTGAAATCACATGTGCAGGGAGTTGTGGGGGTTGGAGGATACAGGCTAAGGACAGCTGGCTGTTGATACAAAGTGACAGTAGTCACCCAGCTCATCAAAGTAGTCAGAAAGATCAGCAGGAGAGCAGGGACTAGTCTTAGGGAACTGTCAGAAACCATTAAAAAGCATGAAAAGTTTGCATATTTTTTAATTGATGTACATTGCAAAGTTGCTTACAATTATGTTTACTTTTCAAAAAACTCAAGTTATGTTTTTGTGGAGTTCTCCTTTAATGTATAGCCAGAAAGCAGTACACAATTTTTTAAGGTTACAAAGAAAATTATCATTGTTGTATGCTACAGTCTAGTATATTGTATGTAAGGAGAACAAAGCCTATTACTAATGAAAGAGGCTTCACAACTAGATCAAGTTGTTATTATGGGTGACTTCCATTATCCAGACATTGATTGGAGAAATGGGGTTGCCAAGTCTATCAGGTTTGCAAATATGCTAAATAACAACTTTTTATTTCCATTCGTTCAGGAACCTACTAGGAATGATTCTCTTTTGAATCTTGTAATATCTAATAATACTGAACTTATATCTAACATTTGTGTGGGTGAGAATTTAGGGAATGGTGATCATAACATGGTCTCTTTTTACATTATGTTGCAGTGACAACTCTATAAGGGAGTAATTTAGACACTGAAGGGCTGATTTACAGTTCAATTAATTGAATCTGATGAGACACTTGAGGACAGAAAACTATGGATGGTGATTTTTCCATTTAGGGTGACACAAGTCTCTGGTGCTGATGCCCATTTCCTATGGTCAGTGCTGCATGTCATGCATGTGTGAAACTAAAACATTCAGCATTTCAGGGACACCAGTAGTGGTTCAATGGGTGATTATCTAATTCCATAGCCTGGCCTTCCCCTATTTGTAGGAATAGTATATGCCAAATCAGGGCTTACCATATCTGATATGGCAGCTTATCTAAAGGGGGTACTACATATTAAATATAGCCTAACAAATTGATCAATTTTTAAAATATAGGTGGAATGCTATAAACCAGGGGGAGGTGCCAGTCCTCACCACATTGTAGCATATTAATAAAAAATAAGTTAAATTAAAAAGTTAATTTGCATATTTGCAATGTAGGATAAACTTCAACACAATTTTATTGCTAAACAACTGAAAAATACATAAAAAAAAATGAAAAAAATATTTGGAGGGTAGGACAGGGTGATGCACTCTACTAGTAAGTTATCATGTAAACAGACGATGGCAAACATAATGACTATGTGAGGATTTGTCTTTTTGCAGTTGCTAAGCCCAGCCAGTGATGACATCCATTTGCTTTGATGCTAATTTGCTTCATTTTTTGTGTGCACCAGCTTGGATTGTTTTAAGAGATTGCATATTTTCAGAGATCTTCTCCCTGTATTGCATTTCCAACAGATAGAAAAAGAAATACGTCTAATTCAATTCCTTATCTTAAAAGTACATGCTGGAGTCACAGAGGCACCATATTCCCAATGAAATACATTCCAAACAAACAAATTCCTCTTCAAGAGATGGTAATATTAAACTATGTGTAAGCTGCCTCTGAAAACAACACAAAATAAAAAAATCCCCAGTAGTAAAGTACTTGTAAGTTATACAACAATAGTCATTTGTTTTTTATATTAAAAAAGCAGTTTGAAAAAATTAGGAATGTCTGTGACAACACAGATCTTATAAATAGAGACTTTAGGTGAGCAGATCGTTTGAAACAATGATTTATTTTGAAATGGATATTTTTAAATGCCAAAAATGTATTTATAAACCTAGAGTTTGTACAGTTACAATGAACCATTTTCTAAAACACAGTATTACAGACCAAGCAGACATTTGTTGCTTACTCAGCCTCTCCTCATCTGACTGGGACTTTTTAACCAGTTTAGCAGAGTTTGGATTGAAACTTGCCCATGACACTCCTCCACTGCTCCCGAAGATTCTCTGTCTTGAACTAGAAGTGAGCACAGAAGTAGTGTAGAGAGAAAGAAAACACGGGTAGGGGTTGGGTGTGGGTGCTAGAACTGTAACATTTTACAGGTTGGGTTCAGGTGTGGGTTAAGATTTTGAGGTTTAGAGTTGGGTTGCGTTTTTCCTGAGGCGCACATCATTAGTCTTAGTCTACTGCCATTTATTATTTGTGCCATAAGATCTCCAGCACAGCCGTCTCCAATGGGCAAAATAATTTTACATTTGCTTTGATTTAAGCAGTAAATGTAACTGTTGATAAACCACAAGGAACAAAGCTCTTTTACAATAAGGTGACTTTTATTTTTTTGTACAATAGACTTTTTCTTTTGTATACTTTATTTAAAACACTTGAATACCGAAAAAGGTAGGTACACCAAAGCCGCAAAATGGCTCTGCTATACACTGCACAGCATTGATTTAGTCCCTGTATTTTTTTTGTATATACAGAAAGCATCTGCAAAATTCATCTTGGAACACAATATACAATTACTGACTGAATAGTCCAGTACATACAATTCATATCAAAGTTATACACCTTGCCATGTGCAAAATAACAAGAAATTTGATTTCACCGAAGTGTAAAATAAAATCAGTCCCCTCTGCACATACAGTGAAGCAGCTTTCAAGTTCAATAATTTTTTTTTTTACACTTCATAAATATGTAATACATTCACAATTGATTTTAATAAAGTAGTAAATGGTTATTCATTCAGTTTTATTTACACCTATAAGGTAAGTAAAAAAAGTAATTTTTTTAAAATTTCGTAATATAGCATTTTGAACACAAAAGGACAACTTTTTAATTTAAGTTCAAAACCACAATGGCCATAAGAAAAATACAGCCAGCTCCATCAAGGTTATACAGTTCTTTACATGGTTTTATTAATGTATTATATATATATATATTTAAATATTTTATGTATGCATATAAAAGTTTGGCTAATCTCTAATAAAGCTCACTGTGGAATTATATTGATTACAGCGCTCCCAAGTAGAAAAAAAGCTATATATATTTTTTTTTCTTCTTTACTGGATATAAGGAGTATTATAAAGAAAAAAAGCACTATGGCTACCAATGAACCAAAACACGACAGCTAGATAGCATTGTTATAAGCTCCCTTAGCTCCAAATAAAACTGGTAACTGACAATATATATTAACAGGTTTGTAAGAAAACGCAAGCACAACCTCTATGGGCTGACTAGGGACTCATTGGAGAGAGTTTTTGAATATATACAGGCAAGCAATGAAGACGTGGCTCAAACAGGACTATTATCACTGCATCACATAGGACAAAAAGATAGAACATCTGATTTATTGTTAAATAATGTGAGTGGCACCGTCATTGCTTGCCTATTTACTTTCATGGCATTTTTGCACCTAGGCTGAAGTGACTAATACATTATATTTATATATACAAACATATCTAGTAGGTATGTGATGTTGGCTTATCTGCATAAAAAAGCTGACATATCTGATTGGAATACAGTTTAAATTGTAAGGTATAAATGTTTTGTTACTGTACAATGCATTTAAGTGCAAAATGGGATTATTTTAAACTCAGATTGTCGAAGAGCAGCTTTGGGGCATTTAAAATATATTGCAGCACGCTGGCCAATTCTACACTTCACACATAATCCTCAATTATGGCGTCTCTGCCAATCACATTCTTCCTTTGGTGGTTACTGAAATAGTCAAATGTAATTGCAGTATTTAGGTATTCTTGTACAGCAACCAGGTTTGTGCAGCCAAAGGCTACAGTGAGATATCTACAGAGCTGCTGCAGACTGAAAACAGCTGTGAAACTGTATATATTGTATTATATACTAAATTAGCATACACGTCTCTTAAACGGATATACTGTCCCTTTTCCCGGTACTTATCATTGCCTAATATTCCTTTCTAAAAATAGTGATTTTTTTCAATCTTCTTTAGAAATATTTACAAGGGCATTTGCACTTGTCTTGATTTCTTTGCATTTAGGTGGGTTAATGTAATGGTATAGGTATTTTATGCAGTTTTAGAATTTGTTTAATTTATTGATTAATTAATTAGGGCTGTAGGATATTAGTAGTCTTAGATGTGTATGTTGTGTAGCGATATGAAGCTCTAAGAAATGTTTAGAAGTCACTAATCTTGTTTTAATAAAATTGCTAGATACATATTAATAGTTAAAGGAGAACTATATTTCTGAATTAAACCTAACCAACAGATAATTTAAATCCAAATTTGTGACCTATCAAACTGGCAACATATCAAGAAATATTGCTCCTTTAAAGCTTTAAGTTGAAACTGTAAGAAGTGCGCATGAAAGAGACATCACTGTCCATTTATTGGCTAAGCTAGATGGCAAGTTATCGACCCATGGCAAAAATGATCACCCCCTGGGAATGGGTTGGCCACAAAATGCAGTTCTCTACCAAAACACAGCAGCCCTCTAATGTGATTTGATTGTTGGGTCAGGGACTAAATGGCCTGATCAATTCACTGCCTGGAGGAGAAAAGTAAAATCATTTAAGATATTCAGAAAAGGAAGACCAAAAGCGATGTTTTGAAAGAATACCTCAGTCATTATCATATATGTTGAGTGTTCCTTACAGATAAAACATACCCATTAGGTTGCCAATAGCCTTTGAGAAAGAATAAAATTCTGTGTATGTGTGAGCCCGCTCACGCATAATTTGGCAGAGTTTGGTTACTGTATCTGTTTGTCAGGTCTATAACATTACAAGTACAACCATCTGATTAAATGTAGGATGACAGGCAGCTGTTTGACATGTTTTTCACCTCAATATGAATGGTGTTATTTTGTTTTAAAATTAAGTGGGTGCTGGTGTCACATTGAAAATACAGCCACTAACAACATTCACAAACATTAGTTTATCAGTATGAAACATGTCTAAAATAAAGGTTTGACCATTTTTCCTAGCTATACCAGACTCCTTGTTCCTTAAACAAAATGTTTTGTCTGATTAGATCAACTGGTATCTTAGGTTCAGAAGCCATTTAATGATAACATTAGGCTAATGCCACATGGAGCCGAAAGCAGCTAGCTGAAATGCGCTGGATGATTTCAGCCCTTACAGCTGGCAGTAGCCTCCTCTCTTTTTCTCATTTGGAAGTGTTCAGCTCCTGTGCAAACTGACTTCAGTGGATTTCGGCTCACCAGAATCAGCCGAGTGTTTGTTAGCTGATTTTGACCCTGTGTTGTTGTAGCCTAAGATTTGTTTATTCAAGTCAAGCCTTATTATTTTCTGTAAGGAAATCAGCATGCTCACCAAGGGCAATGGCACTTGCAGCATTTTTATCACACCCTTTGCTTGCAGTTAGGGTGCGGAAATGTGAACCAATAATAGCAAGCCGCTTCCAGCATGCTCACGGTTCATAAGCATTGGGAATTAAAGCGCATGGTTAATATATGTAGTGGCATATGGATATTACGTTTGACAGTTCCCTGTAGAAGCTCTGAGCATGAAAAATAACCCTGCAAATTCATTTGGCAGCTTTTCTTCCTGGTGTCAAAATGTCACTTGATTCTAACACTAGATTCTAGTGAATTAGCTGCCTGTTTTAAAGCACAACAATTTACCCAAAACGTTTACATTTTATACTACGTATGTTTTCTCATTGCCTTTGCTTCCATAAGCAATAGGATGTGTGATTTCTAATTTTGCTCACTGTTCCTCACTCCTGTAAGAATACCATGGAAATCCAATGCAAAACAGGGATGGAGTCATCATAAATCATGAATATTGTATTGGAAGATATACTGTATATAACTTGTGTCACTAGACTGTAAGTCCTGTAGCATACATGGCTTGCTATCCAGGACTGCTGCTGTGTTCAAAATATACTTCCCATAAGTCAATGAATAGGAAGGGGAAACTCTCTGGCTAGGCAGAAACTAGTGGGGAAAATACACTGACTGTTCCTGAGTGGTTTCCACCTAGTACTGATAATCTCTATTCCCCATCTGTTCCAATGGGAAGTGGTAACAGATATAGTAGGGTGTTTTGATTGCTATGGTTCTCCATTAGACTACCATGGTAGCAAGAATGCCACTTTTGGCTTAACTGTGGACCCACTCCTATTGAATGGATAATGTCCTACCTGGTGAATTTCTGCTGTTGAGCAGTAACCTGCAACATGTCAGCTGTTGGATACAGATGGCTAGCTAGTTAGTTGATGGTTTAAAGTTAACCTGTGTCTATCCATGTGTTGCCAGTATGGCAATATGTTACATTCTGGCTCTGGAATGGTCACTTCTTTGGCACGCCTGCTACTGGATAGTAATGGCAAACCTGTACAATGCCTTCTACTGGATAGTAATGACTAACATGTGAAACTCCTGATTCTGCAAGAAATTGGATAACCTATGCTGTCAGGGGTGGGGTAGCTGGAATGGCTATTCTGTAGCATTTCTGTTGTGACTTTTTTTTTCAACATGAATGGCTGTATGAGGCATTTCTGCTATTGGATAACAATAGTTATCCTGTTATTTTGGTTACCGAACTATGGTAGCTAACCAGTGGCAGTATAATAAGGACACAAACTAACATGTGGCATCCCTTTAATGGGATATTAATAGCTTACGCTTGACACTGTTGCTCTTGGATAGTAATGGTAGGTAAAGGTGCTCTGGTCAAAGGAAAATAGTGATCCCCCTAGCTCATAACAACTTTAAAGATATACAATAATACATTTTGTATCAGCCACCTGTCTTGAACAGCAAAATAAGTAACCCCAAATTTCTACTAATTAACTTCAAGGCTGGACTTATAAGCAAAAGCATTCCCCCAAATGTCAGCCTAACTGTCCTCTGGACATCTCCATCCACTGCATTTCATCCTTGGCTGATATCATTGAAGTCCATTAATATAAATCTACTGATATGTCATTGTATATTGTCAGAAACATCTGTCTAAAACAGCAAAAATAACTAATCCCAAATCACTCCCTAATTAACATACAGGCTGGACGTCTAGCAAATAGGCCTTCTAAATGTCAACCTGATTCTTCAGCCATTGCTCTAGGCCTTCTATGGGGACATTTTGGGGACCATTGTACTAATACGTATAATTTTGTCCTTTGATACAATTAAAACAAGTCAATTAATCTACTGATATATCATTTGTCTTCATTTGATATTCTCTCCATCTTCCTTACACATTAGCATGGTTGAAACTATAGGCTAATACAACATGGTAAAAAAACACCATATGAATGCTTATTAGGGAAAAAGCAGTACTTTGCTGTAAGAAAAAAATTTTAATTGCAAAGTCATTTTCTATTCTGCAGACATTGTTACCATGGGAACCACTGCAGAACTAAAATAGATGGGGTAATGCGAGAAATTAAAATAATTTTTATGTTGAAGCCTGTTTGAAAGCAATGTCCTAATATAAATGCTTTATGCTTTACATGAAAAATGTCATATCTTCCTTGTCCAAATTGCAAATATGATTCATTAAAATGTATGTATTTTTCTGATTAATATGAAATGAAGATGTTGATGAGCACCTAGTTCTTTACAGGCAGATCTGCTCATGTGGCCTGGCAGTTGAAAGGACAGATAAACTGGCAATACATGTAGTTGGATAAACTAACCAAGAGTATACAGTATCTTTTAATAGACTCTTGACTGACAGGATCAAGACAGAATCAGATTGGAAATGATCTCATTTCAAAGCAAATGCATGAGAAGATGTTGGTTAGCAAAACTAGCCATTACTTATTTCCCAAGGTATGAACAGAACACAGCTTAAAACAATTGCTTCATTTATTTGTGTAAATTGACTTACAGAGTCACATACTTTGCCCTAAAAGCTCTGGACCTTGGTGTGAATGAGTGGCACCCATTTGATTTTGATACATTTTAACATTTCAACTGAAGAGCCTGCTTTGCTACTGCTATATAAAAATGAAATGGTTAATGAAAATGAAATGGTTCAGAATTGTTAGTCCATACTACATTGAAGATAAATGTTATCTGACAATAGCTGGAAGGCTCCAAACCGACACCTTTTATTTCAAATTCTTCCCATATGGTGTGCATCGTGCTTCATTCATATTTTATTCTTTCCACTTTATACCTTAACAGATCTTCCAGAGTCTTGTCTTGTCAAAGCACAATCAAACCTTGTGTCGCTAAAAACTAGCTGATGACAGTTAGTTGGGTAGAATTTGTCTAAATAAGCTGACACTATCTGCCCATATGTGCCTAGCTTAAGGATCAATTAAAATCATTCTGATTTGACTAACTCAGGAATGTCCCATGATAATGGTGCAAAATGAAGTTGATTTTGTTTCTAATCATCTTAAGTAGGTCTAACCTCTACTGGCATCCAGTTGCTGTAATGACATGCACCTTCTGTCTCCCCATTGCATTTAAATCTAATATTTCATTTTGCTGGACTTAAGCGGAAAATACAAGTGCCATATCATCAGCAGGAAAAGAGCTTTGTTTAAACGTTAAAGGGCAAAATTTAAATTTTCAATAACCATAAGCAGCCTTTTTGTACTGTATAATAATATTTCCCTTGTGACATTTTCTTTCACAGAAAATAAATGTCTGCAGTACCTTCTGGCACATCAATGTAAGGACAAAGATTGCATTAGATGTGTTTTATATGTTACAGGGGGCTCCTTAAAGGGAAACTATCGGGAACATTTAATACAAGTTTCATCAGACTGAAATAAACTTTAGATAATTTCAAAATATAATTAGCTAAAAATGCTGTATTGTTTCTGAAATAATGAAATGTATTTTCATCTTCCCCTTTCAGCATCCGTCTCTCTTCATGCAGGACTTGGGAGTCAGCTTTTGATTGACAACTTAATCTAATATCACCTTAGGGGGACTCCTTTGTCCTAGGAGATGTATTAGAGCTCACTCTTTCAAAATCATCAGCAATCCTGTCTCTCTACATGCAGGATTTGTGCCAAAGACAGTTATTTGGTTGGAGTTTGTTTGCACTTGGATCAGTTATTTGAGTGAGCTTTAATTCATCTGTTAGGAAAGGGATCCCCCCTAAAAGATATATTAGATCTGACTGTCAATCAAAATCTCACAACCAACTCCTGCATGGAGAGGGAATTAAGTGAAACAGATGCTGAGAGGTGTATACTAAAGATACATTTTAATGATTTCAGAACAAATGTTTAATTGGTTATATTTAGAAAGTGTCTTATTTCATTGAGTTGAAGCTTATATTACATTTTCATGTATGCACGCACTAGTTCCTCTTTAGGATTTCTATTTAGTCGTTTTTACTTTGCATGTGTGTGGGGAATATATATAAATATTCATATTAAAAAAGCAACCACAGAATCACAAAAACAATACATAAATGTACAAGCTGTAGGCATACCTATCCTTATTAAACATTAGCTAGTCATACTAATAGGTTCTAGGCCCATTTTCCATTTGAATAAACATGGTACCTAAGTGATAAACATGCCTCCTAGGGATTAAAAATAAGATGAATGTTGACTTCAGGAGAGCTCCATTGTAGATAGTTACTGCACTGTTCTGTATGGTGCCTATGGAATTATTTGTGGCTGCCATAACGTAAAAAGTAGAACTGAAACATGGTAGCTATACTATATATACTATATTTTAAGTGCAATAAGAACAAATATTACCTAGAAATCTCAAACCGCTTGTTTTAGTTGTTCAGATTATTAGGAAACTACCATTACAGGTTTGACTTAGGTCTAATGATGGCTTCTGGCATCAAATGATACCCTCACATGCTACAGTATTCTCCTGCCATTCTATTCAACATGAAATACCTGAAAGCTGGGTATAAATTTCGGGATCTGACGATCTGACCTGATGACAGGATGAGTATATTTTTAGGCAGTTTATCTCCACGCACTGGTAGCTAAACTGACTACTGTCATCTGCATTGGTGATTTTGGCAGTGAAGAGTTTTTTAATTTGGTTAGTTGATGGCTGAATGATTTATCAGCATAAGAAAAAAATATCCCAAAGCTGCAGCTAGAGGTGCAACATTCATATAATTACCCAGTATATTTTAAGGGAAATTTCACCCAGAGCTCCCCCCAAAGTAAAGTTAAAATACATTTAAGAAGAAAAGAATCTGTATAGCGGAGAATTACTTAAACGGGGTCTCACTACTGGTAATATATTAGGTAAAACACACTTTATTTATTCAAAATCTAAAATACACATACATATTAAAAACTAGACACAGCAGCAATGTGTTAGGTGTAGCATCAATGCATTTGTTTCACTAAATGTAAAATAACACATTTAATTGAGTACCCGGTACTATTAGGGATTTAAATGCTGGTGAATCAGTTAATTATATAAAATATTACATTTTTAGCCATATTAATTTTTAGGGTTTAGTTGTCCTTCAAAATTCGCTCCTAATACTGCAGCATGGACATAACCATGATTTGATGCAAGTATCAAAGAACATGCACAAATACCTTTTACAGCATAATGCTGTCTCATTTTGCATCACTTTTCACTGTACCTTGTAATAGTAAATTTGCCCTAGTTGTGGTCAAATTAAAAAATCTTTTTCATAAATTGTCTATTTTCTTAAAGTTTTAATGTACCCCTATATGTGATAAAAGGCACTAAGATTGGCCGGGTGAAGCACCCCAGAGCAACCAATAGAATAATTGTTTTTAAACAGTTGACCAGTAAATGCTAACTGCTGATTAGTTGCAATGGGATACTGTCCCTGGGCAAACTTAGTGCCTTTTATTACGCAACCCCAGTAATATTTTGTTAATGACCCACCTAAACCAAACAATTATTTTCCTGATGCAAACAAGAGACGATGGTGTATGTTAAGACTCATTTAATTCCCTAATACCATACTTTATCTTACGTTCTATGTGATTTCAGTCATGCACATTATTGTGGCATTTATTACTACCCAGGGCATAAATTAAACCACTAGTCAGATAATTTATGTTACTTTTGCAGCAGAGGAAGTTCAGTATCACAAGCCTGATTGACTCAAGACTTGTTGTGAGTTTGGCACTGCCTACTCTCTGTAGGTATACATGCTCTGTTATGTATGAATTGTTAATGTTCAGACCCTCAAAGAATAGGATATTCTAGCTCTTTTAAATTGGCTGGGTTACTTTTGTTTAACTCTTAACCTGCAATAAAAATTTGGGGCAGACTTTCAGGAAAGGCAGGAACATTTTTAACACGTTTAGCAAAGCTGATGCCTGTGTAATTTCATCCTCAAAGTAGTCAAACAAATTTATTTTAAGTATTGGTAATCAGAGCAGGTCTGGGGCAGCATAAAACCCATTGGAATGGTTAACCGCTGATGTAAAATCACCCACAAGTATTGCTGATTGGACAATTATTTTATTTTAGATTTATTTTTAATGCTGGAATGATTTATTTCAGCAGGGACAAAAATATATTGGTAATGTTATTTTAAATGTAGCCAACAAATCATAGCCTTACTAAAATAAATTGGAAAATATTGCCCATGTATATTATCTTTAAGTCTTTAATTTAAAGCAATGACATTTGGGGTTTCCAAACTCCATTTTTTTGACATTTATCATTAAATGAAAAAACAATGACAACTAAAATCTTCTATAGAAGTCAATAGGAGTGTCATTTCAACATTCAAGCTACTTGATTTTTTTGAATTTGTAAGAATTAATGCAACATTATGGGGCCCATTCACTAAGCTCGAGTGAAGGATTAGAGGAAAATAGAGGAAAAAAAATTTGATTTTAAATTTTTTTTTGGCTACTTCGACCTTCGACTACGACCTTCGAATCGAACGATTCGAACTAAAAATCATTCGAATATTCGACCATTCGATAATCGAAATACTGTCTCTTTAAAAATTTCTTCGACCCCCTAGTTCGCCACCTTAAACCTACCGAGGCCAATGTTAGCCTATGGGGAAGGTCCCCATAGGCTTTCCAAGTTTTTTCTCATTGAAGGATAATCCTTCCATCGATGGATTAAAATCCTCTGATCGAACGATTATTCCTTCGATCATTCGTTCAAACGAATTGCGCAAAATCCTTCGACTTCGATATTCGAAGTCGAAGGATTTTAATTCGGCAGTCGAATATCGAGGGTTAATTAACCCTCGATATTCGACCCTTGATACATCTGCCCCTAAGATAATCAGGTTGTCCAGTATTACACGAGTTTGCTAGAGTTTATTAGTAAAAAAAACTCGATCACATTAAAAAAAACTTACTTGTTTTTAATTGCAATGTTTTTTTCTTTTGGTAATGTTTAGCAAAAACTCAAATTTAAAAATTGATAAATTGGCTTCCCAGTGTAATTAAATAAACCTTTTATGACATTTACCCTTTTCCAGCATGTCTTTTCCATTAATCCCCAAGTTACCACCTTTTGCTGATCCACTGATTTCGGCTAGAGGAAAAATAGCTTCATAGATACCTTATATATATTTACCTTCTAAACATTTGCAGATTATATACTAAGGTACAATGGCTCAACTACTTTCACTTCCACTTTCAATTGGAAACTTGAGAGAAGTTGCTTACGTTTGGATTTGGATCAAACTGATATTTTATGATATAAAGGCAAATATGCATTAAGTGTATTTAAAGTAAATTTGACTACAAATGTTATTTATATTATTTTTAATAAAAATTTCAAAGTAATACACTAGATCTTAGATTTGTTCTCATAGCGCCTGTGTTTCTACAAGTTATTCAAAACTTTATGCAGTTTGTCAATAGATAAAGGTTGATAATTCTGACTAGTTGTGAAATGAAACATAGTCTAAATTAGAGACCCTCAAAATGAAATGATGGCAAAGATAAAGGATATATGAAAAAGGTTTTGGAAAAAAAATCTGGCCGATTAAATCGTGGGTGTGGCATCCAGTATTATTTTATATAAGTCAAATGTCACTAGGCCCAAAACTCTGGCCGTCATTTTTCTTCAGGCAAGAAGTATAAATAAAAATGGGCTAAACTACTGTTATTGTCACCTTTTTGGTCAATTCTGAATAAGACATTATGAGAAATTACTTTGCATTACATTTCATAAGACTCAAATAAAATTCAGTAAAAGTAAAATACAGCTGAAGTTCATGGAATCCACACAGTCACATATAATATAGCCATCTTTAAGTTATGAGCAAAAGAATAAAGAAATCTACAAGTTTTAAACTGCAAGACAGCATTATTTGACTTTTAAAAAAACACAAATTACATTTCTTTCCTTTGAATGAGCCTGATTAGCCACCATAGCGATTTGGGAGGAGACAAATCACTGGCTGCAGGCAAACTGTATGCTGCTTTCCAATGTATGTAATTTATGCCTGATGTACTAACCTAAATGCAATCATTATTAAGAAGTAATTTCTTTTATCAGATATTCTGACCTCATTGTTCTTCCTCTGCTCACAAGAAATGCATTTTGCTGTGGGCTTTGGAAAATGTTCAGAATAAATTAGAAATGTAGTACAGGTGAATTGTTTTCAAGCTACATTGCCAGGAATGTGTAGTCTCAGACATTATAGATTTGCTCAGAAGATTCCCCACTGCAATCTCTGGGACCTATGGGTTCCCATGGTTAATACAGAAGATATAAAAAAGGGTAAAGGAGACATGCATAATTGTTTAAGTATCCTTGAGGGATATATGTGTGTGGATAAAGAGGGTGGGATGGCGGCTAATGGGAGCATAGTTTCAAAAAAGGGAACACCGGATCCATATCAAGCACTGACGTTTGGGCTTCTCTGTACTCCACTTGTTCTACATTAGCCATGGGTATTTTAAATTTTGGCTAGATTGTTATGACTGGCATGCCTGTGTAACAGCAAACACTGATTAGCCCTTAAGTAATGCAATTTGAGAAAAACATTTTGGGGGAAACGTTAAATATTATGGACTCGTAGAAAGCAGAAGCTTAGAAACGTGCAAAAAATGCACAAACAAATGTGTCCAGGCCATTAAGACCATGTCCATTTCTTGTGTTCTTCGTCACCATCTTTAAGCCAACATGAAGAGCTGTTTGAAATAATGAATACAACCAGTGTAGGACTCTGTCTAACTACTACAATGTGTCCTTTGATCAAAATCACTTTTATTAAAAAAACGTTCACATAAGCGTTTAAAAGCATATATACTGAGGATGAAAAAAGCCAAGGAAGAAAACAAACCACATGCCATCAAAAAGCTAACAGTCCTTCTTGACACTTCGCCTTGCCACAACATAAAAATTATACAAATAATTGATTTTAGCTGTAGTAGGAGTTTCACATTCATTGGAGTTCCATTTATATTGGTAAGCAGTAGTTTAAACGCAAAAGTGACAATGAAGCTGCAGTATTAGTTTCAGTCTCCATCACATTCAGTAGATTTCTTTCAGGGGTAGGCTGGCCTGAAATAGTAAATGCTAGGGGCTGCATTTTTTCCCGGTTGGCAATGTCATATCTGGCAACTGACAACCAACATTACACTTTACTGCTGTAGCGCTCCATACAAATCAATCACATCTACACCATGAAGTTGCAAATTACAATTCACTATGGCTAAATGTAGGTAGTAATGCCACCTCGGTATTCAGTGGATTGATGAATCTGCATTTTCAACAGTAAAGGTATTCACAGTGGGCTTTTCAAGGATAGCCCAAGATATCAGTTGCCTGTTGGTTCCTGAGTGAGGTAACAATCCAGGACCCTAACCCTTTCCAAAACCAGGAATGATTTATTATCTCACTAGGGAACCTCTTATTGACATCTCTAACCAGTGTACCGTAGCTTAGAAGGTACTGGCAATTAAGGAATCTTCACTTAATTTATCTACAGGCCAAATTGTTTCATGCCTGCCCCTGCCTAATGTACATTCAAGCTACAATTGACCTCATCATCCTTGTCTATGTTTATTTTTTATTTCTGCTTTACAAAGCTGCAATATATTCAGAAAGCTTTCCAATGAAGGGAAGCCCAATCTGTGACTCTCCAGCAGTTCTTGTACAAGAATGGGCTAATGAAGATGCTGGGCGTTGAAGTAAAACAAAAGATTGAAAGATCACAGGTTGGCTGTTCCTGCTATATTTAAAAAGTGTTGATGTATATTTGCTAAATATACAAAATTATTAAATTTCCCCATAGACAATATATATACACATTGCTTTTCCCTATATGAGCCCACAAACCAATCCAACTAGTTGAAATTCTTTAAACCTCTGGAAATAATTCTACACATTTATAATTTCATAAGGCATATGTATCTTTTTGTTTTCTTCTTATATAAAAAGGGATTAAATCGGTATATATCTACATCTTTAATAAATACTTTCTTATCAATCAAATCCTTAGTTAAGAAAATATGATTCTGTTTTGTAATCATTTTTTTTTTATAGAAGTCAAAATATGACTTGCAGATCCTACTATGATTTATTTATTATATAAAAGGCATATACAATTTTGAGGCAGTGTTTCATGGCGATTAGAATAATTTAATAGCTTCTGTGTGCTTCCATGCTTTGAAACCATATGAAATCCACTTTGGGAAGAAAGTTATTTATTTAAAAAACTGCACCAATGCACAGCCTCTGGCTGACAATTATAACTAATACAGACCTATGTGATTTCCATATGTATTTTGTGAACGTCTGAAAGTCAGTAATAACATATATTATACATTTGGCACTAATCTTTGCCATTGATCCAGCAATTGGCAAAATGGTTTTCCTATGTATAAATTTACTTTAAGGATAAGAACTGTCTAAACATATCTTTTACATATATAAAAATATTTAGACAGTAAGCTCACGTTGAATAACTAGGTCTACTGTGGTCTGAAAACTCTTCAGGAGTGAAACTGCTTTTTCATGCTCCATATGTACAAAACTGTGTCCGTTGGCCTGCAAAACACAAAAGCAGGTGGTTAATTTCAATATAGTTGTTAAATGGCTAAATCCTTTATGGAAATGCGTCTAAAATATTTTCTGAACATAGGGATGTGTTAGGCAGCAGCTGAAAAGGCTAATATAATTTTGTCATGTTTAAAGTAGGGATGCACCTAATCCAGGATTCAGTTTGGAATTTGGCCAGGATTTGGCCTTTTTCAGCAGGACTCTGATTTGCATATGCAAATTAGGATTCGGTTCGGTAAATCTTTCGCAAAGGATTCGGGGGTTCAGACAAATCTAAAATAGTGGATTCGGTGCGTCCCTAGTTTTAAGGCATTAGTATATAAGGAATAGTTCAGGGAAGGGTAACAAAAAAGGAGTTATGATGAAATGCTTGTAATTTCTCTTTATTTTATTAAAAACAGAAAGTTTAGAGGCAATGATTTGTGTGAACACATTCATTCACGGAGACCTGTTATCTAGAATGAGCACGACCTGGGGTTTACCAGATAACAGATATTTCCATAATTTGGATCTTCATACCTTTCTACTAGAAAATCGTGTAAACATTCAATAAACCCAATAGACTGGTTTTGCTTCCAACAAGGATTAATATTTGAATTGGGATCAAGTACAATGTACTGTTTATTATTACAGATAAAAAGGAAATCATTTGTAACAATTTGGATTATTTGGATAAAATGGAGTCTATGGGAGATGGCTATTTGCAATTGGGAGCTTTCTGGATAACTGTAATACTTCATACTACTTCCATACTAAATGGGTAAAAGGATAATAATACTCTAATAACTAATTGCTGGCATCAGGAAGACATTCTATCCAACCCATACGCCTTCTGAATGCCATATATGGTTTCATTTACTTATGCTTTACAGGGTTTTTGTGAATCAGTTTAAATTGAATTTGTGTAATACTGAGTAACGTATGCTTTTATTTAACCTCAGCTTACAGTATATGTTGCATGTTGACACATTACTTTTAAAGGCCAGCACCCCCTGATAATTGTTATAAATTTGTAGAGTTTGTTATATTGAATACATGGGACCTGGGATTTTCCAGATAAGTGATATTTATGTAATTCAGATCTGCATAGCTTAAGTCTACTAAAAATCATTTAAACATTAAATAAACCCAATAGGATTGTATTGCCACCAATATGGATTTATGCAGCTTACATAGTAAAAAGTATTTTATTATTATAGAGACTATATTTTTAATATTTATATCCCCAATGTTAGTCATTTGCTGAGATTCTAGAGTATTGCACGAGAGATTCCAATCATATCTGACTTTTTATTAGAACTAGAAGAAACAACAAAGTACCATGAGATTATAGCAACAAATACCAACCTCCACTGAGCCAATTCTGTCTGATTTGTGTGACAGAATTGTCTGACAGATTTGTCTTGTGGTTTGCTTGAAATTGGATGGCAAGGGATGTGTACTTTTTTTTTACAAGAAGAATTTGACAATGAGACTAGGAGCAATAAACTTTCTGTGTGTGTGTGTAGGTGGGGGGGGCAAGGAGACTCATGGTATTTTGTAAGTCTGGGGTCATTTCACCATTTTAGTTTACCTATATCTGACCCTCATTCCTTTTACCTTTATTTTAGTTATACCCAAACATGCCTTTTCTCCATTTGCAAGGGATAGACTATGCCTAAAATATCTATTGAGAATTCTGTTTCTACAAAGTAATCCTGTTTTATCAATGGTGAGAAAATAAAACCAGTCTGGAATGTTTCCCAAGCGATTTAGCAACAGAACTAGAGGTTTTCATTAGCCCTGCATCGTGCTTTCCTAGACAGGCAGCTCACTTTCTGTAGTCATTGAAATTTTGTTCATTCTGACTAGATTCTGGTCACCATGCTAAGCAGTAATTACACCAAAATTCCCAGTGATCTATGCTTGTTGTCACGGTTGGCTACAGCTGTTTTATTGTTCACTGCAGAAACATTTTCGATACTACCTGTATTTATGTAGTACCTGTAACAATGCTGCCGACTTTGTTGTTATGCACGATTTTCTCAATAAAAATTATTGATACAAAAAAAAAAAAAAATTCCCAGTGATCAAGGGATACAGGCTCATGAGGAAGCATTCTTGGAATTTTCTAGGGGGCCTCGTTTATCAAGCAAATGCCACTGGGCTTTGCCCTTTTAAGTTTTCCTTTTTGGCAGGTTATTGCAAATGCAGCCTAAATTCTTCTACAGGCAGTCCAATAGCTATGCAGTCTAGT
This sequence comes from Xenopus laevis, assembly GCF_017654675.1. NCBI lineage: Eukaryota > Metazoa > Chordata > Amphibia > Anura > Pipidae > Xenopus > Xenopus laevis. The sequence goes on from NC_054377.1 coordinate 77,572,207, forward strand.
TGGGGTATGTTTCAGCAACATTTGTTTACATATATGTGTAAATAATCCCCAATTATTACTGCATACTGCACAAGTTGAATATAGCAAATTGGCATATTGGCATGCAGCAATTCCAGTTGCTTTGTGCAATAGTGCAAAAAGCCCATTTAAAAAAAAGTACCTTTAATAAATGGGATTTTATGAGCAACTGACTGGGAGAAATTTTCACAAGCACAACTGAGCTTGCAGTTGTAATTGACTCCTATAATATTTTCAGGGGAAAGTAACCTTATTTATATTGAAACTTAGTTCAACAAATGGAGTGTAGGTAACTCAGTTTCAACAAGCTTATTATGTGCCAATGTAAACTAGTGAATGCAGCCTATAGTACTTGTTACTCTCATGGAGGTTGACTGTATTTGAATGTTGCAATGGCATACAAACATGAGAATCCATCAATTCAAAAAATTAGAAAGGTGATTCATTACTCCGAACAGCTTTGATTCAGTAGCACTTCTGCATTACATGACAAGTTCTGTAGACAATACACCTTATAAAGAAAAATAAGTGATTGAGGAAAGCCAAAAGGTGAGACAGGCCAGAGGCTGGTGAGCTGGTATATCAGGAGGGGAGAGTAAGCAGGGTTTAGTGAGAAGCCCAGGGTCACCCACAATTATGTGCAGAGGGAGCCCGGAATTTTTTTTTTTTGCAAAGGGGAGTCTGGGCTTCTGTAGTTCCTGATTATGGTCTTCTCACTAAGCCCTGCTTACTCTCCCCTCCTGGTATACCAGCTCGCAATCCCCCCCCCCCGCCGCACATACCTTCAGCTCACTCGTGATCAGAGCTGGATTAAGACTAGATAGGACCCTAGGCAGGGTAGTGCTTGTGGGGCCCCCACCTTTAGAACTGCTTTGTATTATGGGAGACAGCATTTACCTCAGTTCCTGTCAGAGTAAGGTTGCCAGATTTTCAGAGTGAAACTTGGAGCTAGAGGCAGAAAGGCAGTATGCATGGCGCACCGCTGCAAGCATTTTTGATCACGCCCCAATTTAGGTGACACATTTCGATAAACCACTCCCCACTGAATATATAGATAGCTAATCATCTATTAAGCTTTTCCTAAAGCACAAATCTCATTATTCTCAGACAAAAGCAACTGATGCATGCAGGTTTGTGAGTTTCATTTGATATACCCATAAAACACTAAGCATAATGAGCGAAGTGGCAACTTAACTTATACAGGTATGGGATCCGTTATCCGGAAACCCATTAACCAGAAGTTCCGAATTACGGAAAGGCTGTCTCCAATAGACTCCATTTTATCCAAATAAACCAAATTTTTAAAAATTATTTCCTTTTTCTCTGTAATAATAAAACAGTATATTGTATTTGATCCAAACCAAGATATAATTAATCCTTATTGGAAGCAAAACCAACATATTGGGTATATTTAGGGTTTACATGATTTTCTAGTAGAATTAAGGTATGAAGATCCAAATTACGGAAATACCCATTATCCGGGAAACCCTAGGTCCCAAGCATTCTGGATAACAGACTACCAAGGAAGCAGGACCAGGTCAGGCCCCCTGTATCCCTGATGCACCAATGCACTGTGTTCCTGTTACCTTTATGTTTGGAAGAGTTTGCCAAAATAAATGTTTGTTTTTGCCTGAAGACATGATACTCCTAAATCTATGCTTACCTGCCTACCATAGATAATTCTCCCCAAAAATTGCGTGCACAGGCAGCCAGCTTGTCACTATACATACTGTTGGTGAATTAGCTAACATGTTGACATTACGTTAACAAAGCTTTTTATGGGTTGGAGTTATGTCCCTGTTCTGCTTACACTGGCTTGTAATATATACAGTTAAAAGCAGATATTTGGGCACCCCTATTTGGTTGATTTTTTTTGAAAGCAAAAAGTAGTAAGCAAACTGCAGGAATAAGTATGTCAAAAAGATATTTGCAAGTGTTATATTTTATTTTATGGACTTAAAAACAAATGGGTATATTTATCAAAGAGTGAAGTTAATAGTGAAGTTCCACCACTAGAGTGAAATTCCGCCACTCTCCATTCATTTCTATGGGATTTTTATAGGCGTATTTATCAAAGGGTGAACTTTCACTTTCACCCATTGATAAATACGCCTTTCAAAATCCCATAGAAATGAATTGAGAGCTGCGGTGGTGGAACTGCACTTTTTGATAAATTTACCCCAAAGACAATAGTAATTGTGGCATGTGCAAATGTATGGACCTCCTAGGACAGTGATGTTCAACTTCTGTGGTATCTAGGGCTGGAATGGAAGCCAGTGTTGACCACTCCCTATTTTTAAACCACACCCACTTTTAACCACATCCATGTTACCCAAGATCTTTTAAGACCATATACACATTAATTGTGGTAGCATACCAAAAAATCAAAAGGTTGGTGCTCACTGCAGGGATATCTATCATATGTGAAAATTTTAAGTCATATTAAAACATACCCTTAAATCCATATGCCTCCTCCCCTGTAGATAACACATCACCCCCTCTCCAGAACACCTTAGGGGCCCCTAACAACAATTTCCAAATGCTAACAAACCCCCAGAAAAACCCTACCTGGCTCACATCCCACAGCTAGCGTATGGGACACACAGGGAGCATAGGGTAGGCAGAGTATGGCACACACACAGGGAGCATAGGGCAGGCACAGAATGGCACACACAGGAAGTTTAGGGCAGGCAGAGTAGGGCACACAGGGAGCATAGGGCAGGCAGAGTAGGGCACACAGGGAGCATAGGGCAGGCAGAGTATGGCACACACAAGGGGCATAGGGCAGGCAGAGTATTGCACACACAGGGAGCATAGGACAGGCAGAGTATGGCACACACAAGAAGCATAGGGCAGGCAATGTATGGCACACACAGGGAGAATTTAGCAGGTAGAGTATGACACACGGCGCATAGGACAGGCAGAGTATGGCACACACAGGGAGCATAGGGCAGGCAGAGTATGGTGCACACACACACACAAAGCATAGGGTTGGCAGTGTGTGGCACTCACAGGGAGCATAGGGAATGCAGAATACAGCAGGAGACAAGAAAACCTATCAGGACAACTCTAGATAAACAAGATAAACAGTACCAAACATACTGTGCTACATACTGTGACAAAATGCTGTTGCCTTTCAGTCTGAGGTGTGAACAGTACAGGGCTTTAGGGGTGTGAACAACAGAGGTATGACAAGTGTGAATAATGCAAGGGGGATTACAGGTGTGAACACAGGAGTTTACTGTCTGAATTTGAGGTATACTGATACCTTTTAAATCTTATACAACGTAAGCAGTCACACTTTCATGTGGGGGGCCACACAAGAGGGTGTTGCAGGGAGCCAGTTGGACAACACTGCCTTAGGAAGTCAGTATGTGGTAATACCCCTTTGTATCCAGCACAGAGTCTTTCAGTTCCATGTTGTAGGGATTTTTTTACAGACTCTTCCTTGCTGATTACCTCTAATTCAGAGATCATCTTCCATGTTTAATAACTACCCACACATTTTCAATGATGGATATGTCAGTGGACTGTGAGGGCCATTACAAAACTTTCACCTTGCTTTTTTCTCAAGTAGCTCATGGTGACTTTTGAAGTATATTTAGGATTCTTGTCTTGTTCTAGGAGCCTCCCCTTTTCATCTTATGCTTCTTGACTGACTATTTCACATCAATATCCAGAAATTTCTGAGATTTAGTGGAATCCATTCTTCCCTCTACATGTATGTTTCCTGTGCCACTGGCTGCACACAGTCCCAAAGCATAATGGAACCACCCCTTGCCACCAGTTGGGAATGAGATATTTTAATAAAATGCTGCTCCTTTTTTTCTAAATAAACCTTTGGTGCTTGTTCAACTGTGCCTTTATTAGTCCACAGTACTTGTCTCTTGTGACTTGCTGAGAGGCTGTCTTGCATACCTCAGATGTTGACACTTTATAAGGCTTCTTCTTATGATTCTTCCATACAAATCATGTTTGTGTTAGCAACACTACACCATGGAAAGGTGCAACAACTGTGCCAGCCAACATTCCTGAAGGTCCTTTGCAATCATGTAAGTGTTTGCCTTTGCGTCCTGACCAGTATATAAGAGTTCTCATAAGTATGGCTGGCATTCCAGATCTTGCCTTGGCTTTCACAGTTCCCCTTAGCTGCCATTTCTTAATGACATTACAGATACTATTTTGTAATCTTTTTTTAACAGTTAACTTGCTTTGTAGGCATCAGTTATCTTCATTTTCAGATCCTTGCTCAGTTGCTTAGAGGAGCCCAAGGTTGTTGAGTGTCAGCTCAAAGTTTGAGGTATCAGAGATTTTATTAAGCACTGCAATTGTCAACAGGTGGCACCTCCTAATAACTGTTATGGCCCAATGAGATAATTAGGGTCAGGGACCATGGAAAAACAAGGTTTATCATGGAACAAGTAGAAGGGTGTTTGCTTGTGTCACAATTACTAATTAGTTTGTCTATATAATTTTACATTTGCTAAATTATTTTACACTATAAAACAAATATACAAATATGTTGTATTTTTAAACACACTGAATCCTGTAGTAGGTCTTTACTACTTCTTAATCCAGCATGATATGCCAAAACGTTTGCATTCTGCTGCATTATGTTACAAACAGAAAGACTCACAGTGCTGCCAGCCTCAACCTGAATAGCATGCAGAATCCTTTTTGGGTTCTTTTGGGTGTGATAGCAGGAGTAGGGCCATGGACGTTGTACTTCTTTTCCTTTGTTGTTTCGGTATCTACTTCATGTTGCCCATGGGTATGCACATGTACTCACAGCAAAACTAGATGAAGTACATACTGTATTCATTAGTCTTTGCTAGACACTGTTTCCAGTGGGCTTTAGAACTCAGTTCAAGGATTTTTCAGTTGTCTTTTGTGAGTTTCATTGCATTCCACATTTAATGCACTGCTGATTTAAACCAGTTATTCAGGATTTTGTTAGCATTTAAACTTAATGTGTTTCATATATATATATTGCAATGTAAAAGGCTTTGCATTTTAATAAGGGATCCACATTTCAAGACATCCACAGTCTTTCTGTGACAGCAGCCAATCAGAGAGAACCACTGTTCTGCACTTACAGCACCAACAAGTATCAACAAACCAGCATTTCCACTTCTTAAACCACCCACCTAATGAGTGATGTCAGAATGAGCAGCAACTCCTGTGCCGGTACACAAGGCTGAGGTTCAGCTCTGCTAACCAATCATTCCAGGAGGGGTAGGTAGTTCTCCCTTACACTTAATTTTCAAAGTAAAATAAACAAACAAAAAAAAAGTTTTCCCATAGGAAATGTGCCCCTTATTGATTACACCCTAGGCATATGCCTCTTCAGCCTACTCCTAGTTCCATGCTTAAGGGAGCATATAGCTGTGGGTTTTTTTTTATTTACAGAATCTGACTTTCCTTTGCCCATATTCAATGTATTTTCTGTTTATTGCTCAATGGAGACAGTCCATTATTAATTTGAAAAAAATGTGGACTTTAGTGAAGTACATAATATATTTAATATTACTGGAAGCAAACCATTATATATATGATTACTTAAGCACTGGATGGAAGCAACCTAAGCAAATACTAGAAAGCAAACTTATGCAGCTACACAAGATATCGTTAAAGGGATTTTATCTTCATGTTACAGAGTTAAAGTGATATACATTTGTGTATAAGTGTATATTATATTCTATCCACAAGATGGCAGCATAATCAACTCATATAGATTTACACATGGTTTCAATTTATTGATACTATCTCTGTCATCAGTTTCCTATAGGGCTAATGTCACACTGGGCAGAAATGCCCAAACCACCTGTGCCGCCTCCAATTGACTAATGTAACACCACTGGCAGGAATTATACCAGCAGAGAAGCGACTCTGTTGGACAGTAGCCTAAAACTGATATTAATAGAGAAAATCACCTGTTTCCATTGGTTATGTTACTTACCACTGTAAAACTCACAGAGAAACCGTTAACACTCTGCTCAGAGAAGTAATACATAGTGCTGATGCATTACAGTAGAGAGGGTCATCCAAGGATGAATAAATAACACTGTGTTTGTGAGATCTTAAAACAATTATGCAAAAAGCTCATTACTTAAAAGGTTTACACTGATGTGATGTCTTTCCTCAGGGAAACATTGGTAAATAGTTAGGGTATATACCGATGAATGATTGTTTATACATTTGCCTGGGGTGCGATGCTATGAGTTCCAGTACATGGCAGTGCACATATTCATTTTTCCCTGCGGGTCTTTAACCATAAGTACTGAGACATTTCCAGACCAATTTGCTAAATGTTAATCTCTGTTCCGGTCTATACACCCACAGGAAAAATATAGAATTAATTACAACTTGCATGCCTGATATACATAGAACCAAATATACAGAAAATCCGTCAAAATACGTTAGCAGTTTCGACAGAGTGATTTGCTATTTATAGGATAATAAATAGATCATAAACCCCACGTATTAACTGAAAATTGTTTAGCTGTTTTTAGGTTTCTCAGCAATACTGTTTTTATTGGTACTTACATTTACTGAGGAGGCCATACTTGCTCTATACTTTGTGCAGTTGGAAATGTTGGTCTTTTTTTTTTTTTTTTATGCACACATAGTAATATACACTATTTCCAAACCCAGTGGATTGGTTTTTAGTATTTACTGCAAGAAAGAGTGAGCTAATCTTCCAAGCAGCATGCGTTTTCATATGTTATTTTCATATAACCTTGACACGATTCAAGTTATATCAGTCCGGGTTGTTTCCTAGCAACTAAAACTCACGAATGTTAATGTTCTGAAGGGATTTATAAGGCTGAACAATTCTGCATTTACTTGCAATTAACCCATTCTGGCCTACTGTTCATAGGAGTCCAAAAGTATCCTGCTAATCACTTTAAGATGCTGTGATTGGCTAAGCTTCAATAGATTGCAGTACCAATAATCAGTCTGACTTAATGGACTTAAATGCGATACAGACAGGTCAGTATCACATTTCTAACTAATCCAGGAAAGGCAGTGGCAAGTTTCTATATATTTTGGAGCTGCAGAGCCCTGATAATACAGACCTGACTCTTTACAGAGCAGTCTAATTGCTGTGCCCTACCATAGGGAACTACCAGCAGCATCCGAGTTTCTAATGCTCTATGAGAAATCAGTTCTGTATCTATTGTAGCACAGCAATTTAAACAAAGTGATATGCCACTCCAGGTTAGTGCATAATTTAGTATCGCTTTAAATATTATTTAAGATAACAGCTTACCTTTAAAATCTTGTCTCCAGGCTGCAGGACACCGGCCGCTGGTCCATCAAGCTGAACCCTAGTAACAAAGATACCCTATAAGTCAGAATTAACAGAAGTTAGGATCCTTTCACAAGCATTCTAGACTAGCATACCCTCCAATATGCCCCTTAAAAAGCTTCTGTGCATGGTGTGCTGTGGCTAAACCTATGCAAGTCCCACTTCAGATGTACTCTGGCTACAATGAATACCTGGGGGGAAATCATAAAACTGCACTACATTTTATTCAGAGTAGTAATCTATAGCTGCAAGAATTTTTATTTTCCATTAGTCCTCCTGCAGTAACACAATCACAGCTAATTGGAGGCTGGTTGCTATGGGTTACAACTGTGGGCTAAATAGATATCAGCACAACTTGCACAGCTTCTTCTTATATTTTTTTATGGAACTGTACAGATTTAAACAGAGAATGTTGGAGGGTATGACTAGAGATGTGAATTGATATTCGTCAAGATGGATGGTGCATCCTGAACTGCAGCAGAAGACATTTCAAGAGTATTTTTAAAGAGAAATACTACTTGCTCCTACAAGAAAAGATATTATTGAGTATTATTACTTGTGGCAAACATACAGTACATTATTCATTTTTTCCCCCTGCTTCCCACCAGCCCAGTCCGACCCTGGCTTTATACCATGTGAATTCCATCCATGTATGGGATCAGGTTGCAACTCTGCTTAAAAGGTTGTAAATAAATTGTAGGAATTACCCAGTGCAAAGAAGATATCAATTCCCAAATTCAAAGAGCCTGATGTTTGCATGTTGTGACATAAATTTTACAACCTACGAAGACCTGAATATTTGTAACATGCGTAAAAATTCCAGGTTAGAAGTAAGAAGTAGGATTTTCAAAATATTCATGTCTTGTTTAAATCAGTTTTATTCTACTGTGTTTTAGAACTGGATATCTGGAGCAGCTTTCTGTCCTGTAAAAAAAGAAAACAGTACCAAGGAAGCATGTCTATTAACTGCTAGATATTCTATGTAGAACACACCAGCAGTTGACACCACTACTATAAACAGATTTGTTTTGCTGTAAGCCCTGATTAATGCTGAAATTCAGGGGGGAGATTAATATTTGTGGCCCTCCAGCTATTGTGAGTTAAAACTTCTTACATTGCCCAACAGTTAAGGGATACTGGGAATGGAGAACACAGCAGATGTTGTCCCTGAGGTAATGAAGAACAAAGATTTTTTTTTTATTCTGTCGTTTTATATTTTACATAATTTTCCAATGGTTCCTCATGTTTGATCTAAACAGAAATCATTAACTGGCAGTCTTTCATGTAAGATGCACCATGTTTGGAGGCCACACACACAAACAATTTGCACCCTGTTTTGAAAAATACCTCAACTAAAGTAGCAATTTCTTTTATAACTATCCAACTGCTGAGGACTAAATTGTTGCAGCATATTCATTTCTTGTGGGGCAACAGACAGTTAGAGTAGCTGTTACAAATGCATCCAGGACCTGACACCTGAGGGACCATGTTGGCACGAATAAGTAGATCTTTATATTAATATTCTGATGGAGTTTCAGAAGCAAATGAAATAGCTGAAAATAGTTTACTAGAGATCAGTGTCAGGGTTATAGGATTTATTGTCATTTGAGAGCAAGGAACAAACCAGGTCAAAATTTCATACCAGATCCCATGTCTGGAAGAGATATTTGGCTCTAAATTAGTAAGGGCTCAGAACAGCCAATAATAGTAATACAAAGGTTGATTTGCAAGATGTGACAGAGCTAAAAGCAGTTCAGAAATTAAATATAAGAGGTAGTTAAACAAATCAAGGCATAATTGATTCTCCAAACAAAGGTTTGCTGGAGGACATATTCATAAAAGTTCTAATTTTGGATATTTTGCATTTCCCCATCTATTCATATTTACAACTTCTTCAATCAGAAACATTTTCCTGACAAAGAAAATTGTTTAAAGAATTGGCTGATTAGTCAAGCTTTGCCCGAACAATTTTTTTTAAAGAAAGTGTTCTCCAGTCCAAAGAAATTGAATACCACGTGCTTCTATGGGCAATGCAGAATTTAAAAAATGTACTGATCTAAAAATCACAAAAAAATAAATCAAGCCTATGGTTATGGGACTTTATTAGATCCGTCACTTGGATCCTGTGTACCAACAGAAATCTATAGTAGGGTTAGTGCCCTGGTGGGAGGTCTGGTCATCCTATTTTAGCAGAGAATATGAATGGAAATTGTGACCTTAGCTTTTGTGCCTTGCCTTTCATAGAGGTCATCTATGAAAAATTGTACGGGAGTGCAGCAAAAGAACCATGATTGCACAGAATTAGCATCATATATGGCCATCTTAATTGGGTGTGATTGGTCATTTATTTTGTCGTAGTGAATTTGCATGTAATCGCATATCTTCAGGTTTATAAAAGACGCTTGAAATCATACATGTCATAAGAACACAATGTTCAACAAGGAAATATTGGTAACAATGATACCATACAGAATACATTTACCAATTGTTCTGTATTACTACATAGTATTTAAAGTTTTTTAGACACATATAATTACACAGATCAAATAAACATATACAGTAGAATCCTACAAATTTTGTACCCGGATTTTTTGTTTTCCCTGAATATACACCATATACTCTGTCCTCTTGGAATGTAAAATCGGATTTCTACTGTATTAGAAATATGCGTAATTAAGACAGGATACTCACGGATGCATTTTTATCAGTGCAAATGATTTTTTTGTACTAATTTTGACCTGTAGGTTGAAACCTACTCCAGCCTTTGGGTAACCTGTTTATTGAGAGGGTAAGGGCTCACAGACCTCCAGGACTATAACTAGGTGTTGACAGAAGAGTCACGTGACTAGGGCATCCCTCTTCTGCCTACCCCTAGAAGAACTGGGTACTGGAGGCCCTTCAGTATTTCCCTTTATATTACTGGTTCCTGTTAAGGACTTCATGTCTGATTGGAGATTGACTTACCTTGTCAGACGGCTTGAAAGGATTCCCTTGCCCACTTAACCCGCCACTGATGCTAAATCCAAGCCCTGGGTTTTTTTCTATTCTCACACAGTACTATGTAAGAAAGACAGAGAAACAGCAAATTACATATCCAATGCTGTCTTAAGAAAACATATTCTATGTTGTAGGTTTCCTCTCTACAGTACTATAATTAGTGACATTCAAACTAAAAAAGTGGCGTGATAAAATACCTTGACCTCCAATGAGCATGATTATAAATACATGTATTACATAAAGATTCCAAAGGAAAGGATCATCCTATTGAAATATTTAATTCTTCTTTAAAATACACCATTTCTCTGGCTAACCAGTATAATAAAATAATAAATGAAAACAATTACTACTAATTAAAACAGTATCATAAAAAGACCTTTGACATAATTATATAATTACAAAACATACAAAAAAAATTGCTGAATCCTGCAGGTTTCCTAGCCATTACATCTTTAATGCAATTTTGATTGGAAGATTCAATCAAAATCGATTTAACATTTTCTCTTCGATATTCAATATTTCAGAAGCACAAAAAAGCTTGGTTCTTACCTATTAAACCATTATTAATAATTATTAGACGTTGTGAAGTTTCCTATAGAATCAGTCTGATTAAGTAATAAATCCCCAAATAATTTTATAATGAGGGTTCATACATTTGTCCTATTTTAATAAATACCCCAATTGATTTCATAACAATGACTAATATACCCTCCTCCTTTTTTGATTTTTAAAAGAAGAAAAGGAACAAATTATCTAAACAAGAAATTACTACTGAATTTATATTTTAATACATTTTGCAAAAATATAATAATATAATAATAAAAATAATAATATGTTTCTGTATAATCAAATGACTTCCACTGTAGTCAAAATAATCAAATAGGAGTATAAGACCCATGTCAACATTTAAATTCACTAATATCGTACCAAAACATTCATAAAATATTTTTTAGTATGCATTGCATCCACACTTTCTTTTATATCTATAAACTGATGGGGAACAAAACACAAGCTGTGGCTGAACAGTAGTATGAATATAGATTAAATCAAATAAAAAGTATACAGTGTAAAGTAACAGCAGGTGCTAATTTGAACCAGTTCAGAGAATCAAAGGTTAGCATATACTGCTGTATGAAATAAATGATTAGATAATTTTGCTTACCAGTAGGGATGCACCAAATCCAGGATTCGGTTCGGGATCCAGCCAGGATTCAGTCTTTTTTAGCAGGATTCGGATTCGGCCGAATCCTTGTGCATCGCCGAACTGAATCAGAATCTTCATTTGCATATGTAAATTAGGGGTGGTATGGGAAATCATGTGACTTTTCATCACAAAAGAAGATTTTTTCCACTTTTTCCTTTCCTGCCCCTAATTTGCATATGCAAATTAGGATTTGATTTCGGTACGGTATTTGGCCGAATCTTTCACCAAGGATTCGGACGAATCCCAAATAGTGGATTCGGTGCATCCCTACTTACCAGACCTTTCATCCTGTGACCCCGTTTTCAAGTTCTAATAACTTACCAGCAAATATTATATATATATATATATATATATATATATATATATATATATATATATATATATATATATATAAAAATATATATATATATATTATATATACGCTAGATATATAATAATTATGGTACAATATATGCAAAAAAAAATTTGTAACTTGTAAAAAGCATTTGTATGAAAAAAATGTAGTTGTTTGTAACCAGATGAAATATATCTGTCACATATGGTTTCCCAAAACCCAGAACAGACTCCTAAGTTCCGGTCATGGCTCACACTTCCTCCTATAACAGCCACCTTTCTCTTTGGGAGGAGCTATCTGCCACAGGTCATAAAGTGAAAGAACCAAGGTGAGAGTTCTGGGCAGACAAGGGAACCATAATGTGCAACAGGAGGAACGGGGTAAGAGCAAAGCGAAGTCATAGAACAGGCCGGGGTGAAAACTAAACAGACGGTGCAGTATGGAATCAGGAACCAGAAGCATAGACAAGGACACAGGCTGGGGTCAAACCAAACCGTAAACGCAGTACAAAGTCGGCATCCAGAAGAATACTAAATAACAGACTAAGGTCAAAACAGACATCGAATCAGCAGAAGTCAGGGACAGGCAAGGGTCAAGAACAAGACAATGAGCACACCCAGGAACTACCTCGCAATAGATTAATGTTGGGCAATGAGTCAGTGCAGAGAAGGTCTTTTTATAGCCAGATTAGCAACAGGTGAAGCAAGTCTTGCCTACTTGCAATTACAAGGAAACCAATAGCAGTGAACCAAGACCTTAGCTGTCTGCTCACATAGTGTAGAGGTAATGTAGACAGCATGGAAACACCAGGCCACTGGTTCAACTGCAGGCAGGATGGTTACAATATCTCTTATTCAGTGTACATAGTTAAATAATATTTTGGTCAGCCAGCAGGTGGCACCAACCCGTAAGGTTGGCCTGTGGAGTGAATTCCCCAACAGGAATATATAAAAAGGAGTGTCTGAGCTGGGCACCTCCTCTTTTGGCCTAGGATCTGGTGGCAGGGCAAGCAGCCAATCAGGTCAGTGAGGAGGGTTGTCTCTAGATAGGACTAGGGTAAACTGAAGTTTGGTGTGGAAAATCACCACAGTGGTAGTTAGAGAGCTGTAGACAGCAAAGGCATTTCTGGACCGGACAAGGAGAAAGTGATTGGATTAAGTACCCCAGCCAATAGGAGAGGAACATTGCAAGGAGAGTGATGGTGTGAGAGAACTCTGATTTTCAATAAAATCTGCCTCGTTCATCGCATTGTAATATAAGATGTGTCTGTATATTCCTATAAGAGAAAAAAAGCACAAATAATACATCGGCTGGATTATGAGGTCTATTGTCTTACATTTACGTGTGTCCAGCATTCTACTGGTCCTAAGGTGATTTATTGTGTTTATAAAAACAGCAAACATGCTGCATAGCTTGAAGCATATGGCATTCAAAATACAAAAGTTACGGGCTAAGCTATGAAAGAGTAGCTTTAAAGGAACAGTAACACCAAAAAATGTAAGTGTTTTAGGGGCCGATTCATCAAGGGTCGAATATCGAGGGTTAATTAACCCTCGATATTCGACTAGGAACTAAAATCCTTCGACTTTGAATATCGAAGTCGAAGGATTTAGCGCAAATGCTGCGATCGAACGAACGAAGGATTATTCCTTAGATCGAACGATTAAATCCTTCGAATCGAACGATTCGAAGGATTTTAATCCAACGATCGAAAGAATATCCTTCGATCAAAAAAACTTAGGCAAGCCTATGGGGACCTTCCCCATAGGCTAACATTGACTTCGGTAGCTTTTAGCTGCCGAAGTAGGGGGTCGAAGTTTTTTTTAAAGAGGCAGTACTTCGACTATCGAATGGTCGAATAGTCGAACGATTTTTAGTTTGAATCCTTCGATTCGTAGTCGTAGTCGTAGTCGAAGGTCGAAGTAGCCCATTCGATGGTCGAAGTAGCCCAAAAAACACTTCGAAATTCGAAGTTTTTTTACTTCGAATCCTTCACTCGAGCTTGATGAATCGGCCCCTAAAAGTAATGAAAATATCATGTACTGTTGCCCTGCACTGGTAAAACTGATCTGTTTGCTTCAGAAACACTACTATAGTTCATATAAACAAGCTGCTGTGGAGCAATGGCGGAAATTGAAAAATGGCTAAATGGCACAGGATAACTAATGGATAAAAGATAACACCATTAGACAGACAGAGCTTATTTGCTATCTGATGTATAACCTGAGCCCTTTCTCCTTTGAATGGCTGCCCCCATTGCTACACAGCAGCTTATTTATATAAACAATAGTAGTGTCTCTTAAGCAAACACATCAGTTTTACTAGTGCAGGGCAACACTGCATTATATTTTCATTACTTTAAAACACTTATTTTTTGATGTTACTGTTCCTTTAAGCACAAGCTACTTGTGTTCAGAGAGAATAAGAGGGGTATAAGCTGTTTCAGATAAGAAGTTATCTGAATTTGGTAAGAAATAATTCCATATTAATAGACTAAAAACAAGACAACCATAATAATGAATTTTCTAAAGTCAGTTTTTATATATGGCAGATTATGGCAGGATAAAGTTCTTTCAAATATAGGACAATGTGCAAAAAATACCTATATAAGGAAGAGAGAAAACAGACCGTGGATCTCATTTTAGAAGTATCATAAATCTTGCAGAGATTCAATATGCAGCCTGGTGCACATTAGCAAAAAGGAAAGCAGAGCTTAAAGTGATACACATGCATAGAAATATGTTTTTCTTGCAGAATATGATTACAGTTTTGAGAACAGTAGTGTTAGAATAAGTTAAGATGATTATATGTGCAAGCATAAACCAAATACATCAATTAACTCTGTAGGCTGATAGAAACAGTTGCTCTAACACTATCCACTATACTGTGGCTGTATGTGTATGTTCTCCTGCCGAGTAATTTATCAAATGCCGTTACAATCCCACAACAGTTCATCAGGTAAAAGCTTTCTGATATGATCTCTGGCATTTATAGGGTTGCAGCTGATTTGAGAATTGTACTTCAGGCATGGGCGGATTTTAATGAAGGCTTGGGCCTCCTCAAACACATCAGAAAAAACAGAGAGATCAGACAGCAAACATCATGACATTTATGTGGTCAGTTGAAGAAAAAATTAAAGCAAAGTGGAGATAGGGAGGTGATTTGATGTTACTGACACAGCTTTCCAGTCCCTCTCCACTAACCTAGCTACCCAAAAAACTGTAAAAAAGCTGTTCAACTCCACTAATTTGCTGATAGGAGTCTGTGCAGCACACATAGAGCAGGAAGTAGTAAGCAGGAAGTGGGTGGGAACTGCACAGAGCAGAGTGATGTTATGGCTGTAAGGGTGAAGCAATCAATCAGCAGAGCTACAATGGCAGCACCTACACATCTGCTCATTCCAAAAAAGAACAGCAAGAGTCTGTAAGTCACTGCCCAAATCATTTTATCAAACAGTTCTTCTTCTATACCAAATTAAGATAAGGGCAAAAAGTGTCCAAAGTCTCTGGCTATTCCCCCTTTAATCCGACCCGAAAAAACTCGTTCTCCTTGAGCGTTATATTCAACCGAAAACCAACAATCTGCAGGGGTGAGGGCTAAAGAATTTTCTACTTCTGCATTCAGGCACCAAGCCAGCAAACATGTTAAAAATAATATAACTGAGCTCCAATAATATATTATTATTATTAACATGTATTTATATAGCGCAAACATATGGCATAGCGCTGTAAAGTAAATGTGATTATATAACTAAATCACATGAAATTATATACATAGAACATATGGAGTTACATACATCACAATCAATACCGTTTCAAAAGCTGAGGAAGGCCCTATGCAGAAAGAGCTTACACTCTAAAGGGAAGGTAGTAATACACAAGGTGTGAGAGTGGGCAAGATTTAAGTGGGTGAGAAATGTGATACTGTATGTGGCGTTTGGTAGTTAAGCAGAGTGAGGGTAGGTTTTAAGTGACATAATTTATAAACTGTTGCAGCAAAACATACTGCTTGCTTCTTGCTCTGCTTATACAGTACATGTCCTCACTGTACCTAAGCATGGCATTTCTCTGCCTTTCTTTCACAGAAGCACAGAATTATGTGGCTATAAGAAATGATGGTCACACAGTGCAGAGGGAGATAGTTTTGTCCTTATAGGTATAGTCTGTCTGGATATGTGTGTGCCTGAGTTTTTAGGGTGTATGTGTGTCTAAAAGTTTGCCTGTGGGTCTGTGGTGTATGTGTATTCTTGGTGAGTGTGTTACTGTACATCTGAGATTACAACATAGAGTCTGAGCCAAACTCGAGCCAGTATGTCTTGTTTGTGAAGTTTGGTGTGTTCTCTAGAAACAACAGTAGTCTGAAAGAATTAGCAGAAAGTAACATTTTAGGCAGTTATTTTGCTTTTCTTGATTTTTTTTAACTTTGGCCACAGGTTTACAGTAGATTATCTATGAAGTTTGTCATCGGGTGGTGTAATAATCTTACCATGTGATCTGGGTGTAATTCACAGACTGGCACTGCAATTACCTTGCTGTGCATATTTCCTGGACAGATTGAAAGTGAAAGTTACTGTTGTGTATTCGCTGCATGAGCCTGCTAATAAAGCACTCTGTTATAATCTACTCATCCTCGGCTACCCAAAACATAACAGATTGGCGACAGGATGTCTCTTCTACCTCTGCAGCAGCCTGCAGATTTTCTTCTAAACCCTGGTGAGCCTACCATACCTTTTACTGCTTGGATTTGTATGTTTGAAAATTACATTATTGCTGCTGACCAAGGGGAGATTTCTGCTGCTAGAAAGCGTGCTTTACTCACTGCCTGGGAGCAGAGGGATAACGTATATTCTATACATTATGATGTTTATGAAACTGCACTTACTGCTATAAAGAAGTTTTTCATGCCAAGAGTAAATGTGGTTGCTGAAAGATATAAATTCCGCCAACATGGACAGCGTAATGGCGAATCTAGAGAACAATTTGTAGCAGCTTTGAGAGAGCTGGTTATTACCTGTGAGTTTGGGAATCTAACAGATGAAATGCTAAGAGACTAAATAGTGGAAAAAACAAACTCACCTCGCATTAGAGAGAGACTGCTCCTAGAGCAGGATTTAACCCTTGCAAAGTCTATTACAGCTGCTAGCCAAATTGAAACAGCAATGGCAGAGGCTAAAACTCTCAGTCAGGGAACTGCTGGGAATGTACAGATTGTGAATTTAACACTGTGGCCTAATAATGCACAGTCACATGCAAAATACAGTGCTAAGGAAAGGGATTCACCTACACTGCAAAGCCGTGCAGCAAATACAAATAGAAAATACTGCTTTCGCTGTGGTTCAACACAACACACTGCAAATTATGTCACATGTCCTGCAAAAGCTTTACAGTGCCGCAAATGCAAAAAGGTAGGACATTTTGCTAAGATCTGCCATAGTTCTGCTAACTGTCACTACTACAAATGTCACAGTATTAAGTGTGGATAAAGCTGGTACATTTATTCCAGGCAAGTTGATATGCACTGTCAGTGTCAATACTGCTTCTGCTGACAAGGGGCACTCCATTAACCTGATGCTTGATACAGGTTCAGCTGTTTCTACACTACCAAAGGATATTTTCTTGAAAAAGATCCGCTTGTTGCACCTGCCCTGAAACTGGTCAGTTACTTAAAGGATCCAATCCCTGTGCTTGGTTTCTTGCCAGTGACTGTACAATTTGAATCAAATACTGCAAAATGTGACTTTTACATTGTGAATTAGGGTACTGCTATACTTGGAAGGGATCTCTTTGCTGCATTAAACCTACAATTAATTGATGGTCTCATTACTACAGCACCAGTGCCTGCCACACAGCCAGTGTCTAAAATTTCACCACAAAGCAACACTTCACCGGATTGTGCAAAGAACTTTGTACTCAAAGTTAAGTTGAGACCAGATGTAAAACCAGTACACCAGAAATTGAGGTTGATTGCCCTACCTACTCTATAAGGGAGACTGTCTGACAGGAACTAAAGAAACTGGTAGAGCAAGATGTGATTGAAAAATCAGAATCCTCTGAATGGGTTTCACCAATTGTTGTAACAATGAAGAAAACTGGAGGTATTCGATTGTGTGTTGATCTCCGTGAACCTAATAAAGCAATTGTTATGGATAATCATCCCTTGCCACACATAGAGGAAATATTTTCAGAACTTCGAGGAGCAAAATTATTTTCTACTCTGGATCTTCAGAGTGCTTATCATCAAGTATTATTGCATAAGGAAAGCAGAGGCCTCACTGCATTTATCACCCATGATGGTTTGTTTTGGTTCAAGCGTGTACCTTATGGACTGGCTTCAGCACCCAATTGTTTTCAAAGACTGATGTCTTCTATACTCCATGACATACCTGGTGTAGAATGCTATAATATGATATAATTGTCTACGCTGCAACTATGGATCTTCATGACAAGTACCATGAAAAGTTTCTGAAATGCATTGATTCTACAGGACTGAAACTGAACCTTTCCAAATGCCACTTCAGACAAACTCAGCTGTCATTTCTGGGTCATATAATTTCACAAGATGGATTACTGCCTTACCCTAACCATGTCAACGCTGTTACACAAGCACCTACTCCATCTGATTTAAAGACCTTACGAGCTTTCTTAGGTCTTACTTTATGGTATTCTAAGTTTATTCCCAACTATGCTTCAGTTGTGGAGCCACTTAGAGCACTACTATGTGGAACTTTAAGTCTGGTGTGGTCAGAGTCTGCTCAACATAGCTTTGAAATAGTAAAACAGCTAATTGTGAACAGTCCAGCACTAGCTTTATTTGATCCTGCACTGCCCACTATGGTTACTACAGATGCTTCAGACTATGGCATTGGTGCAGTTCTCACACAGATCCATGCTGATCATACAGAGAAAACTGTTGCATTTGCATCCAGAACACTTACAGAGGCAGAGCGTAAATATTCAACTGTTGATAAAGAAACTCTAGCGTGTGTTTGGGCAACAGAAAAATGGAGAACCTACGTATGTGGTAGAGAATTTACCTTATGCACTGATCATAGCCCTTTAACTACACTGCTTACAACAAAGGGACTAGGAAGAGCTGGAATGC
This sequence comes from Xenopus laevis, assembly GCF_017654675.1. Lineage (NCBI taxonomy): Eukaryota > Metazoa > Chordata > Amphibia > Anura > Pipidae > Xenopus > Xenopus laevis. Next base: position 77,591,173 of record NC_054377.1, read on the forward strand.
GTATAGCTAGATGGTTAGCAAGGCTACTAAATTACAACCACAAAATGCAATACAAACCAGGTTTGAAAAATGTTACTGCTGATTGTTTGTCACGTTTAACAATGGCCAAATGCTGAGAAGAAACTCAGTCCTGATCTTCAACCTTACTGCAGGATTAGACATGAACTGTCCTTAGTAGATGGCTATGTTGTCTGTGAAGTTCACCGTTTACTGATACCAAAAACCTTGCAAGAAAAGCTCATACAACTTGCACATGAGAGTCATCAAGGAATTGTACGTACAAAACAAAGACTACGAGAACTATACTGGTGGCCAGCAATGGATGCTGATGTGGTAACTGCCATTTATTCTTATGTTACTTGTCAGAATCATGACAAAACAGCTATCACACCTACACCACAACTTCAGCCACCACGGACCACAGTTTGTCTCATCTCAGTTTGAATTCTTTCTGAGAGAGAGATATATTGTGCATAGGAAATTTTCAGTGTATTACCCACAAGCAAATGGAGAAATCGAGCAGAAGTCTGAAAGAGCCACTACAGACAGCAAATCTTACTGGGAAATCTTGGAAAGTATTTACAACAGAGTTCCTACATAACTGCAGAGCAACGTGCCATGCAACAACCGAATCATCTCCAGCTGAATTATTACATGGCAGACAGATGCGCACTAAGTTACATGTTGCAGACATCAAACTTCCACAAAATACTGTGCCTACAAAATCATCTACTGCTGACATTGTGAAACGTCAACAAGCCAAATGCAAGGCTTATACTGACAGAAAACGTGGTGCCAGAGAAGTACACTTTCAGCCTGGATCTTTAGTCAGAATTAAGAAACCAGGAATACTGAAACAAGGACAATCTAAATTTACTACACCACTTGAAGTGAGACGACAGCGAGGACCATACACATATGAACTGTCTGATGGACGCATATGGAATGCAAGTCGTCTTGCTCCTGTTAGATATGACTTTGGAGAAGCTCCATTTGATAAAGGACATTTTCCTACTCCTGATGTCAACTGCAATAGGCCTGAAGAAAGTGAACCTATAAGGCTTACTGAGAGAATCAGAAAACTACCTGCATGGACCAAGGACTTTTTGATGTGAAGAATGTATAATATTGTTTTAAAAATGCATACTGTTTAATTGTTGCTGCTTATTATAGTTGTCCAAATGCTTTCTACTATAGGGGGAATATGTGGTGTTTATACAAATGGCCTGTAGATGTCACTGTGCTCAGACTTATACTGTGCATACTTCCTGGACAGCGTAAAAGTGAAAGTTACTGTTGTGCAATGACTGCATGAGCCTGCTAATATAACACTGTTATACTCTACTCATCCTCGGCTACCCAAAACATAACACCTACCATAATCTCTTGGTGTACAATACCAATTAAATATTCACTGCATTTACCCTGTCATGTACAAGTTATGTGTTCTGTTCACCCAACCAAAACCACACAGAGACAGCATTATATATTTTAAGCTGTAGGAAGAAATAAAATTATTTGTAAACAATATTAATGATTATTGCCCCTTCATTTGATATAAATACTGTATATTTTCTTTTCTCTAAAAGATGCAAGATTTCCTACCTGCTCAGGGTATCCATCCATACTCCGTTGCCCTTTAGTCTGGATCAAACACCTTCCTGACTGAGGACCTCGCTGAGCTGAAGGAATCTGAATAGGAAGTGGTGACTGGTACTGTTGGATGGTGACTTTATTCATACCCCCTTCATAGTGTTGCTGCTCTCTGGATCTGTGCTGCAGGCTCTGGGATCCCATTAATGTCTGTATATGGCTACCTGCCTGTGGGTAATGTAACCCGTTAGGCAAAGCTTCAGGAAGCTGAAAAGAGGCAATTGTTACATCTTATAGGTTCGACTAGAAGAGAACCTCCTGAGGTTTCCCCCTTATTTGTTCTCTAGAGATTTATTGCCAGCCTCTTAAAGGAAACATATACCCCCAAAATGAATATTTAAGCAACAGATAGTTTATATCAAATTAAGTAGCATTTTAAAGAATCTTACCAAACTGGTATATATTTAAGTAAATATTGGCCTTTTACATCTCTTGCCTTGAACCATGGTCTGTGTGCTGCCTCAGAGATCACCTGTCCAGAAATACTACAGCACTAACTGTAACAGGAAGAAGTGAGGAAGCGAAAGGCAGAACTCTGTCTGTTAATTGGCTCATGTGACCTGACATGTATGGTTTGTTTGTGTGCACTGTGAATCGTAGGATCCCTGGGCAATTTTCTATTTATGATTACCCAAGTATATTATTATGAAAATGGTTAATTTACATGAAGCAGGGTTTTACATATGAGCTGGTTTATGCAATAAATTTTTAGAGACCTACATTGTTTGGGGGGCTTAGTTTTCCTTTTAGGCATTCACAGATACCAAAAATAAAATTGCTGGATCCCTACCTTAATGCCACAAAGTAAGAGAAAAAAATCTCTGTTCATAATTTAACTAACATTCAGTCTGTTTGTGCTATACACACAGTACAAGTGTTATAGGAATATGCATTGGTGGGAAATTTGGATTTTGTGAATACATTTGTTGCAAGTTGTACTGCACAAGAACTTGAAGGACGTATATACAGTGAGGTGTGCTGAGTACCCAAGCTATCCCTGCATCTTGTCTGTAGGGGAAATTAGGCATTGTACTATGGGATAGAGCAGGGATCCCCAACCTTTTGAACCCGTGAGCAACATTCAGAAGTAAAAGGAGTTGGGGAGCAACACTACCATGAAAAATGTTCCCAGGGTGCCAAATAAGGGCTGTGATTGGCCATTTATTAGTCCCATGTGGATTGTCAACCTACATTGAGGCTCTGTATGGCAGTGCACCTGGTTTTTATACAACCAAAACTTGTCTCCAAGCCTGGAATTCAAAAATAAGCACCTGCTTTGAGGCCACTGGGAGGAACATCCAAGGGGTTAGAGAGCAACATGTTGCTCACGAGCTACTGGTTGGGGATCACTGGGATAGAGCATGCAGAAGGGCTTGTGTATTTTTTTTTTTTTTCAACTTTCTGTTTATTGAAGTTAACACAAAAGTTTGACAGACTGTAATATGGCATTTTTCTCATACATACAATAATAAAAGTCTTTACTGAAATACAATCTCGTCAATCTCATTGTATCACGTGTATAAACCTTTTTTTGTGTGTTAACCATTTTTTCTGTATTGTTTAAAAGGGGAAAAAGAGGGGAGAAGGGGTGGGGGGGAGGGATTGAGTAACCTTTCGGTGGTTGAGAAATTACGTTCTACCTTGCAATAATCCTTCTCTATAGAGCCAAATATTCCACACAACCTCAAAGTTACTTAGCCGATTATTCAATAAAGCAGTAAGCTTCTCCATTTCAATAGTCCACCAAAGCCTATTTCTGATTTCCTGCATCGTTGGAGGGGGGCCCTTCCATCTCTTAGCTATCAAACCTCTCGTGGTCAGGCACAATTGGACACATAGTTTATGTTCGTTGGATGTCAATTGTTCAGGTTTGCGTAGTAATAAAGCTAACCATGGGTCAGGTGGTAATGATGTTGCCAGAGTTTCATTTATGGTCTTAAACACTTCCACCCACAATCTCTGTATCAAGGGACATGACCACCACATGTGCATTTCATCTGCTATCTCCCCACATCCCCTAGAGCACAAATCAGAAGAATGAAACCATTTGTGTAACTTCTTGGGTGTATAATACCAGTCGTGATACACCTTATATGCATTTTCCTTAACATAAGTATTAATTGATGCTTTTGCCATTGTACTGTGGATACGCTCCCAGTCCTCCACCTCTAGAGGTTCACCTAATCTTTGCTCCCATTTCAGCATACGTGCCGTTTTCCTCTGGGGACATTCGGCCTCCGCTAGACTAGAGTACAACATACTGATTTTGTGTTTGCGTAAAGAGTTGTTGCACAAATACTCAAATGTGGAGACATCAGGGTAGGTCTGTCCCATCAGTCCAGACACGAAATGAAGGATCTGTTGAAATCTATAGTGTTCCTTTAGCGGAATTTGGCGGTTTAACCGTAATGTATCCCATGTTAATAGTTTAGAATTATGGAACATATCACCGACTCTGGTAATACCATTAGTAATCCACCAAGTGAAAGCGAATGAGTTCATCCCCGGCTGGAAAGCAGGATTATGAAACAGTGGGGTTAGAAGAGAGGGGAGTTTGCGGATAGATAAAGCTGAATTTACTTTATCCCATGCATTCACTGAGTATTTAATAAACATGTTGTTTAAACTGTTACGAGGTCTATGTTTATGCTCCAGCCACAATATATCCGCAGCAATATTGGGAGTGGTCAATTGGTTTTCAAGCTCTACCCATCTGTTGTTGTTGGGATCCGAGTGCCATTTAGTGATTTGGGCCAATAGAGCCGCTGTCCTATAATTTTCTAAATTAGGAAAGGCCAGTCCTCCTCTTGTAGTGGGCTGATAATACATTTTTTTATTTATTCTATGTCGTTTATAGCGCCAAGTGAAATCTATCAGCTGCTGTTGTAGTTTTTCTAGATCTTTTTTGGGAGGAGGCACGGGCAAAGCCCGAAACAAATATAAAAGTTTAGGCAGTAGACTCATTTTAATAGAGCAGATCCTACCCATCCAAGATATTGGCAATTTATGCCACCTTTGAAGATCGTTGCGCAAAGAGGCTAATAGTGGAGTGTAGTTCATATCCGCAATTTGATTAGTTGTGGGAGGGATCTTCACCCCTAAATATTTAAGTCCCTTTTTCACCCACAAAAATTCAAAATTCAGTTCCAGAAGTTTCTGAGTGGGTTTGTCAAGTGAGAGGTTAAGTGCCTCCGATTTGGTATTGTTGATTTTAAACCCTGAAACCTTTGCAAAATCTCGGAGCTCTCTGTATAAATTGGGTAATGTAGTCTGAGGCCTGGTTATAGAAAATATTGTATCATCAGCAAATAACGCTACTTTATACGTATATGAACCTATGGTAATCCCTGATATATTAGGATTATGGCGTACTCTGTGGGCAAGGGGTTCAATACACATCGCAAATATTAGGGGCGACAGTGGGCATCCCTGCCTAGTCCCATTTTTGATCTGAAATGGGGATGAATAATAGCCTCCCATCGCTACTCGAGCAGACGGTGCATGGTATAGCTTCATCACTGCTGAAGTAAATGTGGAGCCACAGCCCAGTTGTAGTAGAGTGTGTTGCATATATCTCCAGTCTATGCGGTCGAAAGCTTTTTCTGCATCTAATGTTAAAAGCATAGATTGAATTTTGTTTCTCTCGACCTCATGGACTATTTGTAAAATCCGCCTGATATTGTCAGTAGCCTCCCTGCCTTGAATAAAGCCCGTTTGATCTGGGTGGATAATAGTATGAAGATATCGATTAAGTCTGTTAGCTAAAATTTTGGCATAGAGTTTGAGATCTAAGTTGATTAAAGATATAGGCCTATAGTTTTGACACAAGTTGGGGTCACGGTTCGGTTTTGGAATCACAATTATGTTGGCTCTAGACATATCGTTTGTCAATTCTACTTCAGAAGTAAGAAGTTGATTAAATAGTTTGGTAAGGTGAGGTAGAAGTACTGACTGAAATTTCCTATAATATAACAGAGAAAGGCCATCTGGGCCAGGGGCTTTGGAGGGTTTATGCTGGGATATGGCTAATGCCACTTCAGTCTCAGTGATATCTGCTTCTAAGTCCCCCCTTTGATCCTCTAGAAGAGATGGCAGATCAGTGTTTCTTAGATAGTCTTGTATATCAGAGTCAGCTAGTGTAGGGGCTGTGGTGGATCCATTATACAGTTTAGCATAAAAGTGTGAGAACATATTCACTATAGATTTGGGGTTATTGACTATCTCTCCTCCGTCCGATCTGAGTGCTCTTATTAGACCCAATCTTTTTTTGTCATTAAGAGCTCTAGCCAACATTGTGTCAGGTTTGTTACCTTTGTCGTAAAATTTCCTTTGTGTTCTTTTCAGTGAATGTTCAGCCTTATGGACCAGTAGTAAATTTAGTTCCCCTCTACATTTTTCCAAGTCAGTTAAAGTGGTTTCGTTTAAATCTTGTTTATGGCTATATTCTAGATCTCGTAGTCTATCCGTGAGTACTGCTATCTGCTGCGTTCTGAGTTTTTTTAAATGAGCGCCTTGTTTAATGAGATGACCTCTGATCACTGCCTTATGAGCGTCCCAAATAACTGCCTGACTGGGTGTGTCCTGATCGTTCTCCTTAAAGTAATATTCTATCTGTTGGGCTTGTGTATTTTTTAATGGCATTAAATAAGATCCTCCATTTACACAATGACAAAACAATATGGATCATAATATGAATAAAACCTATCCTTGTCATAGCCCTTTATACATAGCCTATTCTTTGCATACAATACCCTGATGAATGTCATTTCACAAACATATATAGATCTGCAGGCATAAGGGGTTACAAGCAACATGTTTACCATATCGGTTACTTGTGGATTTGTTTTTTTAAATAAATAGAAATGCTTTCCATCCTTCACACTTTTCGACTAAGCATCTGTACTGTATGGACATACACCCAGAGGCTTTCTGTAAAGCTATTATTACAAATGCCTGTAAAGTTTATAGCTTGTGGAGAATTCCCCACTGCCTTTCCACAATGCACACCTCCAGCTGAGATCTTATTGTTTAGACCCTCTCTCATCTCACATGTAATTATCTGGCTTGTTCTCAGACAACAGAGAATAGTTTTATCACTGACATTGTCCTAGCTAAGAAATAATAAAGACTTATAATTCATGAATGTTATGAAAATGTTATAATGCAAACCCCAAGCTGTTAAAGAATTAAGAGCGAGAATTGCTTTCCATAGAAATACAGTCCAATTAAATCCTATTATTTTTTCACCTGCTGTGCACTGTACAAGAATGGCATACTGGACATAGATTAGCCATTAGCCAGTGTGGCAATTGTGCTTAAACATAAGGGATTTATTTGGATCTCAACACAACGTTTCGGAGGTGCAACCTCCTTTATCAAGAACACTAGATCCAAATAAATCACTTATGTTTTAGCACAATTGCCACAGTGTGTGCCATCCGACTCCTTATACTATATGGAATACCAGAACCAAGTTAAGCGGCAAAGTTTCTGCATAGAGCACCACAATATTGTATCCGCAGTCTTTTGAACTATTGGATGTTGCACAGCCATTAGCCAGCCCTGCAAACCTTTAACACCTGATGTAAAGTATAACGAGCAAACATGTCAATCGTAAGAATTTCATGCCCCTTAAAGGTTTTTCATTAATAAGATTTATAGCGATACGTCAAGGACTAGCCTTAGCCCTACAGCTACATAACTAGTTAAGTTAGTCTTTGTAGTTACACTAACACATGAGCTCAAAAGACTCAAGTCATCTAGTGACACCCCTGTTTCAGACTTGTTTCACAGTTTACATTTCTGGGGCCATAGTTGGGGGAAGTACTCTTATAAAAGCAAAAAAGAAGCACTACCCTCAGCTGCTTCCAGTTATGTCAAAGACCAACAAAAAGAGCCTGAACTTAATTGATATGTGGGAGGACCACATGTCATTTGTTCAATATGGTACCAGTATTAAATGTATGTTTGCAAATGCAACTGGGCTGATTTCTCAGTCGGCTTCAGGCTTCTTGCTAGGGTTTGGCTGCACCTCAATGATGATGGCACAGCTTTTTTGGGGGAGAAGATGGCTAAAGGATTGGAGAAGATTTTAAACTAGGTGTTGGGGGGAGGGTTCAGTAAAAGATTCAGTGGAAGACAGGTTAGATGAGATAGTGGGCAAAGGAAGGGAAAATGGGGGTGGAGATTTGGTTTTGGGTACTATTAAGGATAGGGAGGACCACATGTCATTTGTTCAATATGGTACCAGTATTAAATGTATGTTTGCAAATGCAAGGAGTCTGTCTGGTAAAATGGGAGAGCTGGAGGGAAAATATGATGTGATTGATGTGGCCAATGAGTCGCATGACTGGGCAGTTAATATCAGCGGCTATACTTTGTTTTGGAGGGACAGAGGCAATAGAAAAAGTTTGGGTATGTCTGTTTGTTAGGCAGGATTTAATAGCTTCTATAAAGGAGGAGATTATGTTAGAAAATGAGGGGGCAGAAGTCTTATGGGTGGAGTTCTTCACCAATTGTAAAGAGTCCAGCAAATTAATTGTAGGCGTATGCTATAGACCCCCTAATGTAAGTGAGGAGGAGGAGGCTAAGCTCATGATGCAAATAGAAAAGGCTGCTAATTTGGGTAAAGTTAAGATAATGGGAGATTTTAATTACCCAGATATTAACTGGGGCAACAGTACTGCCAGATTAGTTAATGGGAACAAGTTTATAAACTGACAAAACACAGAACAGAAATAGTTGTTATTTAAAATTATCGTAAATCATTACTGTTCTCAATTTATTCCCTTAAAGGGGTTGTTCACCTTAGAGTTAACTTTTAGAATAATGTAGAGAGTGATATTTTGAGACAATTTGCAATTGGTTTTCATTTTTTATCTGTGTTTTTTGAGTTGTTTGGCTTTTTATTCAGCCGCTCTCCAGTTTGCAATTTCAACAATCTGGTTGCTAGGGTCCGAATTACCCTAGCAACTATGCAGTGATTTGAATAAGGGAGTGGAATATAAATAGGGGAGGGTCTTAATAGAAAGATGAGTAATATAAAGTATCAATAACAATAGATCTATAGCCTTACAGAGCATTTGTTTTTAGATGGGGTCAGTGACCTCCATTTGAAAGATGGAAAGAGTTAGAAGCAGAAGGCAAACAATTCAGAAACTATAAAAAATACACAATGAAGACCAACTGAAAAGTTGCATAGAATTAACCATTCTATAACATACCAAAAGTTAACTTAAAGGTGAACCACCCTTTTAAGGAGTAAATGTAGAAGCACTAAGAATAATCATATGTGGCTTAATATAGAAGTAAAGACGTTAATAGGAAAGAAGAGAAAGGCATTTAAAAACTACAAGTCTGTTGGGACTGAAGCTGCATTTAATGAATATAAACACTGTAATAAATGTTGTAAATCAGCAACCTGGAAGGATAAGAAAGGAAATGAAGAGTGCATTGTGGCTGAGGTTAAGTCTAACCACCAAAAGTTTTTAAGTATATTAACAGTAAAAACATGAGGTTTGAGAGTGTTGCTCCCTTTAAAGGTATGAATATTGTTGTAACAGAAAAGGCAAATCCATTCTTTTCTTCAGTGTATACAATAGAGGAGTCTGAATTACCAGGCTCACTTCGTAGCTGCACTGATGGCTTAACTCAATCTAGTCAGTGGCTGACTCAGGATATGATTCATAAAGCTTTAATAGAAATTAATGTAAACAAGGCTCCAGGGCCTGATGGCATACACCCCCAGGTTCTAAGAGAGCTTAGTTCAGTTTTAGACCAGCCCCTATTTCTGATTTTCTCAGATTCGCTTTCATCTGGTATCTTTTCATCTGGTATAGTAGTTATGGATTGAGAAAAACTGATGTAATTCCAATATTTAAAAAGGGATAACAATCTCAGCCTGGCAATTATAGGCCAGTAAGTTTGAAATCTGTGATGGGCAAATTATTTGAAGGCTTGTTAAGGGATCACATTCACAATTTTGTCCTAGTGAATGGCATTATGAGCAGCAATCAGCATGGCTTTATGAAGGATAGGTCATGTCACACAAACGACTGCTTTATAAGGTCTGTTGGGCTTAATGAAGTTGTTGGCACATGGATGGGAAACTGGTTTCAGGATAGGGTACAGAGGGTGGTTAATTGTACATTCTCTGCTTGAAATAAAGTATTGGGTCCACTTTTATTTAACTTCATTTATTAGGGAGTGGTATTGTAAGTAATTTATCAGTGCTTGCAGATGACACAAAACTATAGAGCTCAATTAATTTCATCCAGGATGTGGCATCCTTGCAACAGGATCTTGACAAACTGGCAACCTGGGCAGCTAAGTGGCAAATGAGATTCAATGTTGATAAATGTAAAATCATGCACCTGGGATGTAAAAATATCCAAGCCACTTAGGGTAGGACTACACGGCCGACTTTGATGTGATCCAACCCAGGGCGATAAAACGCACGCATCAAGTCAGATGCGACAGGAACAAGCTGTGTTTGTATCCGAAAGTTGTGTCGCGTTGGATTACCGTTGTGACACTATCCGACTTTATATTACTTACCTTGTTCCTGTCGCATCCAACTTGACGCGTGCATTTTGTCGCCCTGTGTCGGATCACTTCAAAGTCGCCAGGGTAGTCCTACCCTTAATGGGACTGCACTAGGCAAATCCATTATGGAAAAGGACCTTGGAGTCCATGTAGATGATAAACTTGGCTGTAGCAAGCAAAGCCAGTCAGCAGCATCAAGGGCAAATAAGGTCTTGAGCTGTATTAAAAGGGGCATAGAGTCACGGGAGGGACATTCTTTCACTTTATAGAGCACAGATAAGGCCCCATCTAGAATATGACGTACAGTTTCGGTCTCCAGTGTTCAAACAGGACATTACTGAAATAGAGAAGGTACAGCGAAGGGCAACTAAGCTGGTAAGGTATGGAAAATCTTAGCTATGAGGAAAGACTGGCCAAATTGGGATGTTCATGCTGGAGCAGAGGCACTTAAGGGGTGATATGATAACTATGTATAAATATATAAGGGGATCATATAATAATTTCTCTAATGCTTTATTTACCAGTATGTCTTTCCAGCTGACATGAGGTCATCCATTCCGATTAGAATAAAAGAGGTTCCGCCTAAATATTTGGAAGGGGTTTTTTACAGTGAGAGCCATGAAGATGGGGAATTCTCTCCCTGAATCATTTGTACAGGCTGATACATAAGATAGCTTTAAGAAGGGGTTGGATGGCTTTTTAGCAAGTGAGGGAATACAGAGTTATGGAAGATAGTTCATAGTACAAGTTGATCCAGGGACTAGTCTTTTTTCAATCTTTTCAACTTATTACTATGTAAGACCTTACCTAAGAACAGAATGATGTAAAAGATTTTTTATCATATTATTGACATTAACTTATGCCTGAACAGCCCTGGTCCTTATTATTTCTAAAGAAATCTGAATACAGCTTTAGAATAATTATGAAAGGAAAGGCAAGCATATGTAGTCTTTTCACTTTGACATGATTGGAATGTTCACAACGACACATTCTCTAAAGCAATAATACCTTTTTAGTGATATTTTCAGGTGGTACATCTCTTCGACCCAGCGGATAAGGGTTCCATTGACCCAAAGACATGTCTTCCTGTCCATTGTCTAGAATGTTGCTTTGCTGTGATGGTGTCTAAGTTATATAAATAAAACTAAATTAGAAGTTTTTTTTAAATATATTTAACAATTTTATTATGATTTACATAAATAGTTATATAAACAGTGATAGTTTAGCGTCCCCCAAAATCTCCTTAAATTGTACTCAATCCTTCAAACCATCCTAATATACAGTATATACAATGTGGGTAATATGTGAGCCTTTTCTCACAAGCTCTAATAAAAATGTAACTTTTTATATGCCTTGTGCCTATGCCATTAACATTGTCATTGTTATATGCAAGGACAGGACATTTCACACTGCAATGGAATGTAATAGTTAAAAGTACTTACAAATGTATCAAAATATTTTATACTAAAATTTTACAGTTTCCTTTAGTGTTTATTGATTGTGCTTGTATTCTTTACATTTTTCATTACATTTTCAAAAGCAGTTATGATCTTTCTTTTGGTACCTACTCTGAAGTTGCTGTGTCATCATAATACAGAAGAGGACACTACACAAACTACACAAATATTGCACAAATATGCTAATAATTTCAGTTTTCTATTTGTATTTGTATCCTGATAATAACTAAATAATGCTCATCCACAGAAAAAATCAAGTTACAGATTATCTGAATTTAATTGAGGCCTACGTCTCTTGTTAATAATGTGCCGATAACAGCTAACAAAATACAAAGATTTTGTATTTTATTTTTTTGCATTTTCCTTTTGAATTAACTGTCTATACCAACCAGTAAGTAGTTTAAATGACAGACAGGAAGACGAAAATCAGGGGGCCTTAACAAACATTAAAATAATGACAAATATATAATTACAATACAAATCTAGCCTTGATATCCTTTTGCTTTTTGACTGCAACTATTTCTAGCATTTCTAGATTGCTATTATTCCTAGTTCTACTTCCCCCTATGGGGAGTTGCTAGGCAATGTTTGTGGACAGAATATAAAGGGTGAAAGCAGAGTTAAATAGATGCAGACCTAAACAATACATACAGTATACAGTCCACTCATAAACATGTGGTGAATTGGGTAACCAAACTTAAATATTATACACTATTGCATTAAACAAACACAAATGTTGAATATGTAATGGAATATTATAAGGGAAATTAATAATTATAATCTGGTTTGCAGACATTTAATTGCTGAATCTGCCCTCACTATCAACTGGCCTCTCTTTCTAAAATGTACCTTTTTTCCTTCTGTAGATCTAAATCCAAAGAACAGAATGGATGAAGCCAAGTCTAGAGACTGGAATAATCTTCAATAAGCAATGATCACCCATAGAAGGGTCAAAATACCTCTAAGAGTGCCGATAGTCAGTGGTAAAACCTTAGTAGGGGTGATGTGTGCATGAAGTTGTGCTAAGGCCAATGTGCAAACCTTAAAGGAGAAGGAAAGCCCCAGGGCGCAAAACCCCTCCCCCCCTCCCCTGTGTTGCCCCCCCTCCCTCCTCCCCCCTGGCCTACCTGTCCCCCTGGTCAAATGCCCCTAACTTGTTACTCACCCCTCTGCGCAGGTCCTGTCCACGGAGTTCACAGTCGCCATCTTCTCCACGCGCGTCTTCTTCCTGCTCTGACCGGCATCTTCTGGCGCATGCGCAGTAGGAACAGGTACCGGTACAGCTCAATTGCGCATGCGCCGAATGTCACGAAGTGAAATCGGAAAACTTCGTGACATTCGGCGCATGCGCAGTAGAGCTGTACCGGTACCTGTTCCTACTGCGCATGCGCCAGAAGACGCCGGTCAGAGCAGGAAGAAGACGCGCGTGGGAGAAGATGGCGACTGTGAACTCCGTGGACAGGACCTGCGCAGAGGGGTGAGTAACAAGTTAGGGGCATTTGCCCAGGGGGACAGGTAGGCCAGGGGGGAGGAGGGAGGGGGGGCAACACAGGGGAGGGGGAGGGGTTTTGCGCCCTGGGGCTTTCCTTCTCCTTTAATGTTGTTCAGTCCATTGAATTTGAAATAGCACTGTTGGATACTTAATACACACTCCCGAAGTAAGTAATTAGTGGGAATAACATCCAAACCTGCCATTATTAGCTTTATAAAGAAAACTTGACGCCTCATACAAATATATCTATAACACCTTATCTGCTCTTACTCAAAATGAGCAATGCAGCAAAATTTGTATCAAAACCCTTAATTAACTAGTCATCATGTGTCCCATCCTAAGTTCGAAAAGCTACAAAAAGGAGGGCCATTAAATGTGTTATACTGTTAGCTCTGTTAATGTTCACCTCACCATGTAACTGTAGAGATGCATTTTTTGTACCAATAATGCAAAAATATGTATTATGAGGTAAAGCATTTATAATCCTGTACTATTCCTTTATTTATACCTATAAATATATTTTCCATTTTATTAGCATAACTAATAACCAAGGGTTTTATTGTGTACCACACCACACCTGCTTTTTATGGTGTACTCAAGAGGTGGTGTACTCATGCATGCCTGGCAGCCAGTAATCAGTTTCTACAACTATTAGTTAGGGGGCAAGCAGATCATTTGCAATTCAATCACTACCCAAAGACTTTTATTTTAGACAAATTCTGATATAGAGTACCTTTATGTACTCATTTGTCGCAATTGCTAATTTTGCACTTCAAAATATTATACTCAAAATGCATTTAAATCAAAGCTGTATTTATAATAAAATGTTTTTGGCTTGTTCCAGGCAAAAACACGAGTTATTTTTGATTCTGACATTTCAAAATATGAACAGTGAGTTACCATTTACTTAGGGGCAGATTTATCAAGGGTCGAATTTCGAGAGTGAAAAAACCCTTGAATTCGACCCTCAAAGTAAAATCCTTCGAATATCGAATTCGAAGGATTTTAGCACAAAAGCTTCGATCGAACGATGAAATCGTTCGAATCGAATGATTTTAAGCGATCGATCAAGGATTTTTATTCAACCAAAAAAAACTTAGAAAAGTGTTGGGGAAGGTTCCCATAAGCTAACATTGGACTTCGGTAGCTTTAATTTGGCAAAGTATGAAGTCGAAGTTTTTTTTAACGAGACAGTACTTCGATTATCGAATGGTCGAACGATTTTTACTTTGAATCATTCGAATCATTCGATACGATCGAATTCGATCGAATTTGAACAATTCGATGGTCGAAGTACCCAAAAAATTACTTCAAAATTCAAATATTTTTTGATTCGAACTATTCACTCGAGCTTAGTAAATCTGCCCACTAATGTAGTTTTATACATAAAAAAGTGTAAATGTATAAATAAACAGTGCATAAGTGAATAATTGCACGCACAGAATTTGCTAAAATAGCCTTGCAAAGACTAATATATTTACATATATCTATATTTTACTTAATGTTTCTGTTCCCAATAGGGACTTTCCTCGGGAGTCAAATAGTCCAGACTCCCGACAAAGGTCCTTGTAGGAAAGCAAAATATTGAGTGAAATAAGTCTTTGGAAGACTAATTGAACAAACCTGTTCTTCTGCCTTGTTTATGTTGTTTCCCGGTTCGGCACCCAGGAAAATATGGTATGCTCATTACCTCTCTCTCAATATATATATATATATATATATATATATATATATATATATATATATATATATATATATTTATTGGAGCATCTCTGGCAGCCATACGCTCTCAAGAAATATAATATTGGTAAAAAGTACCCTGCCATAGAACTATTTATGGGAATTAAAATGACATTCAACCGCACTCTTTGCCAGTGAAACTCTTTAAATGGTCACAGAGCACTAAAAACTATTGTATTTAAGATGGTTAGAAATACCACAAGTAAAAACAAGCATACTAATTAACCAATGTTGACTGTGTTGCTTTCTACTATGCAATTGGAAGACAGACACTTCAGTGATTTATTAAGCTACTTTATATTGTTTCACAGTGAATGATGAACTTTTATATCTTTCCCACTGAGTAGGTTTTAGGACTCATTGCAGTTTTCTGGCTTTTCTATTTATTTAATGACAACTAAAATTTATAAGCATTTATATTTAAAATTCTCATGCCAAATTCAAATATTTATCCTTATCCATAATCCATGAGTATTTTTAATCATTAATTCAGTGAAGGCAGCGACGGCATCTTAGATCTCAAGGAATTCTTTTTACTTTCTACAGAGTATTAAATATGGAAGTAGCCCAAGACCCATGACAGTTTACCCAAATGTTCTCTGTGTGGTCCTGAATATCTTCTGTGTTATAGCCCTAAAATTTTAAACCTACGAATAAGAAAAAAGAAAGCATATTCATATAATGTGAGAATATCCTGATATATGTTTGTTGCTGCATCAGTAGTTGAGGTTGGCATATATTGTCTTTCATGGGCAGGCTCACAGTCTACATCACACAAAGTTAATTTGATGTGTTTAAAAAAGCAGAATGTGTGTCCTCCTTACTTTTCCAAATTTCCCTTTCCTTTGCATTCAGTTTTAATAAATTCAATTTACTAGTGGTAATAAATGCTTAGAACAGTTATTTGAAGAGTAAACAAAATGGTAATTTGTTGCTAAAAAGCATGCAAGGGAAGCATCAGGCAGTTTGACAAAATAAAATTTCACATTCAATATTATCATCAGATTAACATTCACTATTTACTCAGGATCTTAACTTAAAAATATAGATCAAAGGGACCTTTATTTTAACTAACAAAAGTCTAGAATACAAGAATTTAAAATTCTTTTGGAAATGTGAGATTTCTAATTTAACACTCACATTGCTATAAGTTGTAGGTATTTTTGGACAAATATAATAAATTTAAAAAATATAAATGGTGAATGTTTAAGAGAGAACTGAATGGCAAATGATTCTCTAGGGACGTCAGGCTGAGAAAAAGTATGTCAGTGACACGTGTGTGTGCATTAGTGCATGGAATAGCTGAAGATGACATTTGGCTGCATGGCCTTAATGTAAAAAGTCTTATTCTATATGGTAGAACACCAATGCACAGAAAAACATGTGTTTTCCAGGAAAAAATGCACTTATTCAATTATTAAAGCTTAAGGAATTTGCCTGAAAGATTTTTCATACATAGCAAATTAAATTGATAGCTTGAGGCAATAAAGGAATGAAAAGAAATGCACAAAAACATTTTTTTTATTACGGTTAGTCTTATTTAACATTTTCTAACCTTAAACTTTTAGATCTAATTGTATTTAAACTTAAACCTAAACAATAAATTTTGTGTTTATCAGCACTGTTCTGTTTGCTTATTTTATTTTACATTCTTTTGCATTTATTTCTGTCATCGTTCTTCAGGTAATACCATTTGTCTGAATCCAAACAATGTATAATTTTGGAAAAATGGTAAGATAACCTATGTGCTTATATGATAAAAATGTCCATCATCATGAAAGATTACTCCCTCCTTCCCAGAATGCATCTTACACATACATACATACATACAAACAGTGCAAACAATCGTAAGACTGGGTCAATACAGAGGAGTTTAACGTCATAGAAAACAGAAGTCAAAATATTGGCAGATCATTTTTTATCACACACATTAAGGACTTTAACTGTTAAAAATAAAAAAGGCAAAACATTTAATAGGTATATTTCAGGGACATAGACACCAAAGGACTGACTAACCGATAGCTATATATATATTTAGGGTTACCACTGTAAATAATATTATTGAAAGGGAACTGAAATTATATAAAGAGACTCATTTACTAAAAACAGGGCAAGGCAAAGTGCAAACTGGGTGCAAAAGCATATTGGTATCCCTCAGAACTTATGTGGCATGCTTTCAACCAAATTAGGGAGTATGTGTTTTTTTGTGGGGGGGGGGTTGAAGGGACTATAACTTAAAGGAATTGTTCAGTGTAAAAATAAAAACTGGGTAAATAGATAGGCTGTGCAAAATAAAAAATGTTTCTAATATAGTTAGTTAGCCAAAAACGTAATGTATAAAGGCTGGAGTGATTTGATATATAACATATCAGTCAGAACACTACTTCCTGCTTTTCAGCTCTCTTGGTTTACACTGACTGGTTACCCTGGCTACCAGGCAGTAACCAATCAGAGACTAGAGGGGGGGCACATGGGTCATATCTGTTGCTTTTGAATCTGAGCTGAATGCTGAGGATCAATTACAAACTCACTGAACAGAAATGTACCATGTGGCCCCCCTTCAAGTCGCTGACTAACTCAGAGTTATAGAGCTGAAAAGCAGGAAGTTGGATTCTGGCTGTTTTATTAGACATCTGTTCACTCCAGCCTTTATATATTACATTTTTGGCTAACTAACTATATTAGAAACATTTTTTATTTTGCACAGCCTATTTATTTACACACTTTTTATTTTCACACTGACCTATTCCTTTAAGCAGGGCTGCTTTACTCCTGACAGTGCTGCACAAAATATCCAACACAAGGTGAAGAAGGCAGCTTCCACCCAAGATTTTCAATTTTGCACCCCATTGTGTTTGAGTACTTGTGTCTGTACCATTCATAAATATGCCCTTATTTTCTCTCCAGAGCTCCTCAAAATGTTCCCTATAGCAGGTGCATATTAGTTTATCTTACCTTAACCACACCAAGCCCACTCACATGCCCACATTAGTCATTGGCTAGCCCCAATAGACAAGTTACTAACACTAGAGCAGTGCTATACCTGTAAATCAGTATATATTACATACAACTACTACTTAATTTAATCTAAGCACATAGGTGTACTGTGTGTTTCTTGGACAGCAGAAATACACCAATGGGGAAGCATAATGTGCCATTAACCTATACAATGATTAAAAAATAGAATGTATCAGATTATTATTGTCTACAGAATTGTCCATATGCCTGTGGTTTTGTCATATCAGAGTAATAAAATGCCTGTAAAAATCATGAAGGCACATACTATTTTAATAAAATCAGAACGTCTGTAATATTTTATTAATGACTTATGTAATTTTTCTAATAGTAGTCTAACCTATCATCTCTAGTTGAGTATTCATTAATCTATTAGTGCCACACAGAAACATCCATACCCTGTCTCTCTGCAAATCAGCTGCAATCTAAGCCCTTTTACTTGCACCAGGGAACAGGGATCCTCCTGGTCTTGTTTCTCTGGTGATCATTCTAATGAATAGTGACACATCTGAGAGAGAGGCTGGCATTAATATATAATATTGTAGACAGAACATGACCCTGTGTTTTGAATTTTGCCCCTTATCACTGTTTAGTAAAGGAGTCATACTACAACAACATACTAAAACTACAATTACACATTGATTTATGGCTGGATAAAACATATTATGGGACACATTTATCAAAGGACTAGAAAAAGTATCCCCTTTTCACTTTTTATCAACATTGGGAAAAATGAAAAAAATAATAAATATTAAATACATATTCAATGTGAATGTTTTTTTTAAATTGGCTAAATAACCCATAGACTCTTACTGAATGAAGCTTTATTGGAACTTGAAAAACTTTTCAAGACTTTTCATCTTGGTCTTCTAATAGGATTTGTAGCAGACTTGCAGGACTTTGGCATATAGGATTAAATGTTTTTTCACTTGGGCAGCATTGGCAAACACCTTTTGGCTCAATAGGCCTGTGGGGAAATTGGTGGAAATCTTTAGATTTTTGTGAAAAGTCATGAAAATTTTTTCAGAAAAAAGGACTGCAGACAAACATGCTACATTTAAACAGTGAATTTTATTCTGCTTTTAATGAATCTGCCATTATGATTTCCTTAAAATGTGTTAAATGGCCCAATACTAACTAAAAGGTAATACTGTCATTACACATAAGGGACATATCAGATTTTGTTGTATTCATTTATGTTAATTTAGGAACAGACCCATTGTTGAAAGAGACGCATCAATGGTTTGGCTGTGAAATTGGAGCATAACAATCCAGATTGTACGGCAGATGTATGTAAAATGCCCATGTATAAGAAACCAAAGTGTTAATGCCATTACAAATATTAGTAGGAAGAGAAGCTGGTAATTGTGTTCGTAGAAATGAAGTTATAATCCAGCTATATAATAAGAAAATATCAAATATATCTGTCACATATAAATATGTATTAGTTATCCAAATAATGATGTTGTAAAATGGCTGTAATAAATTTAGCATAGTTGAAAGCTACAAACATTTGTACAAGAGATATAACAAGAGGGAATACACAGAACAAAGGCACAATTTTTGCTTTATCCCATAGTTCTAGCCACATACTTACATTCAGGAGAGTTATGTCTTGATAGTAAGGTCTAGGCTGCATGGTTAAAGTCATGCTTTTGCCAGCATGCATTGCTGGGAAACTTCCTGAGTGCAGCATGCCAAGATTAATAGTGTTGTGCTTATAAGCAGCATTCTGAATGAAGGAAATAATGGGGTGACAAGGGATGAACACACATGCTAAGCTTACATGAAAAAATAACGGAACAGAAAAGAAAAAAAACGACATCAACAAGGCTTAATCCACATAGTTTGGTAATGTTGAAGCACACTCTGGGCCTCACATAAGCATACAATGCTTATTATACAGAAACATGTTTTACAAAAGACTTACGTATACACTTACAGAACTCACATAGAGAGATCCATTCTGTTTATTGGCCTAAAAAATCATGATGTTCTTTTTAGTATTTGGCTTGATTTATATGTTAATAATCTGTTATTGCCAGACTGAAAATGACAGATAGATACAGCATTTAAATACAGGATACTAGAAGCACAAGTTATTCTTCCTTACTTTGGTAAAAATGCATTATAATAATCTGTCACATAAAATTCCCTGTAGATGTTAATTTGTTAATAAGTATTTTATATTGAACAAATCCCATTGGTCTGTATTAAATAATTATTTCAGTATTTTTTTATATCTATAAAGTAGTGGGTTTGATTTCTTTTACACTTTAATACTCAACACGAAAAATATTTGCAACAATGGTTGTGTAGAAAATACCTGAAGTGAGAGTTACCTTAGGAAAATTTGATTAAAAATGGATGTAAACCCCAAAAATAATTAATGCAAACTCACTCAAAATACTCTTTGAAGTATATTAATTTTCTATTTGTGGTGTTTTTTTGAGATCCTAGCAGTTAAGGCCCCGTATATAATAATAGGCGCAATGTTTGCACAAAGCCAGCAATTTATTGTTGTTCCTGTTTAATTTTAATCCTGCGAACACTGTGTGAAATTGAATAGTTTTTCTGTTTACTGGCTCTTTTGAGTATTTAAATTAGTTTTATTATCTTTCAGTGGTAAGATTAATATATTTGCAGTATGCATCATTTGACAGGTCATATGACAAAATAATATACACGTTATAATCCTGCAAGTACGTAAACCTCTGGTAAATGATTACTGTAAAAAATCTGCAAAGGCAAACTGCGGTCTTTATATCTGTGAAGAAATCACTAAATCTCCGGAGGTATGGCATTTGTGAATGTTTGTGTTTTGCATGCACCATTGCATAACTGGAGCAGCAGTAAAAGGCTACAGCTGACATTTTTCTAATGCACACAATGAAAATGTATATATATAGTTCAGTGAAGAGCCAGGACTCACAAATAAATCATTGATGTGCCTGGGTGCAGAGTCAAAATTGCGTATATGTCCGTAGAAAATGATCCGCACTCACAGGTCTTAAAAATTCAACATTATTTCTTTTTTAAAAGGTAAGGACTGACGTTTTGGCCTACCCAAAGCCTTTCTCAAAGTACCGAATTGTCTGTAAATCAAGCTTTAAATCTATGCAGTGGCAGGAAAAACAGCATATGTGATGCCATGTGTTAATCATTGGAAAAAGGTAACTATCAATTAGCATATCACTGTGACCAATGAACATCATACAATCATTATACTATACTTGGATACTTATATACCCTAAGTAAAGGGATTGTATGATGTTCATTGGCCACAGTGATATGCTAATTGATAGTTACCTATTTCCAATGATTAATACAGGACATCACGTCCCATTTTTCCTGCAAGTGCATAGATTTAAAGCTTGATTTACAGACAATTTGGTACTTTGAGAAAGGCCTTAGGATAGGCCGAAACATCACTCCTTTATTTATAAAAATAAATAATGTTGAATTTTTAAGACCTGTGAGTGTGGATCATTTTATATATATATATATAGATATATATATATATATATATATATATATATATAGATATATATATATATATAGATAGATAGATAGATAGATAGATATACACAAGAATAAGGGATCAGGAAAAAAAAAAAAGCATTCATTTACTAAAAAAGGAGTGTGCTGATCCCTTATTCTTGTATCATTCACCAATTGATCGAGCACCTCCAACTACTGGATGTCAGAAGTGTGGGCGCTCCAAGCAATTTTGTAAATATATATATATATATATATATATATATATATATATATATGAACGCTAGGTCAGTGCACCAATAAATAACACCGATTTTTTCAAGTAAGACCTATGCGTGTGGACTATTTGTTGATTTATTTTATATATATATATATATATATATATATATATATATATAAAATTCTTTACAGAATATCAGAATATCAAATCTATTGATAAATAGTCGTTGATCACGCAAATATTCATTCTACGCCAGGAACGACAATAGGTAAAGTATGCTAGTAATTATTAATGGTTTTTGGGGGCTTGCAACACAACCTGTTTTTTTACAAAATACCAGAGACTTACTGTGGTCCCAAAGGGTTCTAACTGAAATACTTGTAGATGCAGATAATCACAAAAGGCTATGCCTCAATAGCTGCTTTATCTGTCCAACATGATGTTATTTGCATATTTCCAGTATCTTATTTTTGTACATGGCATACATTTAATTGTGGTTAATATACCTCTAATAATAGTTATACCAAGAGATGTTTAACATACCCTGTCTAACCTTCTAGCTTCTATATGTCTAAGGAGCTGTTGTCGCCAGTCTGCAGGCATCTTATTGCAGCTTTCTTCTATTTTTCCAGCATTTTGCCTTGACTTCATTTCACTGTTTTCAAATGATTTATCACCATAGTTAACCAAATTGTAATCAGAAGGAATCTTTTCAAGCAGAGCTGCCATTGTGGGCCTTGCAGAGACAGGTCTTGTTTGAGTGGTTCCATAGGTCTCTGTACTGTAGCTTCTTGCAGATAATGGCCTTCTTTGTGTAAGGCTTTTAACTTGATAACTACCACTTTGAGTTTTCATTTCTGGGTATAAGCTGTGATCATCTTCATATCTTCCATTCCTTTTCAAAAACTGGGATTCAGCAACTGACATGCTATTTTGACGGTCCATAGCGCCTAGAAAAGGAGGCCTGCCATATCTGTCGGTCTGTGGAGGTTCATGTGGCTCACTGACTCTCCTATACATTGCCATTTCGGTGGCACTTGCTAAGGAATCTGCTCTTTTCAAAAACCCTGGCCTTGAACCTTGACTTGTAAATTGGGGTGGAAGTGAATCTTCATTTACTGATGGCTGAGAGAAAGAAAATATCTGCTCCATGGGTGGATAACCTCGGTAGCCCCTTGGGCTGATCAAATCCTTTGCAATTGTTTTTGCCTGTGCAGCATATTCTTGATTGTATGAAAAAGGTGGAGGTACTCTTTTTTCTGGCTTTACCTCTACTGCTCCTTGAGGGTTAAAACTTTGGTCAAACTGATAAACTTTTTTAGTTTTTGGCTGATGCCCCCTGCTGCTTCCGTAGCCAAGCAATTCATCATCAAGCATCGGTACTGACTGACTGCGTGACATACTCTGCTCCTGAACCAACCCTAAGTTTTGTCTTTCATGACTTCGTTGCATGACATTTCTTGGGTCATAATTTTGCAGTGGTATGTTATACACTTTCATTGCACCTATGTCTATTTCATCTATGCTTTGTGACTTTTTAAACCGACCAGTCTTCAAATCCTTCATTAATGGTGAAAGCCTCTCAGTACTTTTGCTCACTGATACAGAGTTTTTGGCAGACTCTGGACGACAATGATTATGTGCAAATACATTCCCCATACTCCTACTGGTACTTGAATCATGAAACCCCCAGGCTGCCCCTGATGAAAATTTGCTTGGGGTTTCATGAGACTGCTGTTTATGTTCTTTCCGTTCTGGCATTGGACTACTGACAGGGGTGCTTTCTAGCTTAGAAGGAAAAGCGGTCCTGTCTTCAAAAGGACTTGGAGTTCTAGTCCAGTTTTGCCAAGGATTGTTGGAGGGCACATCTGATTCTTGGGAATTTCTTTGTGCAGGTTGCTCCAGTTCCAAAGGAATACCCACTATTCTGTCTTGTCTAATTAATGGCCTGCGTCCATGAGCAGATGTGCTTCTTGATTTTGCATTTAGCATTGGATTACTGCTCGGATTCTCTACTGTATTTTCTTCTGCAACAAAACCAGTGTTATCATAGTGTGAGCTATCATTCCAGTTCTCTGTAAAGGAGTCATTGAGAGCTTGTCTATCATTTCGCTGTTGTAAATTCCCAACCGGAGCTGGCTCTCGCTGACTCAATAATGGCTTTGTTTCAAGTGGCTGAGGGAATGACTGGGTAAGTCTAAAAGAGAAATTTACATAAATAAAACTCTTTAAGAAAGATTTAATTAGTAGAACAACAAGTTATATATATTGTATTAATTATTGATGCATGCAATAAACTGGGGGGGGGGGGTTTAAGAATCTACCAATCCAAGGGCCTGTGCTTTTTGGATGAGTACAGTGGTGCCTGAATTTAGCAACATTGTATTCATGATGAGTAGGCTGGGAGAGGGATGTAACATGAGTAAATGAGGAGTAAGGGTCATTAGAGCTCTAGCACTTGCCACTGAGGCATGTTAATGAACCCTTCATTTTTTTTAGAGAAGGCTAGATTTTTGCAACCAAGAGAGGTTTTGATAGTTTTAACAATTATGCTTGAATTTTGAAAAGGAAACATAGATTTTGTTTAGCAAGCTTTTTGTGGATAATCTGGTTTTCTGTGATTTCTGTGTATTCATAGTTAAAATATGTATAAAGTAGTTCTTTCTACATAGAACAATATTATCAACAATAAAATAAGCTGCTGTTTTGCATATTAGTTAATATGGCATTTGTAATAAAAAGATTTTTCTGTAATTCCTTGATTTTCTTAAAGTAAACTGACCTGTTACCCCACAAAGAACTATTTACTGCTTCCTTAGCTGTAATCTGCACTTTGACCCGAGCATTAGATGATCCTGAAGATGCTTGTGATGGAGAATAGTCTGAGTAAGTGCCTGAAGAAACGCTATTATGATGATGTTTATCAACTTCTGACTCATCAGTAGATTCTGTGGAAAGTAAAACGATATCTTTTTGGTCAAGTTCATTCTATGAACATATAAAAAAATGTCCTATTGACTGGAATGAAGATGATATATTTTCTCTTCCCATTTTGTGCCCTGAATTTTCAAATAGTGAACCAGATTATATAGTGAATAATGTACCCATCTATTGCAAAATATATGGATATTACAAGTCACCTTCATTCACATTCATTATTCATTAAATAATTAAATAGGCTGAAATGACCCAAAACTGTTGTAACAGTGCTGCCTGCAAATGTGATGGTCATTTTTTCTTAAAGAGGGTATTATTATACATAGCCAAAATAGATAATAGGAAAAATGCTTGAAAATTGGTCTAAGCTAAGCCCAAGTGGGCTAAAAAAAAATGGCGCATGGAACTAGTTATGGCCCACCAGAAGATTTTGTATCCCCCCCCAGATGCCTCAAAAGCCCCACTGGCGTTTTGTATGGCATCATCATTTGGGCAATGTTCTACAGCCCCATCCAGACAGATTTTTAAATCTAAACACTTAATCAATAAGGTTTATTCAATCTTACTGTAAAATAAAAAAGGTCAACAAATAATTTAGCAGCAGTGCTTACAAAAGGCATTAAGAATAAAAAGAAATAATGCATGAGAAATATGCTAAACATACATTTAGTATAATAAATGTTCTACTGGAATTCAAATGAAGCACAGATCCAGGTTCCCTAATTTATATGATGACCTTCATTCTTGCTGCAATTGCACAAAAATACATTATAATAATTATTTTCATTCCAATCAAAAGGCATCGCTTGGTTTAAAAAATTATGGATAATTTACAGTCTGATGACAATAATTACAACGGTGCTACTTTTTATTTAATTTTGCTTATTATTATATTCTAGATGTTCAGAAAAAGGGTTACTATGAGGACTTAACCTGGTGATTCAATGGGGGTGCGACAGGGACTCCCGTCGTATCCATGGTGGGGACGCCTGCCGCGTCCTTCTCCCTGCGCGCCGATGCACATTCTGAAAGACTAGCCGCACAGCTTGCTTCCGGGTTTGAGCGGCAGCACGGATGACATCATCTCGCTTTGGTGCGAGATTCAAATATTTAAAGGTGCAGTCGCCTTGTGTTTTTGCCCAATGTTAGGTCGATGTCATAGTTCCTGGGTGTGTTTTCTCTGTTACTGACCCTGCCTGTCCCTGATTATGTCTAGTTTGCTTGCCTTGTTTTCAACTACTCTCTTGGATCCTGTTTTGAAGCGCGATATTGGCATGTTTGACCCCGACTGTGACCCTGACTATTCCTATGTCTCCTGTATCTGTACCGCATTGTCTGATTATTACTGACCCAGCCTGGCTTTCGACACTTCTTGTTTCCCATTTTACAACCCCACACTAGGTTCCCTCGCTTGCTCAGAACTCTCTCCTTGGGCCTCACGTGTTAAGACCTGCCGGCATCCGAGTAGCGGAGGGATTGTCCCAAAGCCAAGGGCTTCATAGACGGAAGAGTCCTTTGAGTCTGTTCTGAGTTTGGGACACCCTGCATTACAGTTACAAATTAGAAATTCACATGCAGACATAAAAAAAACTTTCTGACATTACCTTTTTTATCTTTTCCCAACAATACCAGTTTGGGTGGGTATAATGGAGTCTCAATTAAGGATGGACGAAGTTCTGCTATTCTCATCTCATTTGGACGATGCCCAAAAGCTTCCTGCTGGATTACATTCATATTAATAGCACTTTCGGTACCTAACATTACCCGACAGCTAGCATATCCTGGCATAAAATAACATTACTGACTGTTTTAGTCATTCCAATTAGTTGCTCTAATTGAATGGCCTACAGGATTTTGTTCTCAGGAGTGAAACGCGGCAATCATTTTAACAATATGTACTTTGGTTCTAAAATAAACAGCGTAGACATGAATACATTCATATCCAGGATGTGCTATTAATACATTATAAAGGATGTCACTGCCAAACATTTTAATGTGGAATAATTCAATACAACAAAATAATACAAGTATCTGAAAAAAACAGTAGGTGCTATCATTTTCTGGCAATACCTCTAGGTACTCACTGTATAATGCAGATTAAATATTAGCTTGCCACCTTTTGATAATGCCAAAATATGGACGTTGCAGAGGTAACATGCCACACTTATATTTTCACCTTCTCATGTAATAAGTCTATGCAGAAACCCGTTATCCAGAAAGTTCTGAATTACGGCAAGGCCATGTCCGAGACTCCATTTTAATCAGACGATTCAAATTTTTTTTAATTATTAGCTTTTTTCTCTGTAATAATAAAACAGTACTTTGTACCCAATAAATTAATATTTAAATGATTTTTTAGCCGACTAAAGGTATGATGATCCAAATAAGATCCCTTATCTGGAAAATGCTAGGTCCCAAGCATTCTGTGTAATGGTATCTGTTCTATAAATATATATTAAATATAGTGTCTGTAAAATGGATATAAGCACATCTGCTGACCTGCTTTTAACCTATACACTGCTTAGTTAGTAGATGCACTGTAAGTTCACTGACATCTAATCTCTCAAATTTTTGATAAACTACAATTGAATGCACCAAACAAATATTGCCAAAAAAATCAAAACTATTACACATTTTAAAAAAGTCCTTCAACAACACACAGCTTTCTGCTAATACACATCTCAGAAAACCAACTTATAGCACCCTCCTTCTTCCTCAAAATAGCCTATCACCTCAATGCCCCCAAATGTGAATTAAAGTTTGACCAATGAGGGAAAATGTAAGAGACAGAGATGAATGCAACATCTACATTTCGTGAAAGGGAAAAAAGGCCATCAGAGTCTGTGAAAATAGAATAAGGCCTACTGGGAGGATACATACACAGTACTTGAGTGCACAATTATGCATAGGCTAATCAATATTTTATTAATTATTATTAACACCTATAAATAATACAACACGTAACTATTTAAGAACTATATTCATTGCAGTTATGTTATAAGAATCACTGAACAATAAACATTTTAACAAAATGAATTCACTTGAAAAATTAAAACAATAACAATATTAACGATAAAATAGCAGTGACAAGCCCTGGTTAAAATATATACCGTACCTCTGTTCTCTCTGAATGTTCCTCTTTTTCCTTCCTTTTTGGAACATCCACAGAAAAGCTACGGATATTGCCTGAGTCTGATATTTGGCTTTTTTGGAACTCCTTATGTTCCCGATTTGACACCTAAAATTCCAAAACAGTTCTCATCTTTCTTAATAAACATAGCATCGACTGTTATAAAGAGAAAAAACTATAATCTTATGGTGCATTTAACTCTCCTGAAATGTCAAAGAAATCAAAATGTATACAAGTCACATACAAAACACAACAGTCACATACCAAAATGCAGTAGTGAGCATTTCCAGGCAATAAATGTCCACCAGCAGATATTCCAATTCTATGCAATGGAAAGTGATATCTGGGCATTTTGTTGCCACCTGTGACACACCGGCAACAAAACACCATGTATGCCATTGCCCTAATGCCCTTAAATCATGTTTATTTACTAGTGTTAAACTAGCCTGATGAAACCTGGTTAAGACTGTTGTCTGCCACTGACCTGGACTTGGCAATATTGTTAAATTATTTGTTGGTTGAGACATTGTTGCTTTTCAGGTTATTAAATACATTTTATAAAGTATTGTTACTGTGTCAACAACATTAGTTTATCAATACAACATGGTGTAGCCATCATATAATTTTAGTCTCCTGTATCAAAAACTCACCATTACTTGATACGGCAGGAGATCCGTAAAGGCTAGCTGACTGTCAGTATCTCCTGTAGAAGAAATTATGTTTGGCAGTAGCAAAATGTCTTGCTACTGCTGCACATAATGTCTGCCAACTGAAATGGAAGGTATTGGAGGTTGTACCTAAATCACCTAAAGGGGGTGACCGTACTACGATGCTACTGCAAAGAGAAGCACGCTGGATTAGACGCTTGGATTGTGTTTACCCAAAAGGGACGAATGAAGAGCTAAACCTAGCATGCTTTCTGTAAACTATTTAATGTATTAATTACTTTTTTCTTCTACAGGAGATACTAAGTAAAATGTATTTAATAACCTGAAAAGCAACAATGTCTCAAACAACAAATAATGTAACAATATTGAGAGATTAATAACATTTTCTATAGCTAGTGCCTGGATAGGCCTAATGGCAGTTTCCTTTAAGCACAGGCTAGACTATTGATGTATTGGCCTGGTCGGATATTTCACAAACAACTTCAACTTCAAGTGGATTTTTGGTGGACATTCTGCTATATTATATGTTTTACTCACATTAATTGGTTAATTGATATCACTTTGACCTACCCACAATGCATCACATTAGGTGAAAGGTCATATAATACTTAAATGCTCACACCTTGTATGTTCCTGCACATTTTATAAAGGGCCTAGCCTGAAACATGTTGTGTTCTTCGCGTTCCCAATAAAATTTTGCAGTCAAAGAATACTGCTGTGGATTTGTCCTGCACTTGGATTTCTCTTTTGATTGACTCTATTGGGGGATTGACACAGGATACCCCCCAGGATAACCAGAACCAAACAACTAAACGGTGAGCTGCAGCCTATCTATATTCAATAGAGTGAATTTACCTCAGACTTCATGTCCTTTGTCGATACTGGCCATTTATGCTCATATTTTTCCTTGAGATTTTGTTCAGCACTTGGTGTTGGTATGGAATTTTCCAATGACGATCCAAGGCTTCCTTTGACGACCAAGCTTTGCACCGATTTGACCATATTCTTTAAATCTTCAGGATATGGTGTTGGGTAGCGTTTAAGGTTAATTTCCACCTAAATTAAGACAATAAAAAATCTATAGTGATACAGATTAAATATAATGCTGGCTTCATACAAGCTGTCTATCTGCAATAAGAATTTAGTAAGAAGATATTTTGGTGCATAATTCTACTCTACCAAACATTCCTAAAGATTTAGCTTCCTTCTTTAAGGTTATTTCCCACATCTTATTTACAAGGTGAACAGACTTAAATATAATTAAAAAGATATAATGGGAAAAGTTTTCTGCTCTTTGAAAACCCCAAACAAATTTTCTCTTCCTTTAACTCACTGCTCTCCCCTTCCCCACCTACTTCATGTACTTCAGTCTCTGCTCAAGATATTGTTGAACACTTCAAAAGCAAAATTAATACTATCATAAGCAAACACGCAACCAAACCATTCTAGCCATTTATTTCCCTCCCTTCCCATTTCCCAGTCTTTTCTGTGCTCCTTCTCCCCTGTGACTGAAGAGGAAGTCTCAGAACTTTATGATTTATGATCACCACTTGCCTACTTGATCCCATTCTTCCAAACTTCTCTGCAATCACAATAGCTGGTACTTCAGCACTCTTGCACTCTGTGCCAGATTAAAAATCTTCCTTGAATTTGACATTAGTATTTAGAAAACAGTACAGGGAGTCCTCAAGTTCATACACCCGACTTAAGGTGGCTATAGACGTAACAAAAGATCTTTCCAAGAAATATTGTTTGTTTCAATACACATGCGTAGAGCTGAATCATCAGATACAGATAGAATTCTACCTGTATCTGACGATTCAGCTCTAACAATGGCCAATGTTCGAGTACCTTCAAAGCCACCCGATCAAAATTTTCCATCCAGCCAACCAATACCCAAGTCTTCTGCCGATAACGGTCGGCTCTTTCCCACCATACATGCACTGAATAAGCGTCTATGGCTACCTTTACATACAACTCATACTTACATACAGAGGCAATTACAGTAATGTACTGTGGTTTGCTTGGCCTTTATTAGTGTAGGGACCCTTAGGGTTAACATGTCCCCTATGGCTTTAATTCCCTACACTTCCTCATTTCCCTAGTTGCTGGGCAGATGCCCATGTAGCTAGTTGTGATTTGCATAGTTGTGCTATTGGCCAGGAGGCGCTGTGACCACACCCTGTCATAATTTGTATAGTGAGAGAGAAGGGGTGGGTCTGGCTGCTGGATGCTGATCCAGCTGGGCGTATCCAGGGGGGCCTGGGTACAGCAAGGCCCAGTGGAGCCATGTGTCCTAGAGGCACCAGTACCTCTAGAAGGATAAGTCGGGAGCAGAGACCCTGTGAATGAGGCTAGTGAGTGGCAGGGATTATATCTGTTATAGACTCTCTAGGAGAGTAAGATAGAGAGTATAAATAGTAAGCTTGGCTCCAACTAGGAGGGATTGCAAGGAGGAAGTTCTCCTTTCAGGCAAGACTGTCCTGTAGTATAGGGACACAGCCTTATAGGGATTAGGTCTAGTGAGTTCCTTGATCCCCTGTGTGAGGATCCAGGTCAAGGTGCTGAGATCATGAGGGTGCCTCTATCCAGGTGGAGTTCCACTGTGCCTGTACATTCTGCATCTACCTCTGTAGCTCTGTGTGAGCGGGGTGTGCATATATATGCTATATATACTTATGTAAGTAAACCTGTGGATCATTTGTCTCATACAAATACAATTTATTCTGTTATACTGCAAGAACCTCCTGGCGTCCATTTGTTTCCTGTTTTATAGCACAGTAACCTGGGGTAGTTGCAGTTGCACTACACTACATCGTGAATCTTCCACTTAGTGAAGGCCCTAGCCTGGGGTGTTTGAGTCACATGTAACCCATGCTCTAAGCACTAGCTGGACATTAACCCCTGTTTGGTCTGCTTAGCCAAGTTAGCATTACATTAGCATTTAGCTTTAATAAACCACCTGCCCCAATCCCGTCTGACATGTGTTGTCTACTGCAGAGCACAGAAAGGAAAAATACATATGCACAGAAAGGTACAAATAAATACTATGTTAAGACAGACATCTGTCTTGTTGCATTTAATACGTAAATGTATATGTTTCAACTTACATACAATTTCAACTTAAGAACAAACCTACAGACCCTATCTCATTTGTAACCTGTCTATGTAGTTTAAAAAAGTAAACTGGTTAAATAGATGAGCATATCAATGGAAATGGAAATGCCAAATTAATCGGGTCACAGGGGTTCAGTTGTTAGCACTGCTACCTTGCAAATGCTGAAATTGATTGTGACCTGGACACAATCTGCAAGCATTTTGTATGGGTTCTAGACATAGGTCCAGTATTTATATTGTTTCTTGAAAATGTTATTGCGCCTCTGCTGTGGATTCTAAATTTTCAAACCACATGCTAAAACTATGCCTTAAAGGATCATTCTGACTACATTTTGTTTGTGATAAGACATGCAGAGATCACTGTCAACCTCAAGAAAGTCATGAAACCACTGGAAGATAAGAATTAAAAAGATTATTCGCTAACTTCACATAGTAGTTGCTACCCAAATACAATGAAATGGTCCCTTATGTAAATCTCCCTACTTGGTCCACAAACAGTACCAGTTCCCACTACCTAGAGAATACCTTAATACTGAATCTAAACACTGTATTTGAACAAGTGCTCACATCACAACTGCTTAACTAGTCTGTTCCTTTGAACAAAATGTAATAAAATATATTGTCCTCTAATGTACAGGTCAGATTTAGTTGAGCATTTCTAAATATACATATGCCATTGATGTTAAAATTAAAGATTTACCCACACAACTGATGGAAAGGGAACCCTGCATGCTACATTTTCCTCCAGTATACACAAGCAAAGTCTGTAGTGTACAGTTAACTTTAACCTGCCCTAATTTAATCTAACTGGTTTCTGGATTTATAAAAAAACTGCATTATGAATATCATCATATTTTTGAGTGAGCTGCACCATTTTTCTGAAATAAATCATTTTCTCCTTGATTGTAAAAGCAGTCCCCTGGCATTTTATTGATCTATTAGAAAATGTCTTTCAGACAGATTATGTAGTTTAGTATACCCTCATCATAAATGAACAAAGTTAATAGAATATACACATTGAATTAGTATCTTTTGACACAACACAACAGCTCTCCTGGTCAAGAACACTTTTTTACATGGAGCAATCTATTTGTATTGCAAAAAAATTACTGATCTATGTAGATACTGTTCATAGAACTGAATGCTCAAGGTCCACAAAATATGTTGTGTTAAACAATGTTTATTCTGTTAAACTCTTATGCTTTGTCTGCTTGCAAAAATAAACAGTGTGGTGCTTCTTTTTGGAGACTGAAAGGTACAGCAGGATTTTTAGAAATAGGTTTTATATAGTCCTGTCATGTGACTTTGTTTGTGCACAAATCATATGACATATAATAATTATATTGTTGAATACTAAACCCAATAAAATATTGTGTGTGTGGGTAGCCAGCTCATTATTTGTATAGTTATAAATAAAAAAGAGAAAACAATTGGGCTTTGACATAAAACAATCACTATATTAGAGAATACAGAGGGGTTTTTAAAGTGCAGGACACAATGGGGCCCATGTTTAAAACCTTGATTTATTCTGGTCAAGGTTTTCAGGGGAAAAAACTTCTTTTTAGAGATTTATCTTACCCAAAAGCTGCTAAAAATACGCTATCTCAAACTAGCCGAGGTCATGTACAATTCAATGGATGTCCCTGAAGTTATTTCTTGACATCATGATTGATGATAACCTAAAAAAGTAGTGTTTTCGCATCGAAAACTCTATAACATTGAGTTTTCAGAGCATCAAACATACGATTTGATTTGACGCTCAATTTTGTTGTGACATTTTGTCAATCTGTTTTTTTCCAGAAAAATTATTGGTAAATGAGTTAATATCATGGAAGGGCGTTTGGGTGGAATTGGTTTCCAAAAAAAATTAGATTAATTCGAGTTTTAGTAAATGTGCCCCTGTGTGTAAAGAGCAAAAAAAAAGACTGCAATCATTAGGCAACACTCAATCCAAGAAAGGCAGGGGGTGCGAGGCGCATCAGAGCACTTGCACCCTTAGTGCTTTAACATTTGATCCCCAGGGTAAAGTAAATGACCCATGTAAGGATATTGAACTTGAACTAAATTTGCATATTATCAACCATATTCCATCCTGCAGCTGCTAGATCCATTATTTCCCAACATGTCATCCACTTTTGACCTCAGCAGCCTCTGGACTGTGCTTCTCAAACTATGAAGCTGGCTAAAAATATGGTGTGGTTCAAGAAGCTAATAATCTCCTCTGCACTGATAATAAGATGGCTGAAGAAAGAATATTTGCATTGTAATTTTGTGGCTAAAAAGTATGAGCATCCCTATACTGTGCATTGTAGACTAGACATCTTGAGGCATTAACTTGTTTTTAGCATCCTACCCATCTACATATACTGCCACCAGGACTACTAAAGTTGTTCTCCTCACAAAGTTTCACTTGTGTCTAGTGATAACCAAACACAAAGAGAAATCTCATGTGGTCTGTTTTCATCCCACCCAGTATTTTCTCTTGTGAAAGCCAGACTTCAATTTGTTTAGTAACATTTTTAGGTGTTAATGCCAAACATTGTATTGGGATAGGTACTCTTGTGACGTGGTGTCCCTGACCCTTCTGTGATAGTTGACCGAGTAACGCACACACCACAGCTCTTGGGAACATAAAATACCACTTTAGTTATGAATAAACTGGAGGTTCACACATCTCTTTGAATGAACTCAAGAACAGTGTATTGTCAAACACCAGCACAGTTGTATATTATTTTTTTCCATTATTTTTTTCCATGTACTCATGACACACTCACCAGGCAGTTAGTATTCCCAGGCCACTAGGCTCCAGCATACTGCCTATTTCCCAGCACCTTCCTTCCTTCCAGGGATGCTGTACCTTCTTACAGACTTTTAGCAGAGCAGTCAATCTTGCATTTGAGGCACACTAAGCCATAATTGACCTAGTCCCTCTTCCACTGGGTCCCTAACTGGGCAAAGTGCTGCCTGAACACTGGTCCTCCCTACCTCCTCGTTGGAGCCTCAGCTGCTCAACTGGCTACGCCATCAGTGATCTCCAACAACTCTATCCAACTACTGTTTAACCTAACTAATCCTATCAACTACACCTCTGAGGTGGCCTCAGAGGAGGCTCGCTGGCATCAATGCACTATCCACTTCTCATTGGACAAAGTGGTAACTTGCCCTTCCCTTTATATAGCTTGTCCTGCTTAACAACACTACCTGGTGCCCACACATCAAATAGCAATTTTTACATAACATACTTTATTCTACTCCTTGTACACTCACAACACTTAACTGTTTGAGAAAACAAGTAAGAAAATATATTAACTGAGATCTATCTCATTCAGATTTTATTGTACTTGTTTATAATAATTATGCATTGGTTAACTCTGATTCACAAAACATTCCACCCCAAGTTAGACTGGTGGTGGGAGCCTACCTGCCCCAGGTATGCATCTACATTCTGGGAGTGATCCAATACACTGATCTGTATGGGCAGGGCACGAGATGACATTATTGGTGGTGCCTCTTACAACTTCAATCCCCATGAAACACAAATCCTGCAGGTATGTAGCTACAAACCCTTGGTTGGGGAGAGGCGGCTAGCTTATGTACTAAAAACTCCTAATAAAAGTTTTAGTTCTGAATTCTGCATTATATTCAGTACATTCATGTCCCTTTATTGTGTTATTGTTGTTGTTTGACTGTTTTCTAATCTATCAATAACCAGTTTCAACGTCAACTATGCTATCTAATCTATCTATCTATCATCTATCTATCTATCTATCTATCTATCTATCTATCTATCTATCTATCTATCTATCTATCTATCGTTCTATCCATACATCTATCTGTATGTGTATCAATCTATATTACCAACTGAGCAGCACCCTCCCTTCTTTAGTTGTAATCTACACCTCAAGAATAAAAAAGACAAATAAATTAAGCAGTGGCCTATGCTAAACACCCACAGTATATTAATGTCTACAAGGTGCTGAAAGCAAGATTTATTTACTTTTATAAATGCAAACTGGCTACTGGGCTGACATTTGACAAAGTTAAAGCAAATGCAAATATATACAAAAAGCACTTAAGCGTATACAATTCACATCTTCAAATAACAATTATTACTAAATAATTTGCATTATCAAGCATGGGTAGAATAATAAAGTCTGCTGGCTAACTCAGAGTCCCATAAATAAATATTCAAAGCTCTTAATTGCTCTGTTATTTGTAGGAATACTTTAAAGAACTGACACTTTGAAAAGTTGATGATATATGAGCACCCTGCACTATACATAATAATTAACTTGACTCATTACATTTTGCAAGAAAAATCAGCATAAAGTTTTTCCAACAGATTTTTACTATTGTACTGTAATTTAGAGAACAAACATAACCACTGAACTTTGGAAGTAACTTTCTGCATGAATTAGGGGCATATTTATCATGGGTTGAATTTCGAGTATTAAAAAAAAAAACCAAAAAAAAAAAACCACCAATCAAAATTTATTAAAATAATCAATTTTTTTTTAAAAAATGAGTGAATAGGATCGAGCTGCAAATTCAATTCAAATTTTTTTCACCAAAAATAAAAACAGGCCAAACGACTCCAAATTGATTGTATGAGGTCCCCCATAGCCTAAAACACAAATTTGGCAGATTTTAGATGTCAAATTTGAATTCTTTATGGGACAGTACATGATCAATTTCAATGAAATCAAATCAAATTTGGACTATTCTCTAGTCGAATTACACTGAAAATAAACTCAAAATTAAAATTTAGAAATTCAAATTTTCAATTCAACCCTTGATAAATCTGCCCCTATTTTTTAATGAATTTCGATTGGTCATTTTTTTTTTAAATTTCGAGTTTATGGGAGTTGATGGGATTTTTTAGAAACTCCCATAAACTCGAAATTTGACCCTTGATAAATATGACCCTTAATGTAGAGTTAGCAAATGCTTTACAATGTCATCTGCCCAGCCTTTTTTTTTTTAAGAATGATTTCATTTAAGTTGTTAGAACCTGTCTCTGTATTACTTTTGCCTGTCCATTTAATTTCAATATAGGTTATATCCTTCAAAGTGTATAAACTTATATGCCAAAAATACAGTGTTAAAATTAAAGTAAGTGTAAAATAAGCAGAATATTTCAAAAGCTCCACACATGAACGAAGACCATTTATCATAATCAAAGAAATAATCCATTACAAAAACCAAAGAGGCCTTTTTATAAATACTAACACCCAAGGGTGATGGCATGCTGCATACTATGTGCTTTTATTACTGCTACAAGTGCAGGTATGGGACCTATTATCCAGAATGCTCAGGACCTAGAGTGTTCCAGATAAGGGATCTTTCCATAATTTGCATCCCTGCTAAAAAATAATAACTTAAACATTAAATAAACTCAATAGGATTTTTTTTGCCTCCAGTAAGGATTCATTACCTTTTAGTTGGGATCAAGTACAAGGTACTGTTTTATTATTACAGAGAAAGGGAAATATTTAAAAATGTGAATTATTGGATATGGCCTTCCTGCAATTCAGAACTTTCTGGATAACAGGTTTCAGATACTATACCTTTAGTGGTGATCAAACATTTAGGAATGCCATTGGTAATGCTGAAGAAGGTCACACAAATGTATTATCATTAAAATGAACCTTGATGCAGCTCATACCTTTCAGCCTTTAATAATGGGGAAGTTAGAGGAACATATGTGATGGTCCTCTTATGGCATTCCCATTACAGTGCACTTTATAAGAGAATACTATCTACAGTAGTTGTAGAGTGTTTACATAAGCAATTAGTTAAAAGAGAAACAATAATTAGTTTGATATTACCAACCAGTATCAGAAAAGCCTTGTACTGTCACTGGAAAAAGCTGCACTATTAAAATGGAAATATTCTTTATAAAATGTACAACACAGGTATTCTCAGCCCACTCTCTCTCTTCAGATTACTTTCCCCTCTTGAAATTCTATGAGAGCATCTAACAACCATTCTTTACTTACTTGACCTCCAATCAATTCCATCCAATTTCTCTCTGACAAAAACAATTCCTTTATGACAATAACCTACTTTAACACATCAGTCTTGGAGCCCAAGCAGCGATGCAACAGAAACTACACTTGTAACAATTTCTATTGACCTTAATCCTTCTGCTTATTTTGACAAAGCTGACACTGCACATTTTATCCCTCCACAATATCCCTTTTGCTGAAAATTCTCTCTCTACACTGCATATTTTTTTCTGTTGCTTTTCATCAATTAATTCTTTTATAGGCAAAGTAAATCCATAGATAGAATTATGTGTGCATACATTTTTCCTTAAGCGCTTTAGCAATTCATTTTCATTTTTCCAGCTCCATGATTGCTGTCAGGATGGCAGCACAGAGGTTAACTCGCTGTTTACCAATTAGACAGCTCACTCCACAGAAAAATCTCAGTGTTGGTTTATTGCTAGTTGTGGCAAACTTTGAGAACGCAGAGCAGCTTCCATCAGTCTAGCAGTCTCTATTACAGACAAAAACCCAAGTGTGCTGTCAGATTGGGTCATGAACCCTGGCCAGTACTATCAGTCTTCCCATCTCCTCTCCTTGATTGTCTTTATTACAAATATATATATATATATCAATTATCAGTAGACCAGCACTCCCTTTTAAAATGTAATATTTTTTATTGTTGTCATGGTAAAAAAAATATTACATTTTAAAAGGGAGTGATGGTCTACTGATAATTGATACACATATAATTACCGTGCACCCGCCATCAGCAGCAGCCTTGGAGTGCGGATACTCATTGGAGAGAGTATATATATATATATATATATATATATATATATATATATATATATACTTTCTCTTTTATAAATCAAAGTCTCAAAAGTCTTCTGACTTGAAATTACACTTGATTCTGCCCTTTATGTATTACATCCATACTCTTTAAATATTTTCTCTACAAGCCCTGAGGCATTTATTATTCTGCCTTACGCGTTTCATACCCTCTGGTACTTAGTCATAGTCAGTTTACCACAGCCTCAGCCTTTCTCCTCCATCTTTCTTCTTTCCTTCACTAATATCCACTTTTTTGCCTCTTCTATGTTCTCAGCACTGTATAGAATTGTTATCCTAAATCCAGTCTTCCATATTTAAAAAAACAAAAACCCATAAGAGTATTCGCTCATCTTTCAGCCTTATTATTCCACATTTTAAACACGCTGTCTGAATGCTTTAACATTCCTATCCACTATTATACATTATTACACACACATATATACTCATTTAAATCATGTTATACCACGTCTCAGTTTTATTTTAATATCTTTGTCCCTTGCTTGTACAAAGAGCACTAATTATCTGCAATAATAATATATAAGTTAAAATATAAGTTTTACATAAGTACTTGAGCTGACTGACAGGGAGTCAGATTTTATTTCATTTTAAAAACAACCTCTCGCACATGGACATGACATTCTTTCCCTGTAATAATGAAACCACCTCCTGTGCTGTGTGGGTACAGGGAAACATTTCATTATTTGCCATTACAGCATTTCACAAAGCAGCATAACTGCCAGCCATATCCTTTAAAAGAGCATGCACAGCGTGATGATAGCAGCCATTTCCTGCAATGAAAAACTATTTAAAATGTGAATTATTCGATTTATGTTGTGAGATGGCGTATAAAGTACATTTGATAAGTGGTTAAAAAAACATATTCTGAGAAAGCACAATGCTTATGTAAAACAAGTACGGAGTTGTGCACTGATGCCAGGTCAAAGGTAGGCCTTAGTTCTACTTGTGCTTATTGCCCTTCGTGAATTCAGCACTCAATCCTAATGATTAGACACCCAACATTGGTGTGCCATAGATATATTTTCTTCTTCTCCGACATACAAAAAGTTATTGTCATGATAAGACTCAAGAAGCCCAAAGGTTCTCATCCCGATGACAATTTTTGTATATCTATTTGTGGCTTTAGACAAATAATTATTTTTCTCTGACAACAACTGCACTAATTGGCAGCCAAACAACTCTGTGTACATACATATAGTTAGTAAATATACATATGAGAAATATTTATGTAATATGAATGTAATTTTATCATTCTTAATGGACTTACAACCACCATGGAAGCATATGTTTGTGGTGGATAGAAGAGCAGATCTTTATTAAAGTGAATTATTACACTGGATTTTCCCATTATGTGCCATGTATGTACATTTAATAATGCATTAACTTTACCTGACCTTGAGGCTCTGTGTGTCAGGGGAATAAAACAGAAGTCTTAGAATTGTATATCTAGAATACATTTAAAGCAAGCCAAATAAAGAAAAGGAACAGTAATAAATGACAAGGACAATGTAATACTGCTCTTCCAGCTGATTAAAATGAGAGGTCTTTTTTTCTGGAGAATGCTATTAAAGCATCCTCCAGCTGAAATAATTAATGGTGGCCATAGCCAAATGTTCCAATTTATTAGATTGGCCTTTGTATGAATGTGATGCAAATTGAAAATGATCATTTATAGATGCAAATATTTGTGAACAGTGTCAATGCTTACTTCCATTTCAGCACACTTGCACTTGTACACCACAGTGTGCATTTATAAATCCAGTAAATCTAGGTATTGTCTACATTTCTTTGCCATCTAATGATACACAAGTTGCGTTACTGCATTTTTTCAATAGTGAGTTGAAGAACAAAAACTTCAACAAAAGATTAAAAGGCTGCAAATTGTCTACATCATGCCTATAGTAAAAGGTAACTAGTTCATTCACAAAGCCAAATGTAGATCAGGAAAAGCTGCACACTAGCAGGAAAAAAAAACCTCATTGATTGACTTATTAGCTAGGAAGTTGGAATGGGTGGAAGTCAGGACACAAAGAGTCAGTGGCATCCTGACTACTATTAAATTAAATAATTTTGATGTGGCAAAGGGCATAGGAGCATATCTAGAGATCCATATAGCCTGGTATTAATTTAGAAAGGTCAAAATTTAGATGTGCAGCCAATGAGGCTCCTGTAGCACAATTAGAAAGGCCACAACAACATTCTAGCAGTAACAACTAGACCCAAGGGTGTACAAATACAGTAGAAATTGTGTACAAATACAGTGCCCACAGTGGTCTATCAGTACTAAGAGAGACACTGTAATGTCCTAGCTATACAAATCCAAAGCCCACTGCAACTTTAAATGTACAAATCATGTGCTAGCAGTTCTTTACAGTGCTATTGCAGTGGCCCAGCACTACAAAATATTGTCCTTGCAGTACGGTGCTAACACTGTTCTACCAACAATTACACAGACCCTATATATGCTGAGCCTTCGTTACATCAGGAGAACATATGCAGTGCCCACAATATTGTAGTAATAAAGATGTAGGAAACATCGTACTAGCAATTCAGTATTGGTATATCCCAGCAGTACATGTTAATTCTAATTTCTTATTCTAGTGTCTTATTTCCTCCCTCCCACTTTTGTCTCTTCATTTCCCTTGTTTTAAAAGGGAACTAAATTACTCCAAACAAATGAATGTTAAAATAGTCACTGTGCTCTTCTGAGCACTTTTGGTATTTACATATTTTTTGTATTTTATACTGCTAAAAGCATGTATTTGCAATTGGAGCACACTCTACTATTGGGTCTACTAGTGGGTCTAATTAGTTATTGGTGTAAGACTTATTTTGTTTAAATGTCTATACTGTTCTTCAATCATTCTTAGTTTAAGAACACCAGCTATGATCTTCTGGTCGATTTTTGTTTTCCACATGTTTGCATCTCAAAAACAAAAAGGACCCTACTACTGTACCTCTTCTCTTTCTGGTATCTTCACATGTCTTTATCTATGATTACATAGATTAATTATCATTTCTTAGTTTTACTATTGTCCAATCATCTTAGATGCCAAGATGTTAGTGTCACGTAAGACAAATCCAAACCACAGGCAGGATGTTACACTACCCCCCCCCCCCAAAGGGAGGCCAGTGGACCCCTTAGTTGAGTGACTTAACAAAGAAACATGAAACACATTACCCATTTTAACAGATGCTGGCAACTCTAAACTAATCTTGCCAGGGCTTAAAATTTCAAGAACCTTATACGGACCAGTAAACATAGGTCTTCATTTGGCAGAGGACATCTGGAGTTGGACATTCTTAATAGACAGCCAAACCATGTATCCCACCTGGTAACTAGGAGTAGCCCTGTAATGTCTGCAGTGACTCTTTCCTGGTGGGCACCAACAGGTATGTTTGGGAACTGCACCTTTTGCCAACTATTAGTCATATGCTGGACAGCAGGGACATCAGAGGGAGAACAAGAAAGGCAAATGGCTTTAGAGGTCTTAATACCAGGGTGACCAGATTTTCCCAAAACATGGATCTCCACAGATACAGCAGGACAGAGATTCTTGTAAATCAGGACAGAACTTAGGGCAGCAATCACTGACCTGGAAACATTAGTAGCCTTTTCAGTTATATCAGTGAAATACCCAACACATTCAGGCAGACTCTAAAGGACCGTGGCAGCAAAGGGCATTTAATGCAGACTGACTTCCAAAAAAATATCCCTAGTACGCCAATCAATATGTGAGTTGTATAGCCTTAACCAGTGCAGGCCTAACACCACAGGAGTGGATAAGGTGGAAATAAAACTCTTCAGAATGTGTGCCTTCCACATACATTTCAAGTCTAGGAGTTACTGATATAACTAGTACATAGCCAAGGGGATTTTGATCTATGGTATGGACAAGAGTCTGACATGATAGGAGAGAGGAATGAATTTTAGCAGCAAAGTAGGCATCAAGAAAATTCCCATCAGCCCCATAATCAATAAAAGCCTGAACAGAAACAGGTGTGTTATTCCAGGACAAAGTGACAGGAACACAAATCTTAGCACTAGTGTTACAAGGAGCAGAAATACAGCCCAAATGGACCTCCCCAATCTCATTCAAGCTCAGGAGTTTTCCCACCTTCACTGGGCAGGTACAAACAAAATGGCTTTTAGCACCGCAGTACAAACAGAGACCATGGGAACGTCTGCGGAATCATTCCTCGGGTGATAGCTTAGTGGTCTCAATCTGCATGGGCTCCTTAGGTGATCGAGCAGGAGGACAAGATTCAGAGGCAATCAAGACCTTGCTGGCAGGCGCATAGCCAAGATCTTCCTGATGCCTTTCCCCTTTGCCTGAT
This sequence comes from Xenopus laevis, assembly GCF_017654675.1. Lineage (NCBI taxonomy): Eukaryota > Metazoa > Chordata > Amphibia > Anura > Pipidae > Xenopus > Xenopus laevis. The sequence goes on from NC_054377.1 coordinate 77,633,821, forward strand.
CCACCTGTATAACTACACGCATTAAGGCTTCAAGGGAGGCCATCGCTTCAAAAAATGTTTCTAAAGAGACTCTTGCAGAGTCAGATGTTAGTAAATTTAAAGCCCAAATTTGGGGATCCCCTGAAGGAGAGTTATCACAAATTTAATTTTAGTCTCCTCTGAAGGAACAGAGGAGGCTCAACAAACTAAAATAAATCTTACAGGTTTCTTGGAATGGAAAAAACTGTTTCCAATCCCCAGAAAATCAAGAAAGGGAACCTTGAGTTCTGGCTCTTGACTGGCAGGCACTGCAGGCATGGCATCCAGACAGGCAGTTAGGAGTTGCATGAACTGGACAAACTTGTCCTGCTTGCCCTCTTGCACATCCAAACATTGCAGGAGATCAGAAAACAGGAGGCGGTGTGGCTCATTCAGCATCCATACCATGGCCCGTTATAATGTTTCATATGGCAAACCCAAACCCTAGGCAGTTACTTACTATACATCACTGTCATTGTTTTACTTTTTCTTTCAAGGTTTATTTACTCAATTCTCACATTACCGGGTGCTATAAAACTGCAGATTGCTTTTGCTCTTTTATACAGTACAAGTAAATGAAATTCTAATGGGAATCCAAAAACAGGTGTGTTTGTATTATGTTCCAGTGTGCCTGATAAATATCCCTAATTTCTCCACACTAAGGGTTATCATGGTTTGTTCGCCTGGAATAAAGTTTGCCCTGTTTGCTTTTATTATTTAAAGTTAGAGCAATAAGAGTTTACTGGCTGCTATAAATTGCTGGACTTTGCCCTGAATAACCACCTACTATCTTTAAGAATAACAGTGTATTCCAGATTCTTTTTATTTTTTGTTCATATGGCACAAAACTTTTCTCTTGAATAATAATGTTATCTATAATGTACAAGCTACATGTTTAACACTGAATTTAAGCTCCTTAAAAAAATCATAACCATGCAAATATATGCAGATTAAAAAAAAAAAAACAAGGAAAAATGTAGCTCCATTATGCCAAAAAGCTGCCATAGGAACAAAGAAAACAATAATTAAGAAATACCATACAGCTGTTCCAAACATATTACAGTGCATTAAAGCATGAATTACATGCAAACATTTACAGAAACACGAGGCTTACTTTGAGTTTTCCTGGGGCTTCTTCTTCTTCCTTCTTTTCTTCAAAATCAAACGCCACTGTCATTCGTTGCTGCCGCTGTTCCTCCCACAGTGTTGGATTGAAACTGTCACTGTCTGACGGGAAATCTATTTAATAAGATACAGATTGTCACAAAATCACTAAGTTAGCTCAGAAATGAAAGACAAAGAAAATAAGTATTGAGAAATGTATCAAACATGGCAGTAAATAAGATGAATTTCAGGCCAATTTGGCATACCATGTGATAGGTATAACACCAGAACTGGCCTTTCAGTACTAGTCAAACATCTGGATCTCTTAGGGTAGCCATATAATCAATTTGGCCACTGACTACCTAAATGCACTCATTTAATGCCGTTATTGACTAAAAAGGGTTTATAGAAAAATCTGCTTGATTCCCATAGGAAGTTGCTTGCTCCTAGGCCAGCACGCTCAGCTCAGTCTGCATGTAAACAGCTTTACATATGATCTGTGTAATCAATAAAAATGTCTGAGAAACTAATAAACAAATCTCAACTCATTACTGACCTTAGAGCTCCTGTTTTATTTCCCGAGGGAAAATGTTAATAAGGTAAATACTTATTATAATATTTTCAGGCAAAACTTGAATGACCTGGTACAAGGCAAGTCTTTCTTTAAATATATATCATTATTGATTTATTATATTTTATATTTATAATGCATTTATGTTACCACTCAATTTAAAAGCACAAAATGCAAAACAATATAGTGCTATAATCACTTTTTAACTATAATCTTTGCTATTTCTTCTGCTTCTCTGATAAGCCAAAGGGTAAGATCCAGTCCCATACCCATCGCGTAGACCATTTATTCCTGAGAAATGCAACCAACTTAAGTATAATATGTGCAAGCATAATACTGTTGTAGAAAAAGCTTTAGTGTCTGTAGTAGAAATGTAAGGTGCAGTTTGTTCTGTTTCCTGGCTGCTAATCCCGAGACATGACAAATGCACATTCGTTACAGTCATTGTGCATATTTAATAATAATCCAAACCTCTCCTAAATAATAAAAATGTTGTTGGAAAACAGTTGTATACTGAAACCAAAACTATAATCAGCTACAGTAACTCATTCAGTTACAAAAAATGTTTGAGAACCCTTACACAAAAAAATCTGCTTAAGCAGTACACAAGTAATTATACAGGTATGGGACCTGTTATCCAGAATGCTTGGGACTGGATCTTTCCATATTTAGAATCTTTATAGCTTAAGTCTACTAAAAAAAATCATTTAAACATTAAATAAACCCAATAGGCTTGTTTTGCCTCCAATACAGATTAATTATATCTTAGTTTGGATCAAGTACAAGCTACTGTTTTATTATTTATTACAGAGTAAATGGAAATAATGTTCAAAAGTTTTCATTATTTGGATATAGGAGATGGCCTTTCAGAGCTATCTGGATAATGTGTTTAGAGATAATGTTTCCCCTACCTCTATTTCTTTTTGTCTATACTGAACACATTGTATAAACATTAATAACCTATGTTGAAAAAACAATCCAAACCTCTAGGTTTATGTATTCTTCAAAAGCTAATTGTACTTAGGGGCTCATTTATTATGCTGTATAAAAGGAACCTTGCAGGAAAAATGGGGCAAAAACAGCAAATTTATCAAGTAAGTCTGCCGGAAGTTACTCTAGTAAAAAACACACATAACACCACAATGGATGAACGCCGTATTTTCCCATGGTATTTTCTATTGACTTGTTACAGTTATACAATTGGTACTCGGAGGTACGTGGTCACTGAAAATCAGTACAAAGCTTCATAAGTAACTGTTTTTTCTGCAGGGATGCCTGGCGATGTGCAGCAATCTTTGTTGCCATTTTTATACACAGCATGATGAATAGGCCCCTTAATGTTCTAGTCAATGAGATAAGAATAGAAGTATTAGTTATAGCTGGCCTGACCTAAAACATGTTTCAGATCATTTTCAAGGGAGGTTATTGCTGCAAAAGTAAGTTCAAGCAGTTACTTAATACAAGGTTCCTCATACTTTTCTCAGCCTAGACTCAAAGTCCAGTTTGTTTGTTTATTATTAGTTTAAGCAGATTGTGTTAGTCATTTATTGTGACATAGCTGAAGATCAGACCACAACACATTTGTACTTAAGTTATAAATTAAGAAATCACAAACTCATTTTATGAAAGGTAACAACTACAGGAATGGGACCTGTTATCAAGAATGCTCGGGACCTAGGGTTTTCCGGATAACAGATCTTTCCGTAATTTGGGTCTTCATGCCTTATGTCTACTAGAAATTCATTTAAACATTAAATAAACCCAATAAGCTGATTTTGCTTCCAATAAGGATTAATTATTTTTTAGTTGGGATCAACTAAAATTATTACAGTGAAAAAGGAAATCATTTTAAAAAATTTGGATAAAATGGAGTCTATGGGAGACAGCCATTCCGTAATTCGGATATCGGGACAGCCATTCCTTTCTGGATATCGGGTTTCCGGATATGGGATCCTATACCTGTACTTTGCAGTTATTGAGCAATCTTTAGTGATCTAAAATCATACATTGTATGTGGGAACTAAAACAATGTGAGCCACAATCAGTGTGATCAAATGAGACATGGAAAAGACATCCATAAAAGTCATAAATACAGTAAAGAACAGATATATGGCATTCAGCTAATTTACCTTCATCACCACGTGGTTGTTGGGGGAACATGTAATTTGTTAATACCCTCTGTTTTGTATCTGGATGAGCTTCAGTTTGAAGAGGAATGAGTGCTTTGGACTGTAAAAAAAAAAGTGTAGTTGCAGTGTTATTTATCTTTCAATATTGGAGCCGAAAAAAAGTATCACTGATCTAATTATCTTTTGTATCTTTTTCACCAGCTACAATGTTTAGCAAGTTTAAAATTTAATATAATGGAGGAAACTATAATAATTGTTTAACAACTTTTTTTGCTAAGTAATCCATTAAATACCTAAAAGATTGTTGAATCCTTGAGGTTATGTGATGCATTGCAAGCCTCTAACTTACCAAAGAGGTTCATGTGGTTCGGTACCTGTATAAATGCTAGGAAATGGAAACAAAATGTTTAAGGGGTAGTGGCAGCTTTGGTCTCTGTTAAACCTGTCCAAGTTAATGTGGAAAAAATGATGACTTCACTGTTTACTTCCCACTCTGATTCCTAAGTTTATTCATTACAATATACCTACGGGAGTCATTATGCAGTCTTGGACTATGGATCTTTTCCTAATATAGATCACCATGCCTTAAAGGAACAGTAACACCAAAAAATCAAAGTGCTTTAAAGGAATGAGAGTATAATGTACTGTTGCTCTGCACTGGTAAAACTGGTGTATTTGCTTCAGAAACACAACTATAGTTTATATAAACAAGCTGCTTTGTAGCCATGGGGGCAGCCTTTCATAGCTGAAAAATGAGAAAAGCACAGGATATGCAGCAGATAACATATAAGTTCTATAGTACGGAATGGAATTCTTCAGAACCTGTCTGTTATCTACTGTGTATCCTGTGCTTGAATGGCTACCCCCATGGCTAAACAAGCTATACAGCAGCTTGTTTATATAAACTATAGTTGTGTTTCTGAAGCAAACACACCCGTTTTACCAGTGAAGTACATTATATTGCCATTCATTTAATGCACTTTAATTTTTTGATGTTAATGTTCCTTTAAGTTTACTTCCCAACCCCGCTTGGCAACTCACAACAAATCTTTGCCCCATCCGAACCTTTTGAGTTATGGAAGAGTCGAGTTATGGAAGAGTCGAAACTAAGGGTAGGCAGGCAGAAGCTGTATATTCCTATTGCCCCCTCAAAATTGCACCATTTGGCCATCAACATATATTTATACTGACTAACATATATTTATACTGATTAATATCAATTACAAGGGACAAAGGCTAAATTAGTCACATATGGATATTTGTTAATGTGGAGCTATACAATTGCCTATAATAATCCCAGGAACAGGTTATGTACATATGTAAGATTTTACCTGATTGTCAGAAAGCCACAGAGCAGCAAGTTCTTTAAGTTTAGTAAAACTGAACGGCAAATTCCTCAGCCTGCAAAAGAATGCCATAATATATTACCTACATAATTCAGAAGACTTTAGGTGTACAAAAAGGCTGCATTTTATATGCATTTTATATAGAATAATTTACTCTAAATATGAAAATTGTGCTGTAAATGTGGAATGTGATGCCACCACCATGCAATTGTATCACCGCTGATGTCTCCAGTATGCGCTTGTACTGCCACTGGCATCAAAGCAATAGCACAATAATGTCAGAGATTCAGAGACGGTGGACAAGGACAGAGGGTGCTTATATATATTTACTCACAGAAACATGAAAAATATTTACATACTCAGTGTGTCTTTTAAAAAAAAAAAGCAAATATTTATTGTCCTATTGTTCTCTAAAGTATTTCTTAAAGGAGAAGTAAAGCTTAACTAAAAAAGTAGGCTAGAAATGTTGTACATTATTGTTTTGGTTCTCCTTTAAGCACCAGGGCAGTTAACCCATTCTTTGTGAGTGCACCGCTATGCCTTCAACATACTGCATAGAATGCTATATGGCCACCTTCTCTTTCCCTTACGCAAAATAAGCACCACTTATTCCTAAAGTTATAGTTTTCCTTTCAGTATAACAGTACAGCTAATTTCTCAAGGGAAAGTTGTATTGTATTTAGGGGGATGGGAAACTAAATTGTGATGCTGGGTGGAAAGGTGCTCAGTTTCTGCATCAGTTTCCATGGTAATGAACTGAAAAACGAATGCAGAAACTGCAGATGCTTCCAACCCACGCTATTCTTTTCCTTCGTACCGGAAGAAAGCTGCAAAAGCAGTGTAGGTTGAAACAAGGTGCCAGCATGATTATATATGGTGCACAAAAGAGGTTAACTACAGTGAGCAATATCAACTGCTTGCATATCAAAAGAAAGGTTCAGCTTTAAGTTAATCTTTGCCATGCTGGGGATGGAAACAAGTCAAACTTTTCTGCTTTCTGTGGGAGGAGAACGAAGGGAGGAAGGGAAACCCGGGGGCTTAATTTTTACCTTGGTTATTTTATTTCTCTCCAAATGTTAAAATGCCAGCAGATTGCTAGGTTCTGTGGCCCCAGCAACCAAATAGCACAATGATTATCAGGCTATTTGTATTGCTATCATTATTTGCATTGCTCATCTTCCATTCATATTGGTATGTGATGAACACATGTCTGGTTTCAAGGGTCAGTGTACTTAAAGTGGACCTGTCACCCAGACACCAAAATCTGTATAATAAAAGTCCTTTTCAAATTAAACATGAAATCCAATTTCTATTTTTTATTAAAGCATTCATAGCTGCTGTAAGCTCATTTAAAAATCTCAGCTGTCAATCAAATATTGTCTGCCCCTCCTCTATGCCCGTGGCATAGAGGCGGGGCAGGCAATTACTTTCACTTTCCATTCAGCACTTCTTAGAGGTCACTGCTCTCCCCACATTCCCCTGTTCTCTTTACCATTTAATTGTTTAACCAGTGCATGGGGATGGACACCGGGTCCCCCATTCTAGTGCACAAACCAGATTCCGAGATGATGCAAGACTTGTCTTAATAACAGTGTCCACAAAATGGCTCCTGCCTGCTTGCTATAATTATGAATTCCCAGACTAAAGGAAAGAAGATTCACATAATTTATATAGTGTAATTAAAGTTCATTTTGCTTGACTAATGTGATAAAATAGGATTTTGAATATTTTTTTTGGGTGACGGGTCCCCTTTAAATAAACAAATTTAAATAAAAATGCCTTGAAAAAAAGAATTACAAAATGTTGTACCTGATGCAAAATGTCATAGAATTGAATTCCCTCGGACAGATGTGTGGGTCTGCTCCCACCACCAATCATGGGCACATGTAAGGAGTTCTAAAGGTACGTGGTCCATGTGGCGGGGGTAGGACAGGGTGTTGGCGGCATTGGGCATAGACTGTCTGGGGTGGGAGGCTCCTAATGTGGCATCCCTGGTGAGCCCTGGACACCCCAGTCTAACACTGATGGCTTACCCCACTTTTACAGAGAACATTTCTTTAATATTACTCACTACCGTTAGCTGTAAGTGCAAAAGGTATACAAAAGGGAAGCCTTTTAAAAGATCGTGTAGAACAGACTAAATGCAGAAATTCATCAAAATTAAATTTCAATGTATTGTGAGGATTTTAAAGACTGGACAAGGTACTTTTTGATGAGAAAAACGTATCTCGTAATCAATTCCAAATTTTCCTTTATTGGTGTTCCCATGAGATAAACCATGAGATAAGATCTTCTCATCAAAATGACCCTGGCCTATTATTTGTGATTTTTTGCACTGAAATATTTTCAACCAATAGTTTTGCTTACATTTGCTGAGAGAGTATGATCACCAAAAAGCTACACTTATAAACACAGTTCTGTCTAATTACTTTTATTATGTTAACTTGCTGTGGTGAATGTACAATCCTCTATTATGTAAATTAATTACCGTATGCAGGGCTTCATAAAACACAAATTGTTATATCTGTCACAAGATATGTAACTAACTATGTAAGAAGGTTACATATAGAAAACCTTCCGATATAGTGCCTCATTCAATTCAGTGAGAATAACTTCTCATGGTTTCCTTGGAAAACTCCATGGAAGTTTATGGAAAATCTTGAATTGAATGAAAAGAGAAGTTTTTCCTCATTGAACTGAATATGGCCCATACACGTGCTACATTTGAATCAGGTCTATAAATCTATAGCTACCAACAAAACATTTACCAGTAAACTTTGCACATTTAAAGCATTTCTTTAAAATGTTAGATTTTTAATCAAAGTACATTACATATATGTAACTTAACATTCCCTACAACATTTTCTGATTGCCATTATCAGTTTACCAGGGATGGCATTAACATACTAGCAATCACCAAGGTGTTTGGATGATATTTGTATTTAACAAATAAGCCAAAAACATCAGTAAAACTTTCTCTTTACCGCACTTCACAGCCACAGTATAGGGCACCTGATTATCACTGTATTGAAGTCCAGTCATTTTTATACCTGTTATCGCTCAAGTTTAACACTCTCAATTTTTGCATCTGTCCAATCTCTTCAGGAAGGAACTCCAGTTTATTAGTACGAAGTGACATTACTGTGACATTCTTGCAGTTCCCAATCTGAAGGCAGAAAAAAAAAGAATTTTGAATCCTTATGAATCCTGCAGATTCTATAAAAGAGGTATAAGGCCACTGGAACCCCTGTGCATTTTTTTTAATGTAAGCAGTTATGTGGAGCTACAAGTAAGTCGTTTTTGATCTGATCAGTGGATACCAATAAACACTGTAACTGCAATAGTAAGCATCAGTACTCCTTACACTAAATATATTATTTCTATCAAGGGTTCAATTCATTTATCAGGTCATTGTTTTGATTAATACATCTACTAGTCAGACAAGTTACATCACACAAATAAACATCACGCCCTTGTCCAACAGCATTTTTGGTAGCCATGTGAAATGCTTCACTACTAGCTACCAAACCCCAGAACAACACAGGTGGTTTTAGGGATATGTAGGTGTGTCTAAATAACCTTACATGAAAATATTTTGTATATTTCCTTTAAATGTTTGTTAACTAATTAATTCAGTCCTGGCTTGAGATAAAATGTCTCCTAAAATACACTTTGTCTAAAGGCTGTTGCACTCTCTGTTTTATTATTAAGGTTCATATATATATATATATATATATATATATATATATATATATATATATATATATATATATATATATATATATATATATATTATAGACATATATTTTAAACATATAAGCAGCAGTACTGCATATATATATTATATATACTGTATGACAGCTGCAGTGCAGAATGACACTTGTCCAGGTCAGCAGTGATTCTGAGCTGTGTGCGTAATACCAATAGGCTTGCACTACGTCTCGGGTAATAATAAATAACCCCTACTGTTTCATTAACAAATGTCTTTAATCTGCATTGATACTAAGAGCAAATTATATACTGTATAATATTAATACTGCTTTCTCCAATTCCCCAACTGAAATGGAATTTATGCTGTACATGAACTGGGATCTGTTTCTCGTAATATTTCTTGCACTTACACCTTAATCATTTCTCATTGCTGTACCAGCCTTATCTGCCGTGCTTCAGATACAAAGCATCTTGTCGAGCTACCTTTTTAAATGTTTTTACTTTTTTTGCACAGTTCAACTATCCCAACTAGCTTAGAAACACATTAGCTTCTTGTATTCTGGGTGCAAATATCCTTCATCCAGTTTAGGAAACAGACATCCTACCTGACTGAACACTAAGGGGGTTATTTATCAAGGTCCGAATTTATCTCAATATCGGCTGCTACAAACTCCAATCTAAGCCACTTGGGTTTTTTTATTATTAAATTTTCCCGAAAATTACCTTTGTGGGAAAAGCTCAGATTTTCACGTTTTTTACGTGAATGTTCCCCGAAAACTCAATTTTTTCCCCCGAAAGCTCAGAAAACATTGTAAAATTGCCCGAAACCCCTGACACAACCAAAAATCAATGGGACTGTTCCCCTTGACTTTTATGCAACTCGACAGGTTTGAGATGCCGTGTTTTTATATTCGGGCTTTTTAGCCCTCGGGGTTTCATAAATTCTGAAAAATTTGTGATTTTTTAAAAAAGCCTATTATGACACAAAAAATCACGTGGATTTCGGGGAATTTCAGTTATTTTGAGATTAGTAAATAGCCCCCTAAGTTTTACTTAAGCATCTAATAGAAATGCTATTCATTGTATTATTTACTGTACTTTTGGCATCAGGCACTGGTTAAGGATGACTGATATCCTGTGTCATCTTACCACATGGCTGTCACAAGTATCAGCCATGGGTGCTTCAGTGAAAGTAAACTGGCAAAAAACAAAAGCATTTAGATACCTGCTATACACATAAAAGATGGTGAAAGACACAAAGATGAAATGAGCAGTATTTATGTGAACCTAAGACAAAGAACAAACTAGTTTTAGTCTATTACAGAAGGAGAAAAACTCATGAAATTTAGAAATAAACCTGAATCCCACTTATATTTTCAATATATGTTTTAGCAACATATTGGTTAGTTTGTTATATAAGGAGAGCTGTGTCAAAAGAATTGTGGAATTTTACAGGATTAGTTTACCACTACCTAGAGGGCAATATTATTTTGAGAAGATTGTACCTTTATGGATAGAAAAGGTATGAACAGTCTTACACCTTGTGCCTGTTAACAGAAAACTGCACCAACCCTCTTTCTTCATGTGGGTGCAGATGCGCAGTAGAGTAAAAAGCTTAAGCATACAGAACATGATACTTCCCCGGGCAATGAAGAAAGATGTAGGGAAGAAGATGGCTCTGTGGTGCAGTTTTCTGTCAACAGAAGCACTTGGGTGTCAGGTAAGTGATTACAATCACTAGGGGGGGGTTGCTTAACATTTGGTACCCCCCAGAGTGTGGCGTATGAAAATATAAGAATGAAGAAAATAGTTGTGGTCTTATGAATAAAACAACCACCAATTGACCTCTACATTGTATTAATTTATCTGGTATTAATGGATGATTCTCTCCATATTTCTAAATGAACAGGTTCAAGAATCACTGTATTATTATTGATTCTTATTATTTAAACAACTGATTTAAATGGAGTTAAAGTGATTACACCAGCCTAAAAGTTACATAGACTACAACTAGGGGAATTCAGATTCCAGATACTCAGCACCACTGTGTTTGAGTGTGCAGAAGAGGTCAGTATCTGTTGATTCCCTTTCTGTTGTATAGAATGAAATTGGAGGCACTAGGCTTTGACAGGATCTGGCCCTGTTTCTTTACTAACTAAATCATTTCACTCCTTCAACTTCTAGGCCTTTTCAGTTAGAGATGTGGAAAGCTCTATTGTGCAGGGTATACCCTAATGTCTTGGTGATTGGACCTTTTTAGCTGTATATTTGTGAAAGTATAGTAAGTAGATAATCATAAACTTATAGGCAGAGTTATCAAATATCAAATATCAAACTGGAGAATCCAGAAGTCCCCAATTATCAACATTGTGCTAGGAGGACTATTTTCCTGTGAGGAATATCCTGTATGTTTTAACAACTGTATAAAATTGTACTCAAGAATTGACACATTTATCAAAGAGGTTACCTGTGTAAATTTGTCAGTATGTTAGGGGGTTATTTACTAAACTCCAAATGCAAAAATCTCGAAAAATTCGTGATTTTTTTTGTATTATAAAATCACAAATTTTTTGGAATTTATTAAACCCTGAGGATGGAAAAGTCAGAATCTGAAAATCCAGCATTTCAGACCCGTCAAGGTTGCATATAAGTCAATGGGAGAAGTCCCAATGATTTTTTTGAGGTGCACTGGGTTTCGCGCACTACCCCAAAGATTTCGTGGTAAAAAATTCTGAACAAAATGTGAAAATCGGATGGAAAAATCCAACAAAAACATGAAAATCTGATTTTTTTTTTCCCGCAAAGCAAATTTTTTGGAAAATGTAATAATAAATAAGCGTAATAAACCCGAGCGGATTTGATCGTATTTTGTAGCAGATAATATTGAGATAAATTCGGACTTTGATAAATAACCCCCTAAATGTTTGACTGCGTGCCACAGTTGAAAGCATTTACTTAAATCCCCAATGCAAATCACATTTGGATATTAACAATATGGATCATTTTTTTCAGGTTTGTTCCAGAGTGAAATTGAATTTGTTAACTATGAAAGCACTGTTATTCTTTTTAAAGAGAAGTATGCATCATTAACATTTGAGAACTAGGAATCATACATCAGCACTATGGGTTCTGTCAAGTTTTTAAAACCAAGATGTACCCAGAGCACCTATTTTAGTCCTATTCTAATACTATTCCAGTAGACAAAGGTGCCAAATATATACAGAGGGAAAGCTGGGAGACAGCATAGCATAACTTGGGCAATAGTCAATAGTATGGCTCTGATATCGGAGTGCCCATAAGGTGCAAAGCATACAATTTGTCAGGTTGGAAATTCTATAATATGGGCAAAAAGTTCCTAGTAAAGCTATGCCAGCTATGTTAGGAATAACAGTTGATTAGCAAGTTTGCGAAAGAAGCAATGAACACATTCTGTATATGGGTTGCCTAAAAGTTCTAAAATGTTATGATCATGTGTCATTGAAAAGAAATTAACAATTTTGAAATACGTGGGTTCTTGGTTAGAATTTAATGATGAAGAATGTTCTTGAGAGGAAGAGCTGATTTATGAGGTTGACAAGGAAGATGACTATAGAGAAAAGGGGTGCAGGAATCAGGAATTCAGCAGGCAATAGTCAACAAGCACAAAAAATCCCATTGGCTTTAATAACTCTTTCTAAAATGTTTTGCTAGGTAGCAGAATGAGCAATATATTAGACTGATAAATTGTTAACATTTACAAAGCCAATCAGAATCACATCCTCTATGAAGTAAACTCAGTTAACTGCGCTGCTAGTTATTCTCTTTAGGAGTGCTGTCATCACAAGTATATCTGGACATAACTATGTGTTTCTCTGATGAGTGGTACAGAAGCTAGCCTGTTACAATACCACCAACAAATGTAACAGAGCTATAAAACCCTTCATCTCAGGCTGGGCTAGTGACCCGTGACACTCATCCAAAATCTTAGAAACCCTTATTAATGCTTTAATCCTAAATAGATTTACAATCTTCTTTCCTAAATTCTTTTTTTCCCAGTGTTGTTGACTTTTGGCAGTTTGGCTAGAAAAAAACACTGCACCTCTTTGTATTTCCTGCCTGTGAGATACAGAAGAGATGCCATTGTAGATGTGTTTTACATGTTCAAGGAAAAAATATTTTTTAAAATGGAGCAATTAAGAAACTTTTCTTGGTGGGTTGTAGCTCTGATATTACACACAGAATGCAACTTTTTGAATGGAAACTGAGAAAAGTTAGTATTGTAAGAAAGCATAGCATTGAAGTGGTTAAATAAGCACATGCATTCATTTAAAAAAAATCTGTGTATCCAGCCAAAAGCCACTCTACAAATGGACTTGTGATCTAAGACAAAATTCTTTGTTAGTTGACCTTCTTTAACTAATAGTTTCTGGAAAAAAGTTGTCAATCTCTTTCCATTCTTTCAGGAGAATCTCATGAAGTGTGCTGCAAGTTAGCAGAAGAGGAAAAAAGATGCCCCCGGTAACTTTTAGGGTAGCACTACACAGACGATTTCAGTGCGCTTCTGTCGGATCCGACGCTGGGCGACAAAGCGCCCACGTCAAGTCGGATGCGACGGGAAACAAGATAAGTTATACAAAAGTCGCATGGTGTTGCATTGTTCGTCCGACGTGACATGACTGTAGGATGCAAACGCTGCACGCTGTGTCTGCATCCGACAGTCGTGTCATGTCGGACCAACGCTGCGACACCATGCGACTTTTGTATTACTTACCTTGTTTACTGTCGCGTCTGACTTGACGCGGACGTTTTGTCGCCCAGCGTCAGATCCGACAGAAGCGCACAGAAATCGTCCGTGTAGTGCTACCCTTAGAGACAAATTTCTGTTTTTTTAACCAGAAACTTGGTGCATCAGGACAGCTGCCTTAGGTGGACACCAAAAATACTTATGCTACGGCCTCTAAAAAAAATTTGTATATTCTAGACCTATCCATTTCCTTAAATGGCAACTACAGGAGTTTATAACTGGCCCCTGGACTATTGACTGAAAAGATGCTATAGGCCAAACATGTACTTGGCAAACTTATAAAAACATATTAATACAGTGCTTAATAAATGTAAGATATGTTTCTTATTTATGTCAGTGTCAAAAGTGCTGGCATGAACTTTTTGTTCAACTCACTGCATCCTCTGGCAGCAGAGGGCTAAGCTGTAATTCAACAACATCTGTAGGAATCCTGGTTGAACATCCTTTATTTCCCAGTACGCTGTTTTCACCAACTCTCTCCCTGCATTGTCCTACTCTTGTACCTACATATCAGTAGATGAATAACCACTAAATTAATAATCTAGCTGACGTTGTGAAAATACTGTCTCCTGATATAAAAATGGCATTGGAAAGAAGGTTTTAGAACTTCATATACATTTTGTCTATAGCAAACACTTCTTTGCAAACTGGATATAGAGTTGTTTAATGTGTTTTGTTTTCCATTCAAACACCCAACCACACATAAAATGCAGTCTTTTGTGTACTCATACTCACTTCCCTGGGCAACTCTGTGAGGAAATTTTCATCAACTGCTAATGTTCGGAGACTATGCAGGTATCCTATAGTGGGCGGCAAAGACTCCAGCTCGTTACAGCTGCAATCAAACTCTTCTAATAAAGATAAACTGAAATTTTAGAAGAAGACTTATTAAGCAAAGCACAATTTGCAGTTGCAGTGTGAATTATGCAGTAAAATCTGTAAAACACACACATACACACAAAGAAAACTGTACAATTAACTGTACAATAAAATTCATTTGTAAACACTGATTTGCAAATCTTGCAGATATGTCAGTTTCTCATGATAAAGCCATTATTCTTATAGCAGCTAATTAATACTCAAATCAATAACCAGGACAAACAGGCAGGAGGCGTTTATTATATGCTATTATTTTATATTTACATAAACATAAAGAGATGATTGTGTCTCTAAGTTAATACAGGAATCACAACACACAACCATTATCTACAGGAAACAGTAAGAGGACAAGAGGGCCAATGATGAGGACTTTACCTGTACAGCCCACAGGAAAGCCAGCTACAAGACTGGGAGTGGTACATACAACAACAGACACATCGGTGGAATATGCAATGAGATGAAAAGGAGTAAATTAGCGATGAATAGGACTTGTGCATGAAGACAAAAATAACACATATGCATTGTATTGTGGTCCTTATTATATTCAGCAGAATAATATATATTATATGTTATGCTACTGAGAGCATTTATTGAAACAGTCATGAAAACATACACTATATAGCCAGAAATATGTGCACACCCCTCTTTATTATTGGAATTAAAAACCACACCCATCATTACTGACACAGTTGTCCCTGCATTGTACAATAACTTTCTTGACAATTCTATGCTTACAGCTTTGTGGCAACAGTTTAAGGCCCTTTCTTGTTGCAGCAGGCTAATAATCCTGTTCTCAAAAGCATGATCTATACAAAAATGGTTTGTAGAGATGATAGTGGAAAAAATTGATTGACCTACACAAACCTCAGTCCACAGCCAAACTAAACATGTGATAAACATTGGAACTGTGTGCCAGGCCTGATCAACCAACATAAGGCTCCAACTTTTTACATATCAACAGAAGCAACTCCAACCAGCAATGTTCTGACACAGGGTGAGATTCAGTAAAATGTGAAAAAAATATCTAATGAAAACTCAATAGAAGTCTATTTAGAAATTTGGAATTAAACCAGGAAATACGCTCTTAGAAAAGAGGACCAACTTTACATAAATCTTATTTTTGGTAAAAGATGCTGTTTATGCCCTTTAGCCATATTGTTGCTGGTCACAAGATTTTGCAGTAACTTACATCAAGAATTTAAAGAAAAAGGCACACTAAGAGGCCTATTTATTATTATTATAATTATTATAATTATTTATTATTAAAGGATGGATTTTTGAAACCATGATTAAACTTGCAAACTCTAAAACTACGAATGTCATGACATTTATTAAAAGATCAGAAAATCCCTAAATTTCCCTAACATTTAGGAAGCACTAAAACACCTCTAAAACTAAAACACCTCTAAAAATTTGAGTTTTTTGGACAATTTCTAGCAAAAAATCCAAAAACCTCTAAAAGTCTCAAATCCTTTGAAACAGTCCAATAAAATCACTGCAGCTCCCATTGACTTTAATAGGCTCTTGACAACTGCTACCTACGAAAGTTTTGTTTTAGTGGTCTTCATGGTTTTTACACTTAAATCTCATATTTTTAGAGCTTTTTGAATAAATAGGGAAATGGAGATTTTTTTGAGATTTGTGGGAAAACCCCAAAATTCCAGTGTTTGTAAATTGGCCCCCTAACTGTAGTGAAGCTACACACTTACAGCTTTCAGTTATTAGAGGATGTTGGTTTGCATTTCAGCAAAAGCAAGAGTATTATAGGTCAGTTATCTATTTCATTTTTATTAATAGTATTAATCAGTTTGGTACAGTAGTCCATATTATACCTAAATTGTGTTGCAAAATATCCTTCTCATAAACATGTAAATTCTTGTTGAATTCATATTGATGCTGCAGAATTTTAATATTATATTATTTAAAATAGTATCTCTAACTGACATGAGAAAGTGGCCAATGAATTTATGGGACCAATTATCTGGAAACCAATTATCAAGAAAGCTCTAAAATATAGCTTTAGTGTAGTATTTAAACCTTTTTTTTTACTTTTTTGCTTTTTGTGCGTAATAATAAGACATTAACTATCAACTTGGCGTTTCTAAGCTATCAGAAACCCATGTTGATAGCAAAACAACACTTTTGCATTTTTTAAAACCCTTTTTTTGTAGTATACAATGCTCCATATTATCTACAAAAACCCCAGGTGCACAGGCATCCTGGATAATAGATCCCATACCTCTTTAACAGTATTATTGTACATCAAAATTTAACAGTAAATATGTATTCATATATTATATAGGGAATAATGTAACCCATAATGTAGTATATTTATAAATATTTAGGGTCATTAAATTTAAGGGGATGTAAAGGCAAAAAAAATAAAATGTTTACTTTCTTTAATGAAAAAGAAATCTATCTCCAATATACTTTAATTAAAAAATGTCTACCATTTTTATAAGAAACCTGACTGTTTGCAGTGAAATTCCCCCTTCGTTTTAGTTGCTCTGACTGTTGCAAATAGAAAACTTCAGAAGGTCCCTAACTGCTCTGCAGGGAAATGATCAAACAGCAAGAGGGGAGCCCCCCACACCTTACTTCCCCGAACTTCAGCAGCTTTGTTTGTTTCCCTGTATAGCAGCCGGCGACCCTGTAGAAATTTGTATCTATAGACCCAGTGCAGTCTGCATATTCATATTCTTGCTGTAAGCTTAACCTCCCTATTTTAGACTTTAGTTCCCCTTTAATATCAGCACAGAATAAAAAGTCTATTCCCAATTTAATTAAATTTTTTAAAAAAAGACTTGGCACATATTTAGTTAAAAAAGCCACAGCTGATCCTATAATCAGTACTTATAGCTGTCCCTGCTGAGAAATCTGCAGTTTTTGTCTGGTATAGAAGGGCTCATTTATAAGTGCAAGTGCAGCATGCATGCAAGTGCAATTCCAGGTGCAGTTTGCCATATTTTCTAACTTCAGCCACAAGTTGGCAAATGGGTTGGCAAAGGGTGTGTTCACCTTCCAACACTTTTTTCAGTTCAGTTGATTTCAGAAAGTTTACCAGAAATAAAGATTTTTTTTTAATTACTTTCGATTTTCTGTGTGTGACTATTTTTCTAATATTGAAGTGTAAAGTGTCATTTTTCACCTTGTGGGTGGGGGATTGCGGACCCTGTAAACTGCTCTAAATTGATACATTTAGCAGATACAGTTCTTATCTTTGTCCCTGCTTAGCAGAATCCCTGAGTTTCATTACAGGCAGCTGTTGGAATTGATACAATAGTTGCTAATATTCCAGAGATGTTGCTGAAAAATGTATCAACTATATGTTGCAAAATTGTAACCGTTTAGAGCCTGCACCTGAACAGCGCCGTATTTGCTGGGCGGGCGCCCCTAGGCTGTGCGCTCCACGCGGTCCTAACGCCCGCCCGCACTACCACACGCTGGCGCAAAAACGCCAGCGCGTGAGCACCGGAGCACTGGGGAGCACAGGCATGCTGCCCCCAAAAATGTGCCACCCTAGGCCCGGGCCTATGTGGCCTCGCTAAAAGTCTGGGCCTGCACCTGAATTACTGAGCTGCCAGACTGAAACACCAGATATAGGGGCATTAAAATGGAAAAATGGAAAGTAAGTGAAAAAAAGTCTTTGGGGCAGATTCACTAAGATCCGAAATTGCGCCGGCGGTAGCTTCGCCGCACTCCGCTGCACTTCGGCAGGCGAAGTTTCGCCCTATTGCATGTGCCCACTGTATAGTTTAGGTGCCATATGTTCGGAAATGTAGGGGGGAAGGAGGGTACCCCCAAAAAAATGTACGATCTTTTCCAGCCTATCACCCTTAAAAAAGGAAAAGACGCCAGTGTTTTTTGGGACTTAGAAAAAATTTCAACTTTTTTTGAAGCAAGCCCTATCTACTCTATTGCACTTCGCCTGGTCTCAGTTGGCGAAGGCAAGTCTGGCGCAAGAGTTAACGTTCATGAAAATCCGCAAGTTAGTGAATTAGCGTAGTTACGTTCCTTCGCCATAGCGCAACTTCGCCTGGCGTAAGGGTGCGAAGTAGCGCTAGAGTAGGTCCACTTCGCTAGCGAATTTACGCCAGCGGCCGTTAGTAAATCGGCAAAGTAGCGAAATGACATCACGCTGGTAAATTTGCGCTAGCGTTAGCCACTTCGCACTTTAGTGAATTTGCGCCATAATTTCTGGTAAACCATCTGAAACAAACTCAACTGAAAAAGTGTTGGAAGGTGAACAACTATGGTGTTCAGATATAATCATTTCCAATCCTCAGCTTCAAAATGTGGCTGATTCTTTAGATTTACATGGCCACAACTGCACTTGCTGGTTGTATAGGACCCCTAGAGGGAGTTTATTTTCATATGCTTTAACCACAAGGCATAATTCTAATTCTGTTACTGGCATCCTACCACAATTGTATAATCTACCAAGATACTGTGGCTTCAGGTAAAATAAGTAGGTACTATGATGCAAAAAATTTATTAGATCAGCCATGGACTACTAGGTACTAACATGTCACCAAAGGTTCTCAACTAAAACTATACCAGATACTGGAATGGGAAAGGGCAGTGTATTGAAACATAACTGAAAACAATAACACTGCAGATATCATTAATGAAATCCGAAATACTCTACATAGTTCTGGAAGTTTATTATAAAAATGACAACCACAATTACTGGGATTCAATGATCCTCTACTTGCACATAAAACAACTGTGAAATGATTCTCTTTAAAATAATGATAGTAATTAAAGCTCAAAGAGAATGTCTACAGTCCGTCCAAACCATTATTTTCCTTTTCCCCTAGTGTTATGGAGCTTAAAAATTCAAGATTTGCTTAAAAATACAAATATTCTCCTGTGCAGGTCCTTTCCTGGAGGCTGGGATAGTCAGAGAATGCAACAGCTAGTTGTGATAAATTTACTGTACACCATACCCATTGTGTTGGCCACAATCTATGTTCTCTGTTCAGACACCTACTTACAGTGTGAGAAATGCATCAAATCTGGGATTCGGTTTGGGAACCGCCCAAGATTCGCAATTTTTAAGCAGGATTCTGCTGAATTCAAGTGCCTGGCCAAACCGAATCTGAATCCAAAAAATCACATGGCTTTTCATCACACTAACGATTTTTAATCCTCATGGTTAATTTCCCCCCTCATTTCCCTAATTTACATATGCAAATTAAGGTTCGGATTCAGTTCGGTATTTGGCCAAATCAGCTGAATCCTAAAATAGTGGATTCGGTGCATTCCTAGAGGATTAGGATATTAGCTTTATTTAAGAGATCCTCTTGAAGTTATTGATAGTGACCTCTCCTGTTGGTTGCTTCTCCCTGTCTATGAAGCATTGAGCCATAATTGCATGCTAGTTTACATTATTCCCCTGCATTCCCATATGTGATTGTCTAAGGATGTATCAGAGCTTTATACCACTCACCCAGCAGATATTAAAGGTAAGGGCCACAAGTTACACTGTATATAGGGGTTAGATGAAGAGGGGTCATGACAAAGTTATAAGTACTCCATGCCCAAGAGGAGGTCTTACAAATCCCTGGCGGATCAAGTCTCCTTACATTTAAGCATATTCATCTTATTACTGTCTATAGAGACTGAGTTTTACAAAATGTGCCATGTTGTTTTATAAACAAAATCAATTGTCTGTTTTATTGATCCACTCCAAGATAAATCTTGCCATTACCAGAGATTTAGGAAATAGGACATAGAATTCAGGAAATTAAATGTTCATTATGTCCCTTTGGCATATGTTTTTTTTTATCACTACGGAAGATAAATTGATTACTAAAAACACTGCATTTTTTATATGTCATGAGTATTTTATCTTAATATGAGATATAATTGTTGGAATTAAAATTGTTTAGGATGAATCAAATAGCTTGAATTGCTATTAGACCAACTAACAGAGGTTGTGGGAAAGGACAGTATCTCAGGTTATAGAATAAAATAAAGCAGGTACACAGATTGAGAATACAAATCTGGCATAGTTGAATGAATACGCACAAGCCTATAGAATCAATTTCACAAGTACTGGTACCCACTGCTGCCATGAGACCCTTTGTTTTTAGTCAGATGAAACTAGAGCGATTAGTGTGCAAAAATTGTTTACATCATTTTTGGCTATGCCAACAAATAAGTCCAATATTAAAAAAGTAAAAAAAGTATTTATTAAGAATTTTACTTTTCTTTAAAAAAAAAAAAATACAAAATATAATGTTGTTATGGTTACAGCAATATTCCTATAATGTTGCCTTTGTCAACTACAGAAAGCTTTTTAATTGTGCAAAGGGCCTGCTGTGGTCCTTCTCTTGCTATTTCAAGACACAAACTACTAAAATCATTTGAACTACAGTTTGATCCTTCTATTTTTCAACCTCTTCACAGCCAACTATTATGTTGCTAGATCTGGACAGTGACTTGGAACTTTCACTTTATTCTCAACAACAGAAAAGAACAAAATTCTCCCGTCCATTCCCTGATTTCTGCCTCCCTAGGGGAAGGGATGTAACACTGGATTATGATCAAATGAAAAAGAGTGGAAAGAAGAGTATGGAAGAGAATGAGGAAAGCGTAGAGATAACAGTGAAGGACTTTGAAATCAACATAGAGAATAAAACTTAAAAAAGGACAATGTAGCTTTTTATTAAAGCCTGTGGCAAGACACATTAAAGACAACTGATCAATATAACAAACATATTACAAACTACACCCAAATAAACCATGCTGCAAATATACATATTTTTCTATAGCAAACATTTTATTCTTTATTCATGAGATGTTGGCGTTCATTCTCTAAAATATTATAAATTAAGTATTTTAACATACATTTTAATGTGATCATTTTGTTGACGTTGCATAAAAATGCATTGTTGTAAACATTAGCTAACAACTCATCTAATTGTGGAAAGCTTTGTTAGAGTTTGCTGAAGGCTGGAGGAATACTTGTTTAAAAGCTTATTGGCATCTCTTTGCTGAAGTTGAAAGTCAATATGGCAATTGGCATATGGCACATGGAACACACCAAAAGCATTCAGTTTGAGTAAGTGAAGTTTGTATTTTATATAACATGTTTCATTTACAATATAAGGGAGGTAGAGCAGACCAGAAAGCCCTAGGTTAGCTGTTAGGGTAAAGACCATACAGCAGTTCCATGAGTTTATTTATTATTAATTTCAGTGACCTAGACTTGTGCAGTGCACTTGTGGGTCACTCAATGATACATGATCTATTGCCCTTAAAGAGCAGCTCATTCACTGTTTTAGGGTGCTTGTCTAACCACTGGGACACATCTGGGCTTATTTGACATGGAAAAGCACTAATAATTACACCAACATTCTACTGCTCAAGGCAAAAGTTGTTTTGAGTAAATTAGACACAGTTTAGTAACCTTGTCCCTTCATAGAGTGCTGTAGTATCTTGATTGCTAGAAGCAAGCAGTAATAACAGTGACTTTTCTATCAATCCCCACCTGCACTGTGACTTTGCCCCTTATGTAGGGACTCAGATCAGAGGAGAAAACTGGCTGGTACAGCACAGCAAGTTTGCAGAGGCAAACAGAATCAGGAGCTCAAAGTAAACCAAAGTAAAGAAAAACTGCTGTTTCTATTCTGCACAAAAGAAGATCAGATGAGAACATCCCTTTGATCAAAATAAATTAAATTACTTGCAACAACGAAATACAGCAGCCTGAAAAAATAAACAGTAAAATAAATATACTTACTTTCCAATTGTATTTGGTAATGCTATAAGTTGATTGTCATCTACTTTCAAAGTTGTAAGTTTTTTCAAAAGACCTAAAACAATAAAACAGTGAAACAAATAAGAACTACGCAATAGATCATTCATTTTTAACTGCTTGTCTTCTGTCAGTTTTTCTGAAATTGGTGTGAGCTTTGAATGAACTTGAAGGAACTCACAACTTGAATGGTTTCTATTGATTATCGGACAAAAACCCGACTTTATCGGATTATCCAGCGCAGATCACAATGTCAAGAAACAACTACAGGGACATCTGCCATTGACTTATACATGACCTCAACAGGTTTGAGATGGAGTATTTTCAGATTTGGATTTTTAGCAGCTTTGGGTATATTAAATCTCTAAAAATGTGAGGTTTTTTTTTTGCGTAGAGTTTTCCCCTTTCAAACCTCGACCAGATAATTTGAGGTTTAATAAACGGTCCCCTTAATGTCAGGAATCACTAAAGTAGAAGACATTTATTGGGCCTGGCACTCACTGAATGTCACCCTCAGTCAGATAGGACTGTCTCTACAGTAGGCACAAGAGGGAGGGTATCAGTCACTGACAAAATTATGTTTTTAAGGTAGGGGACAATACAAAAAAAAAAACAGATTAAAAAGCTTCCAATTATCCAGCTGCCAAATGTCCATAACATTAGTCCTAAAGTACCTTGTACACATTAGACCTTTAGCATTTTATATGCACATACCATTCATCCTCAACTCACACAACAAAACCAGAAATTTCCCAAGCCAATAAAATCATTTCTCTGTTATATTGTGTAGATTGTGAGTTCATTCAATCCATCATGGCAGTTAAGACATAAGGCAGTAAAGGAACTAGGGGATGTGCAGATCCTCTGACAACCATATTCCTAGAGCTTGTGAGTTCATTCATTTATATTTTGCCTGAAATCTTATCTGATCATTCTTAATCAATTCTGCTCATACCCTATAATATAAGTTTACTGATATAGTTTATAAACATAGACTTACCTAAAGAATCAGGTAACTGTTGTAATAAATTAGAGGAAAGTAACAGATCTTCAAGGGATTCACAGCCAGATATATCTGTGTCTACAGTTTCAATTCGATTCTTTGACATGTCCAGGTATATTAACTGCTTTAACTTTCCTGTAGCCTTGGTGAATAAATTGAACAATGTTAAAATATTAGTTTTGCACTGAATTTTATATAGTTGTCATGCTCAACACTTTCTTATTTGTAATATCCTGGGTATATTATTTCATTTGAGATTACATTTTACCATAAATTCCAATTTGCATATTGACTTTTGTCTGGTTTAACTAACTGTTTTTTTTTTTGTTTAGCTGACTGGCGATCTTAGATGCAGACGCTGTTGTGCAAGCTAGCGTCATCAGTGTTTAGTGAAACATTGTAATGTGCTTAGAGTTTCACTGTTAGGACATACTTTTATATGACTATTACATAGTCCCTTTAAAAGAAAAGCCCATGTTTTATCATCTGGTTTTGGGTTAAGGCCACGCTCCATATTTTACAAGACATGCATAATCAAGAATCAAGATTGGTTATCATGTATAGTGAAATTCTGGGAAAAGAAAAGAAAAACACTAGAACTATTCAGTGTCAGAGATACCTCTTTACTGCATACATAGTTTTGTTTAGTTACCATTTGAATTTGAACATTCGATTACATTACAATAAATGTAATCCATTTATTTAGATTTGCAGCTTTTGGAAGCACACATAGAATTCTTTCACAAGCAGAACAAATCTTTTTGGAGTTTGATTAAAGGAAGAAAATGTAGCAGAAGATGTGAAATGAAAGAATTCAGGCTGCAGTACAAGTTTACAAATAAGAGGAGCCTACTGCAAGTTATTTTGATGTTAGATTAAGGGAATTAGGGCAGGAAATTAATATCCCACCTAGAGAAGGCAAAGTATAAAATTAAAAATTTTTATAGCTGGATGTTAGAACTAACTACATAATGGGTCTCTATGTTTCCACCCTACATTACCCGATGTAACACATGTAATGTATTGTCTTGAGAGCCCCCTGAAATGACAATGGAATATTACATGTAAATTGAAATCATCATTTGGGCTGTATTAAGTGTTGAAAGAGTATGAAGATGAAAACTTATACAGCCTATTAAATTGAATTAATTTATTTTACCACTTATTTGGGAAATATGAACATCTGCAATCATTTTGCGTTTCAGCCTTTCCTAGGAGACTGAGATGTGCACTGTAATGGTTAACTATAGAATTAGAAGTATATAAACTATTTACAATCTGTACAATTTTGCACAGGCATGCATTGCATACAGTACATGCCCACACATAAGCACCATTGCTTACAATCTTGTTGCAACAGCTCAATGGACATAAAGGACATAATTAGTACAACCCTAGAACTGGGGGGCTATTTTTAAAATAAGTTTGATATCTAGAACTACATCTGCCCTGATTATTGCATGAAAGCTTTGGAAATCTGCAAAAATGTAAAA
Organism: Xenopus laevis; assembly: GCF_017654675.1. Classification (NCBI taxonomy): domain Eukaryota; kingdom Metazoa; phylum Chordata; class Amphibia; order Anura; family Pipidae; genus Xenopus; species Xenopus laevis. The sequence continues at coordinate 77,658,623 of NC_054377.1, forward strand.
TGATATTTGAGTTTCTCACTTTATCTAGACAGGGAAATCATTGCTAGCCTGTGGAAGAGCAGCACAAAGAATACCATGTTTTTAATTCAAATACACAGCTTCCACAAGGGGAACAGTATTTTATATACAACATTGTTTAGAATATACAAGTATAGTACAATCTTTTTAGCACAATACAATTTTTCTCTCTGATAATACAGTCTCTCTGCCACATTCTCTGTCGTCACCAACCAGGAGCATGCATAACAGAAGCCAGGAACAGATCTGCTTCCACTGCGTTTGATCCTGGTCATCAGTCACGGCCAGGGAGTCAGAAACAAAATGTACTGTTGCTAATATGCTAACCTGCAGCTACATAAGCAAAAGTGCTGTTTATTTAAATAGGAAACTATTAGAAATGGTATTGTCATTTTAGAAAGGAGGAAGTTAAAAATCACAACATTTATTTTGATTACCCCAGGCAGTGTTTGAAGGGAATTGTTGTCGAGCCATAGTTCCTTTAAGTTTTGTATTAGTTCCAGGCCTTCTGGCTGAAAGAAAAGTAAAATAAAATCCCCTGTCACTGGCAACATTTAGAAGTGTCTGTGTGTATAAAATATATTGAAAATGTGTAAATACATCCAGTAGTAAGTGATTGCTATGTGTATTCTGCAACAAGTTTAAAAGGGCATTTCTAGAAGATGTTTCTAGGAGGCGAGGACTACTCCTTGCATACACTGTAGGGATACAGACCTCCATTAACACTGCTTGTTGAATCCTCTATAATACCTTCAGAAATATATATTCCCACCATAAGTGCTTCATATCACATACCCCACCCTTAACACATCCTTACTGAGCGAGAGTAAATAGACTCTAAAGTACATATTACAGCAGTAGGACAAACATGAAGAATGTCTGTTTTCTTACCAGTTCTGTAAAATCATTATTGCCTAGATCAAGCCTCTCCAGCTGGGTAAGTTTGTTCATAGACCTGTAATATAATAGTAAAAAACTTTCATAATGACATAACCATGTAGTTTGATACTAAATTATTTAATTATAAAAAATGAAAAATGTTAATGAGGCACATAAAGCATAGGAAAAAATAACTCTGTAGACTGTTTATGAGAGGCCAGCATAGTGGAAATTCTGGCTTTGCGCACATCGCATCACTTCGCCAGGCGTAAATTCGCCTGGACAACGCTAATTCACGAAGATCCGAAGTTGCACACAGGGTAGCGAATGCTGGCAAAATTACACCAGGGAAATTACGCTTAGCAGTTCGAAGTTATGCTAGCGTTGGCTAATTAGCATACGGCGTGCAGTTAAAGTATAATGGACGTATATGCTGCAGCAAATACATTACACTACACAAGGCCAGGGAACCTTAATAAAATTATATAAAGTTGTTATAATGCCCTACACATGTGCCCACGGTATAGTTTAGGTGCCATATGTTATCAAATGTAGGGGGGAAAAGTCAAAGTTAAAGTAAACTTTATTGTCATCTCAGCAGTATACGAATACACAGTGAGACGAGACGACCACTGGGGTTTCAGGTAAGTAAATACAATAACTTTGGCACCCCCAAGTGCAAGACGACTTTCCTTCTCCTTTAAGTTGAAAGTAATAACCATTGAAGTAGTTGTTTTATCATAAAAACATATTATTGTAAATGGCTTATATACCTTATAAAATTCTTATGACCTTCAAACCTCTGTCTGGGACCAGCTATTGAATGTAGTGAAGGATCCGCAGCACACTGGATTAATCCTATCACAGTAACTACACAGAATCAACACCTCTGTGAATTTCAGATGTCACCTCTCTAACGAGTTACAATGTGCCATTGTGATTGGATTAGTGGAAGAGTTTATATACCGAGGACTTCCCACACCAGTCAGTTGAACTGAAGAAGCTTCTCGGATGAGTAGTGAAACGTCTTCAATGATTACTCAGCAAGTCCAGTTGTTTTAGATTTACTTATATTAGATATACCATGACCTGGATGAATAAAAATCTTCATAGTCACTGGATTAATGATTTGGATGTTGAAAGTGCTTAATTGGCTGGGACCAGCTAATGGGCAGTTGCACTGGGAAACCTATTACATAATGCCCTTTTATTTTAATGCCATTATGTTTCTAATACATTTAATTATGAAGCAAAAGAGTTTTCATTAAATGCTCATACCACACTCATCTTTCTATGCAAATAAAGAAACCCTTGAAACCCCACACTAAAGTCAGAAGCCCGTTCAAAAAGTACAACAAAACTGCAGTTTTCCCACTTTTCTTACAAGATTTAAATTCACATGATATCCCTGAAATTTAATATCTCATGCAAAAGATCCGGAAATATAAGCTGAGACAGTGCATTTGTGTCTCTATGGGTTACAGTAACCTTTTCATTATTTGTGTATTACTATAACATGCCAAAAAGTTTAATCTGCAATTAATAATTCAATACAATGCCAGCTTACTTTTGGCTTCAGTGAGGAAACATAGAAACTCCTACATGAAATAGATCAAAACATTTCATGATCAAAAGATAAAAGGCATGAAATGTTCACAAAAGCCGTCTGACAGCCGTTGTAACTTTGCACAGTGGTAACTCGTGAGTGGGGTGAGTATTAAAAGGTCAGAAAATTATATTTAATGAAAACAATAGCAATGAAGTGAGGCTGGCGGAATTTATGTTAAAACATTATTTCAAAGTCCAACTGCAAAATGTCATTGAGCACTAGAAGATGCAAAAATCATGTTATGGGCTTCTTTGCTTATGTTGCTTAAGTTCTATTTTTTATACATCAGTTGGATCAGAACAATTTGGCTATATATATATAATATATATGTGTGTGTGTGTGTGTGTGTGTGTGTGTGTGTGTGTGTGTGTGTGTGTGTGTGTGTGTGTGTGTGTGTGTGTGTGTGTGTGTGTGTGTGTGTGTGTGTGTGTGTGTGTGTGTGTGGCATTTTAATAATACATGCAGTTCAATATAAGAAACCCTTTCTCCATGGAAATAAAACATGTTGCACCATTTGTACCTCTGTAGCTCTGTGTTTGTAAAAAACTGATCATTTCCTACAAAGGTTGTGGGTGGCTTTATAAATATGAATAAAAGAAGTATTTCCCACAGAGGTTGTGGGTGGCTTAATAAATATGAATAAATATTTAAGTATTAATATTCTGTGAAATGGGCTAGTTATTACGCTAAGGGGCAGATTCATGAAGCTTTGACTGTTCATGTTCAGCCCACGGCCAGATTTACATAACAGGTGCCCATAGGCCTGCTGCCATTCGTCGCCCCTGTCCCCTCCCATTTGTCCATCCATGTCCGCAAATTTTTTTCATTGGGCACTGGGGATTGGCGCACAGGATTTTTTAAAAAAGCTGTTGTATTTTCTGCTCATCCCCAGTCTTTCTGAACCAATGTGGATGTGGTTGGGTGGCATGCAGCCCCCTAAAATCTTGCTGCCCTAGGCACGGGCCTTGGTGCCCTTTCCACAAATCTGGGCCTGTTTCAGGCAAACAATTGCAGAAACGTGATGTCAGTTACTAAAGTAGCATTTTTTTCCTGCAAGCTTGCCAACTAGCACCTGGTGAGTTTCTTTATTTTTGTCAAAAACACACTTTTGGAGGGGCGGAAAAGTAAATTTTTTAAAAACCCATCCGTCAGCAAACCAAAGTAAGCAAATCCTGCAGTTGTTTGCTGGATCACAGACAGGTGAATCTTCATAAAGCTGCTGCTCAGATTTACAGTTATGTTGTGAATAAATGCAATGTACAGTACTATATACTGGTTGCAAAATTACAGTATGCTATTCAGAAAGGTACTCAATCTGCTTTGATTATAACATGCAAATGCATTTACTATAGTTATAATCACTAGGTGCGCTAACTTACCCCATCATATCACAATACACTTAGCCCTTGAACCTGTTTAGATTCCCTAGGACTATAGATTATATTTGCTTAGTATAATAAAGAATCACCATACTGGCCACTAGGATCTGCCAGCCTTGTTGAATGTGTATTTACCATTTTCAGGAAAGAGATCAGATAAGAGATTTCTACCAAAATACTGTACAGTGCTTCCTCTGAAAGATGCCAAAAGTATTGCCCATGCTTAACATCCTTAACTTAAAATCACTTCCTTATATCTTTAAACCCAACCTTGAGCAAAACAATTAAGGAGCAAACCCCGTGAATATCAGGCTGAAATGTGTTTTTGCAATCAGATATGGAGATTTACTTCATAGTTTGAAATCCAAGAAATACTTTTTCCCCTCAGCACCATTTTACTATTATAGACTTGTGAGTTAGTGACTTGTTAAAGGAGAACTGCTTCCTTAGATCAAAACATTTTAAGGTGAAATACATTGACTAAGTGAGGAGTGCTGAAAAGAATAGTAAGTTCTGCTTTCATGTTGAGCATTGATTAGTACCACTAGCCACTTGCCTTATTTTTTCAGTACATCATCAAACAGCTTTTACAGATGTAATTTGTTTATCCAGCAGCTATTTGCCCAGCTACATTGGGCTTTTGTGCAGTATGGATACCACCATTAAGTTATTATGTAGCAAAATTGGTGTGCACTAACAATTATTGTCTAGCATCTACACAACATATACTGTATACACAGAATAATATCTGTAATTCAACAAAACTATTTTCTCTTTTGCCACCTTATTTTCACATCATTTTGTAAGTCAAAATGGATTTTTTGTATCTCTTCATTTTAGCCATTTTGATGAATTTACTTGTGGAAAACAGTACAACAGGTATTTTAAGAAACTCAGAGGCCATTTAAGACTGCAAGTGCAAATGCAAAGCGCATTTTTAATGCAATTCGCCAGGTTTTACCCACAATACAGCATAACCGTGGTTGTGAAGGGAGTTGCATCTGATGCAATGGCATGATTTCTGTCATCATAAAAATTACATCTCATTCTTATTCTCCCATTCTCATTCTTTAAAGCCGCAAAAGCAGGTGGCGGAGGAGTATTTAGCCCACAGGCTGAAACCAAGGTTCAGGAGACATTTACTCCAAGCAATGCTATTAAGCAGAGAGGTAAAAGACCTTTTATACTATGACAAGAGGTAAAGAAGTTAGGGACCACCGAGTGGGTTTACCTTGAGGTGGTGTGGTGGCTTATCAATTTATAATCATAACTTTGTAACAAAAATATAATGTTTTTTTTTTTAAAATACATGCACTTGCATATTATTTATTATTGAATTATTTAGACAGGGGACCAGGGAATGTGCATTGATTCACTGGCCAGGTCAGTAGCACTTCCATTGTACTTAAACACATTATAATTCAGCCTTAGGAGTGCACCCACAACCCCCCTTTTTTGTATTTGAAATGTTTCATTAGGTACACTGGCTCCCAATTCAGAACAGAAGGAGAACAAACTGCCGCAGTGTGCAATTATAGGGAAGTAAAAGTATTGTCTTTGGTGCAAGTACTGTACCTTTAATGAAGAATGGCCACAACTGCTTCCATTTTGGCTACAATGGCAAACAAGAGGCTTAAACAACTTTGGCAAAAAAATGCCCAAAGCTGAATTGTTTTAGTAAAATAAGCATAAGTACTTTGCCCATCTTCACCAATATGTTTTAATAAGGAATTTATTGTGAAAGCAAACTTCTAGTGAACTGAACCAAAAGTCATGGATTCCACTAACTACAAATGACATACAAATTATATATTATGCTGGGAACAGCAGCTCTCTGAAAGGGAAGATCCTTGTTCCAAATTCTAGTGGAGCCATTGGTGACATGCAGTGAGAGTTCGTGTCAGACTCAGAATATACCATGCAGCACAGATTACAGTATTCAGGAAAATAATTGAATCATGTAATATGGATTACATCCCTCTATGTTGGTACAATAGCTGTATGTATAGTTTACATATTGTTTAGTTACATAGTTGTACTTCAGTGGCATGTGTCTAACTCTGTGCTGGAACTGTATTTAGTTTATAATCCAAAATAGAAACAAATATGGGCATACAAAATTGTCCAACCAAATAATCTTATTTTATCTTATTTTTGTCTACAATAAACAGTTTGCTACAAATAAAAAATGAAGGCAAAATCAGCAAACTAAACTGCCACAGGCTTTAGGATAAAATGTTGGCTTTTTGATTTTTTTCCCCAAGAATAAAATGCTATTACTGACCCTTTATTTCTGGGTGTTATATGCAAAGTTTATTTTATTTTAATGAAAATATCTAATTGGATGTATTAATTAAAAGAAAACAAAACAGCTGCAAAAAATATGCTGTAAACCATTATACTTCATGTGCAGAATAAAATTAGGCTATTTTTAGTAAACTGGAGTAAATCCCATTAAAACCATAAAATTAATCTGTTGATGCAGAGAATCTCGTATGCTTTCAAAAGAAATCCCACTTTCATCTTTCATCTAATCCCAGTTATCACAAACTACAGGGTGTATATGCAGCTCTACTTAATGGCTGACATTTAAAATGTTTATTTTTTTTGTTTTCTAGCTTTTAGTATTTAAAGGAATTGAAAAGAGTAGCTGTAAATGTTGAAAAGGTTTAATCTGCTGCCAGTTACTGCCTCTTATATCTTTTTGCATTTTCTACAAAAACAATAAACTGTATATTTAAACCTACTATAGCTATGTCAATGCGTTATGTACTGTATTAATTTGGTTGGGGTATAATTGTTTATAGTTGTAGACTGTATCCTGATATAAACAATTGCAGAAATATTTCTCTAGAGATTTATACAGTTAATAACTTACAAGACTTTATTGTATCATAGGTCAATCCTCTAACAATTAGATAAATCTACCATGGTCTCATGTTGAAATAAAAAACAAGTGTCCATGATGAAATGTCACTGCTGTTTCTAAAAGAGGTCGGCATTAGGTTATACAGGACCAGATTAAATTAGAAGAGAAAAACTTATCTCATAAATACTGTATTGTAGTCTATGGGGAAATCAGGACCTAAATTGGTATTATTGAGCCAGTATAGGGACTCAATCGATTAGGCTCAGGGATAGGAGATTCCTAGAGTAATACATTTTTGTGAGCTAGTACTAGGGATTGTTTCCCTAAGGCAGTGAGTACAACCTCTGGATTGCTTTGAAAGCTACATCTGAAAAGTAAGAGTAATGCCTGATGGTTGAACATATGTGAGGTAACTGTATAGTGATTGATACCAGTAGTATCATATCAACACCCACCAAAGAAACTGTGAAGCTACCAGTAACCTGTTTTCGAAAACCCTGTTACAAATATTTAAAAAAATTTATTTATTTTTTCAGCACCTGTAATCTAAAATGCGTTACCTCATACTATCCAGTGAAGATAGCTATACTGTTGGAAGACATTCATTCATAATACTCATAATACTGGATTGCTAAGAAAATCAGAATGGGAAGCAAAAAAGAGCACGTGTTAAAGGAGTTAAAATGTTACACGACAGTCTTCAAGCAGTTATTACAAGTAACACCTTCTCACGAGTTCCCTCTTGAATTGGAAGCTGTGTCTAGGTATAGAATCTAAGAACTGCACACGGTGTGAATCTCACCCCGGAGATGGTTTGTAGCTACATATATACCCTGCAGCATATTGACTAAGGCTGTTCCCTTTCTGCTAGTGGTAACTATGTATGCAACCACAAGTGACAGTTTTGTTAGTGAATTCCCACATGGCAACATGACTCCTTGCAATAGCTGAAGCCCTGATTGATCCACAGCCACATGCAGTGTACTGACTTTCTAATGGTCTAATTGTGTTATTTGGACCAAATAACCCATCTTACTAAGGAAATGATTAAATCTTTGGCTATACCTGGACATTCAGTCTCCATTCATCTTACAATTGTCTGATACCTTTATTTAGAATAGTTAGGATACCTTTATTAGAACAGATATTTCAATTGATAATAATACATTCCTATAAATGATGGTAACGTATCAATGTTACTTGTAATAAAGCACAGAAATGTTGACCCTCTCTAGCCTCTGACAGAGCATGCAGAGAGTGCAGCTTCAATCTATAATGGTGGGCTGGGGTGATTCCTTCATGCCATAAGCTGAAGTGAAAATGTAAATCAAAAATGGGGACATTTTGTCAAAAAGCACATTGTTATCGATTATTGTAATGTGTCGGGATCACTCTAACCTTGGAATGAAAATGATTCATGCCTTGTTGCTATTTTAGCTGGGAGCAATTGCAAGTAAAACACGGTAACTACTATTTATAAAGATATCAGGACATCAAACATCAGTGCCTGTTTATTTCGCCCAACTTAATATTTTCCCTATGATGGTCTTAATTCTAGGGCTTAACAGTTGGTTTATAAGCACATTAATCCATACTTAGAGTTTCCAAACGAAAGCACAGTTTTATTACATCTCCAGACTATGTCTTTTTCCGTGATACGAGAATAACAGCGATATCAAATTACTTTCAAAAATGAGTTTTACCAATCTTGAATTTGTGTTCAACGAATCATAAAAACTTTAATAAAAGATTTCTGCCATTTCTACCTGGAGAGCTTCTAGTAAAGTCAATGGGAGGTGTATTTCAACGTTAAAGCTATTTTATTTTTTAAATTACAGTTGAATTTAACAAAAAAAATGGAAAAATGCTTTTTCCAATTTAGGTTGTTTTGTAAAGAAAATATTGTAGTCATGAAAAAATTTGACTGCACTTTTTCAGTCTTAAGAAAGGGTAGAATAAGGCCTGAAGTGTTGCTTGTCCCTTGACAGCAATAAAAACAGCTTTTGCAAAATGAAAGTGCTGCAGCATCATTTTTATATTATGTTTGGAGAGATCACTGAACCACAGATAGGCACCAAATAGGCTGTGATGTATGAATGCAGGTAAGTGCTGAGAATTATTCAACAGACAGAGATCTTGTCATACACTTGTCTTAAAAATTGTTAATTTTGTCCTGGAAAAGTCTGAACTTTTCATACTTCCTAGCACTTTGCTATACACTTTTATATATATATATATATATATATATATATATATATATATATATATATATATATATATATATATATATATATATATATATATATATATATATATATATATTTTTTTTTTAGATAGAATGCTAAAAAAAAAGTTAACTATAAATTTTCTAGAGAGGCGTTCTTTAGCTCCCTTGCTTTTGTGTTTGCAGCATTGTTCATGTAGGGGCAAATTTATCAAGGGTTTGAAGTGAAAATTTTAATTTTTAAATTCGAATTTCGAGGTAATTTTAGGGGCAGATTTATCAAGGGTCGAAGTGAATTAGAGGGAATTTTCGAAGTAAAAAAAATTCGAAATTCAAAGTAATTTTTTGGATACTTCGACCATCGAATAGGATACTACGACTTCAACTTTGATTCGAAGTAAAATCGTTCGAATATTCGATAATCGAAGTCTCTCTTTAAAAAAACTTCGACTTCAATACTTCGCCAAATTAAACCTGCCGAAGTTCTATGTTAGCCTATGGGGACCTTCTAGAGCAGTTTTTTTAAGTCGAAGAAAAATCGTTTGATCGATCGCTGATATCCTTCAAATCGTTAGTTTCGAAGGATTTAATTGTTTGATCTAAAGATTTTACTTGGCCAAAGTCGATGAAAAAAAACTTAATAAGTAATTAAATTCGATGGTCGAATCTCGAAGTATTTTCAATTCGACCCTTGATAAATCTGCCCCCAAGTGTACTTTGACTAGGGAATAGCCCAAATTCGAACAGAATTTGAAAAAAAAAGTTGGTCTGTATGCCTATTCTTTTAACCTAATGTTAAATAAAAACTAGCTTTATAACTTTATTTCTGAGTTTTTGGGATATCTTTTTGTTTTTGATATATGTGCCCTTGGAACTGGGGACTATATCCCAGTAACCATGGCCATTTCGACAGGCCTTCTAAATTGCAGCATTTAATTGTATTTTTTTGTATTTTATAGAGCTATTACAGGGACACTCCACAAAGCTGGGCTTATGGAAGAATGGTGACAATAAAACCATAGCTGAAAAAGATATATCAAAGCTTGTCTGGAGTTTGTTAAAAGGAATGTGGAAGACATAGGCCATTCTGCTCTCTCTACTCTCTGATCTCCGAATACACTCCTTCACGAAACCTTCGCTCTGCTTCTGATCTTCGCCTCGCTTCTCCTCTCATCACTTCTGCCCATTCTCGTCTACAAGACTTCTCTCTGGCTTCTGCTTTTCTCTGGAACTCTCTGCCTCGAGCTGTCAGACTTTCACCTTCTTTCCAAACTTTCAACTGCAACTTAAAGAGTAGACCCACCTGTTTAAAGAAGCTTATTCAATGTACCTTAATTAATCAATCATTGCTGTATTGTTTCTAAAATTCTAATGTCTCAATTGTACCCTAACCTTTAGTTTGTAAACTCTCACGTGTAGGGTCCTCTAATCCTATTGTACTCTGTGACCCTTGTTTGTTATTCACCATTTATTCCCCATTTGTTATAAACTAAGGTAAAGCACTGGGTAACTTGTCGGCTCTATATAAATAAATAAATGATTATGATGATGATGATGAAATGACTTGCTTAACTGTTTAATTCATTTTGTGTTACTATTAAAAATATTTTGTGCCTTCAAAGTGTTAAGTACAGTATGTTTTGTACATAAATCAGATAGAAAAAAATGTTCTTTCTTTGCATTTTTAATTTGTTATTTGCACACAAAGAGCTATTGCCAAAATATGTTTAATAAATGTGCATGTAAGCTTGGGAGTCCTACACTGCCTGGGGGTCCAATACGTCTATTGTGTATCGGAAATCATTAGTACTCCAGCATTTGTGCCCCAGCTAATTAAGATGAACCTATTTTTACCCCTCATTTTTGTATCAATTATTTATGTAAGGTTGACATGGTAATTTAGCTCTAGCAACCAGATTCCATGAGAAATTACAAGCCTGAGAGATAAAGAGCAGAAATGTAAATATTAGGATGCACCAAATCCACTACTTTGGGATTCGCCCGAATTCCAAACCAAATCCAAACCCTAATTTGCATTTGCACTCAGTAAAAAAATTTTTGACTTGTTTAGGTGACAAAAAAAATCACAACATTTTGAGGATTCGGTTTTCTCAGAATTACAGGTTTGGCTGGGCACTTGGCTTAGTCTAATCCGAATCCTGCTATGTTGAAATACGTTCGACATATTATATCTAGAATATGAAGAATATAAAGAATGTGGCCTTACAGGAGTCCTCATCCAACAGAAACAGATTATTACATATATTGAACTTTTACTTTTATACAGTCTTGCATACAGAGTGCTAAAAGCAGCTGGTAAAAACCCTGAAAAATTGGTCTTCCACCCCAAAACATATTCATATGATCAAGTTTAATTCCAAATAAAAGGCTTCCATGCTGAGAAGCAAGCAGATACAAAGTTTAACCTAGTCCACCAAATACCTGGCCAGTTAGCTTTTACTTGCATAGTGCAGTTAGAATAATAAAAAACAAGATTGTTATTAGCAACCGCGGCTTTGCTGCTGTGGCAAACTATGCCTTAAACCCTACTCCCATACCCTAGAACAGCAATGGAAAACGTAGGTCTTTGGTGTTTAAATTAATCCTAGGAGATGTATTGTATTACTATAATTGTAATCAATTTTTATGTTACTCAGTTGACAGCTCAGGGCTTCAATTTCTTTTGGGAAGTAAACATAAACTGCAACATGTATCTTGGGGCACTGCCTATAGGGTTTATAATAGTAATTAGGCAATTTCTTTTTAAAGAAATTACAAAGCAAATAAGAAGTATAAGAGAACTTCGAGTATATCATTTCAATGCAGGAAAAAATCGAGTCTATAAAATATCCTCATAAAAATCTTCAGGGAGTTGAGGGAATCATAACTGGTAATATATAACAAACTTTTAATTAGTTTATCTACACAATATCATAATATTTATATCACTTGCCGACACTAGACTGCCCTTAAGGGGAAAAAAGAAATAAATATACAACTTCACTATTAATAATTAAAATAATACAGAAACAGAAAACAAAATTTTATAGCCAGTTTACCAGATGACCTTTTTGTGTAAATTTCTTTGAGTAAACAAACTCAAATAGTAGTTTTTACCGTTCCTCAAATTCCTAAATGTGTAATGAAAATGGCAAATTACAAAAGGAAGACACATACTGTAGGAAGCAGCTACATATGCTATTCTTCTTTTTAAACTCATCTTCATTCACATGCAATTTCACCTGGGATTTGAACCAGGATCAAATTAGGGTGGCCCCCAGGGCCGAATTTCAAGATGCTGCACACCTAGGCCCCCATCGCTTGTACCCAACCCCCTCTGCTTGCACCTGAACCCCCCACAACCTCTACCCTACCACTCAGTCCTTGCACCCACTTGATTCCCCTGCCAGCACTGTGTGTTGAAATCTCTTCCACTGGGGACTGGGAGGGCAGAAGTTTCAGCAGTCAAAACCTCCTCCCCCAGTGGTAATGTGGTCAGTTGGTCCCTCCCATTTTTTTTTGCCGTACTTTCACAATTAACAGTGAAGATATTGTGGCACTTGATTGCATTTCCCCCACTGCATTCAGCATTGATATTAGCAGAAAGACTCATGGGATAGACTCAAGAAACTCCTGGGATAGACCATGATATGTGAACTTACAAGAGGGTAGCAGTTAGGTAGAAGGAGTAGGGCATTTTTGTTATTAATCTGTGCTGCCACTAATTTATGAATGGAGCACTATATACAAACACAAAGTAATATATACAGGTATGGGATCCATCATCTGGAAACCCATTATCCAGAAAACTCCAAATTACGTGAAGGCCATCACCCATAGAGTCTATTTTACACAATTCTTTCATCATTTCCTTTTTCTCTGTAATAATTAAACAACAGTAACTTAAACAGGTACTTCTTGATTCTTTGTAATTAATCCTTATTGAAAGTAAAGCCATCCTATTGAGTTTATTGAATGTTTAAAAGATTTCTTAGCAAATTTAAGGTATGGTGATCCAAATAATGGAAATAACAAAACAGAATCCATACATTCTGGATAACCGGTCCCATACCTATTTATGTAATCCTGAAGGTTTGGACAGTCCCTGAACAACTGCTTAAACAGATGCCAATTGAAGCCAACAAGATACATATCATAATCAAATTCACTTGTAATTGCTCAAACAATAAACTTTTGTTTATGTGTCAAACACATTAGATATGCTAAGTTGGTTACTGGTCTATATAGGAAACCAGAAGACAGGAACTGCTTATTCAACACTAGCAGCTTCCATAACCATAACCATAATTGATATAGCAACAGTATTAGCAACTTCACCTTGAATATAGCTTTTAACTTTGAACACAACTTATAATCGAAAATATCAGTGATCTGATAACTCAGGTGATAATATTTTCAATCCAATTTAGCTTTTAGAATCAGAATGGGTTTGTTCTTACCTGAAACAAGATACCATTAATTTAGCTATCTATTCAGTTGCACAAATGAATGCCATTAAAATGAGAAAAAAGTAATTTGTCACTCTGAATTGCTTTTTCTCCTACATGTATAGAAACATGGGATTCTGCATATGAATACGCTGAGCTGGTAGATACAATACATATAATCCAAAGATTAGAGGAGAATGTTTTAATTAAATTGTAGGCATCTAGTGCTATTTTTTTTCAAGAATCGAATGTTAAATGGAAATTTGACTACTGTTAAGTAATGACTACTGACTACTGTTACAGATACCCGCAACCTCCCATTCTCTCCCATTGGATCGTCATTCCTTAAGTCTATTCAAAAATCTTGCAAGCACTAACGGGCCCATTTACTTAGCTCGAGTGAAGCAATAGAATAAAAAAAACTTAGAATTTCAAATTTCGAATCAAACGATTCGAACTAAAAATCGTTCAAATATTTGACCATTCGATAGTTGAAGTACTGTCTCTTTAAGAAAAACTTCGACCCCTACTTCGCCACCTACGATTTTTTGTTCGATCAAACTATTTGCGGTAAATCCTTTGACTTCGATATTCGAAGTATTCGAATATTCGAAGTCGAAGGATTTACATTCGGCAGTCGAATATCGAGGGTTAATTAACCCTCAATATTCGACCATATGTAAAGTTAACAAGCACTCCCCATGGGAATGTGCATGCAAGTGCTGGAGCATTCAACACCCACTGAACCACAGTCTCAACTGCTTAAAAAAATAAAAATGAGTGGCCTGAGTGTCAAGAGACAGCAGGTGTCTTTTGGAGGGAGAAAATTAAGGGATGAAGAAAAAATTAAAGCACAAAAAGAAGAAAATAAAGGAAACATGGTAAGGCGGCATACACTGAGAGGCGGTGTGGGAGAAAGGGCAAGCTATGATTAAAAGATTGTGAAAAAAAATGTGAAAAAAACAATTAATATGCATATATAAAAATTAGGCCATAGTTTGGGGGTTACCTGTAACTTTAATGAGTAGATGTGAAATAGAGAAGTGTAAAAAGTATAAGGGGCTGATTCACTAAGGGTCGAATATCGAGGGTTAATTAACCCTCGATATTCGACTAGGAACTAAAATCCTTCGACTTCGAATATCGAAGTCGAAGGATTTAGGGCAGATAGTACGATCGAATGATCGAAGGATTATTCCTTCGAATCGAACGATTCGAAGGATTTTAATCCAACGATCGAAGGAATATCCTTCGATCAAAAAAAGTTAGCCAAGCCTATGGGGACCTTTGGTAGCTTTTAGATGCCGAACTAGGGGGTCAAAGTTTTTTTTAAAGAGACAGTACTTCGACTATCGAATGGTCAAATAGTCGAACGATTTTTAGTTCGAATCCTTCGATTCAAAGTCGTAGTCAAAGGTCGAAGTAGCCCAAAAAACACTTCGAAATTCGAAGTTTTTTTACTTCGAATCCTTCACTCGAAGGTTAAGGTGGCCATACATGGATAGATCCGCTCGTTTGGCGGATCGCGGGTCCGCATCAACAAACAAATACGCCCGCGATCCGACGGAATTTTTAATCCCATCCGATCGAGATCTGGCCGACTTTCGGCCAGATCTCGATCGGGGAAGCCCGTCGGGGGCCCCCATACACGGGCCAATAAGCTGCCGACTTGGTCTGATAGAAAAGGAAAATAAGCAACAACATAAACACCTATGAACTTACAAGGGTGTATTCAATTTAAAAAAAAAAAAAAAGTATTTTAATTGGTCTTTCAGTGCTTTAAGTGCAGTGATGGATTCTGACATGCCCATACAACTTTTAGTTTAGCTATGAAGCAATTGCTCTATCAAGACAATAATTCGCTAAAACTTTATTTTGGTGTATTAATTATTAAAAGGAAACTTACTTTGGTAATGTTTTCAAATGATTTTCCCTTAATTCCAATATCCGCAATTTGTTGAGCCTAAAAAGAAATAATGTCAACATAAGAAATGAAAAAGTCAATTGGGTAAGTTATATCTTACTGCTGCATAAACAGACTCCCAGTGACAGAGATAGATAACGAAGATTATTTTCATACCAGGGTTTTGTTTTCAAGTTCTTTATAATTTGGAAAATTGCATACTTGCATGGCTAGCTCCCTCAGTTTTCCCTCTATCATCCATTCACTACAGGTTGTAATGGAAAAAATATATAATATTGACATACTGCAGTAACAAAATACTCCATTCGGTACTGCTTTCTTCTATTTAAGTGTTAACTGTAGTGTTCAGAGGTAGAGGAGCTAAAGAGAAAGTTGCAAAAGGAAGAAAAGTAGAAAAGCATAAAAAGTGCAAAAAAAGCAGAAGAATAGAAAAATGGCCTCATAAACAAGATACAGTAGAGGAAAGAAGAAGAGAGTGGGAGACAGTGGCGTAACTATAGAGGAAGTAGACCCTGCTTCAGGCTCATAGGGGGGCAGGAGGACGGGGGGCCCGGGCCACTGGGTCCACTTTCTCTATAGCCAATTTTAACCAGAAAAAAACTGCGAGCCTAAAGCAACCATCAGCAGCACGTGTGCACATTTGAGCAGGAGAGGAGGCATGCAGGACCCCTCTGAAGTTTTTTTTGCAGTGCGAAAGGTGAAAAGGGGAGCAATTGAAAGTGAAAAATAATGTAGACAGTTGTGAGTAAATAGAAGAGCTAAACAGAAACATCTCCCACCATTGTATAAATCCACTAAAAGATGATATTATGCAAAAGCCTCATCCTCCTTGTAAATGCAAATTAAAAAGTACCATGAAAGCTCTTTTAAAGGACATTCTCATAACATGCTTATAAGTTGGGAACATCTCCCCCCACCCAAGCTGCATCACTTGTACTGAATATATCAGCTCTTTCACATTTTGCAAAAAAAAAAATAACAGCTTTCACCCAGTGGCCATTTTCCCTTAACTGCAGACAGAACATGTACACTGTAAAGTTAATGCAATCAAGAATGCAACTTGGATTGAGCATTGTAGTGGTTAAGCTGACCTCAGGAGAGGAGTTTATGATAATAAATAGCAGCAGACAGCTAGAGTCAAGTTTCTATGCTAACCAGAAATGCCATCTCTTCATTGGCTGCTAGACTCGAGGGTGTGTTTAGTAATCTGAGCTGAGATGAACTGAGCATATGCAATAGCCAATAGCCACAGTAAATTCCTGAGGGAGGCGGCCAAGTGGGTTAGAGGAGGAGACGGAATCCTAAGTGATTAAGTGGATGCTGTATCCTTAATATTAAGATTTAAACAAAATGAGTGGCATGTATTTAAACATGGCAAAGAAAAAAATGTTTTGGGACGTTTACACGTGACTACACATGAATACATCATTCTTTGCAAAATATAATTGCATTGATATACAGTATCATCATTCTTGGCTAAATATATTGCATTGATACCAAGATCTTTAATAACAATATAACATTTTTGTATGTTACCTTCCAAAGTTAGCAGGAAGAAACTCAAGAAAGGCATCATTAAGGTACAGCTGAGTCAAGTTAAGAAGCTGAGTAAAACCATCCGGGAGCCTGGAAAAAGACACATTTCTACAGTATACAGTCAAAACATTACTTCTCAAGTATGAATTCTAATAACTCCTGGCATCACAATCTGAGAGAAAATGAATGTTTCCACATTAACTCTGTTGAAATAAATTTCTGAGAATTATGGGCAGCAGCCCAAACTCCAAAAATGGCAAAATAATAGTCGTTATTGGTTTCCTTAAAAATAGGCAGGAGGATCAAAAACCTAATGCATTTAACCAGTTTTAAATTTATCATGCCAAACTTCAGATCTTAAAACCTTAAAGAGAATTTAAAGATAACCTTAAAAATGCACACGTCAGCAAGTAAAGTTTATACCATTTGACCAAGAACATATAAGTAATTACATTTGCTATAGGCCTCTAATTTTCAAGATGGAGATATCCCCCACTCTTTATCCTAGATTGCAACTGCTAGTCTGGGAATATTTAACAAAATATTTTTTTCTTAAAATCCATGAATTATAAGAACACTAGTTTCTATGTAGATATTTAGTAAGGATACATCCTATAATTGCCTGATATAGCAATTTTAATATTATATAAAAATACCCAGCAAAAATAATTAAACCAAATTCAATTACATTAGATTACTAAGCATTCCAAATATGCAGTACTACAACAATGAAAAGTACAACCTATAAATAAACACTGATAGCTTTATGAGGCAAGCTGTGACTTAATGAATAGACTGGAGAGATGCTCTCTAATTTCACATAGGAACTTCAGAGCAGCCTGCATTAAATTATTAACAAACCACTTATAAACAAACTCATACTGGATATTCTGGTATTTATCTGTGAAGGTGTTGCAGTAGCATGTTTAAAAAATGGCCCTTTTTCTACAGCAAGCAATTGTTATAATGGCACCGAATACTCATTATGGTCAGTGCTATTTACATGTAAGTTAATAAAACTCCAAAGCCGCAAAGCCCAAATGGATTTTTCTGAAAGAATTAACTGCAAATATCTGGCAGAAATTCACATTATCTCTATTTGTGGAGACTAATATTTCAGGTGCTGATACTCATTGTTCTTTTATTGGAATACAAAGTTTTAAGTCTAAATGCCAGTTGGATTTAGCTTATGTAACATTAGGGAGTCTCTCCTGTGCATGGTGCAGTATCCGAAAATATCTTTAGAAAAGTAAAATAATTTTAACAAAAACAAAAGTACTTCTGTATTTTCTTTTACTATCCTGGGGCATAACTAGCATTTTGTTTCCTTCTATAGATTTAGAGAATTAAAAAAAACTGAACTTACTTTGATATGGGATTCACGCTGGCTTCAACTATGGTTAAGCATTTGCAGCATTTGATGTTTTCAGGGAATTCTTGAATTCCTGTAATAAAAAAGTAAATTAAACATAAATAATAGTTTCTGATTTAATTTACACATTTAATGGACACAAAACAATAGAGGAGAAGTAAACCCGCATTGTATATATAGGGCTGAATGCAGATCTGAGCAGGGAAGTTTGTGGCTGTCATGTCTGGCCATATTATTTCCTGTCCCTGGGGCCAATCACCAAACAGGATCTTACAGGTCACCAATCAAGTCCTGGCTTTCAGTATGCAAGCTTCTGGTTCGTGAGCACTGCCAGAAAGCCATGGAACAGAATTGATGTTGACAGACATATAAAGCATACAACCTATGTTGTTGAGGTAATTATAACAAATAATACAGATTTTGAGGGAGCTGCCACATCACAGTTCTTTTAGGATGTGAATTCAACTTTGTATTTTACATTTAATGAACTAATAGTCTGCGGCTAGCAGCCTTCTAGAATATGAAGGAAATACTCCCCCCATTAAACCATTAAACAACACTAAAATACTGGCACATTCATGGTCTATCCAGTAAGCTGATGTGAAAATAGACTGAGCTAAAAATGCAGAGGTATCAGAATGAATCTGTTCATTGACAGCTAAATTTCTATTCTCATTCCATATATTTTATAAGATTCCAGGTACATGGAATGTTTCCATCTGGGACATAATGTATCATTATAAAAAAATAATATATATATATATATATATATATATATATATATATTATTTTTTTTTTACATCCTTTAAACATTTTGTTTATAAAAATTGACAAAAACTCAAGAATGAACAAATACCCAAATGCTCTGGCTTTCTAAAGATTGGTTCAAGCCCTGCCCACTTCAAAGCTGGTTAAAATGGAAATGCAGAACAAAACATATATTAAGGGGCCGATTCACAAAGGGTCAAATATCGAGGGTTATTCGACTGGGAATTAAAATCCTTCGACTTCGAATATGGAAGTCGAAGGATTTTGCTCAAATACTGCGATCGTACGATCGAAGGAATAATCCTTCAATCGAACGATTCGAAGGATTTAAATCCAACGATCGAAGGAATATCCTTCGATCAAAAAAACTTAGGAAAGCCTATGGGGACCTTCCCCATAGGCTAACATTGAGTTCGGTAGCTTTTAGATGGCGAACTAGGGGATCGAAGTTTTTTCTTAAAGAGACAGTACTTCGACTATCGAATGGTCGAATAGTCGAACGATTTTTAGTTCGAATCCTTCGATTCGAAGTCGTAGTCGTAGTCGAAGGTCGTAGTAGCCCATTCGATGGTCGAAGTAGCCCAAAAAACACTTCGAAATTCGAAGTTTTTTTACTTCGAATCCTTCACTCGAAGTTAGTGAATCGGCCCCTAGGTGTACTAATGGGAAAGCTCTCCCAAGATAAAAGTATGCATTACAGATTTCATAGAGAATTACCAACCCAGTTGTATCTTGATATGCACTTGAGTAAAACTAGTAAGCCACAACTGTAACTGTCATCACTTTATTTTGCAGAAAGTCCTGCAGGGACTCTCCGGCTATTATCTCCTTTACTTGCAATCTTTGCACTCCAGCGTGCGGTTTGCGGTTCGTTGAGAAGCACTAAATACACAGATGACTACGTTAAGGTCAACTCCATATCTGATCTGACACAACTATAACTGCTATAACATACTTACAATCTCTTTACAAATCGAAGATACCAAAGAACATTTAAATTCATACACAGTATGCATTTTATACACTTTCCAATTTATATTTTTAAACTACCCCAAATACATATTTTATATAATACATAGTAAAGTAGAAGAGGCAAAGAGTATGGTTCCCTGCAGGGTCAGAAAAGTATAGCTAACAGCATATCTTTGTTCTGCGGCACAGTGAACTAAATAAAGACTACATATAGGGGGCCGATTCACTAAGCTCGAGTGAAGGATTCGAATGAAAAAAATTCGAATTTCGAAGTATTTTTTTGGTACTTCGACCATCGAATTGGTTAAATTCGTTCGAATACGAACGAAATCGAACGAATCGAACGAAAAATCGTTCGACTATTCGACCATTCGATAGTCGAAGTACTTTCCCTTTAAAAAAAACTTCGACCCCCTACTTCGGCAGGTAAAACCTACCGAAGTCAATGTTAGCCTATGGGGAAGGTCCCCATAGGTTTGCTAACCTTTTTTTGATCGAAGGATTTTCCTTCGATCGTTGGATTAAAATCCTTCGAATCGTTCGATTCGAAGGATTTAATCGTTGGATTAAAATCCTTCGATCGATCGAACGAACGTTTAGCGCTAAATCCTTCGACTTCGATATTCGAAGTCGAAGGATTTCAATTCGAGGGTCGAATTTCGAAGTATTTTTTACTTCGAAATTCGACCCTTAGTGAATCTGCCCCATAATGTCTTGTTGCCACTCAGTTTCCATTGAGGATGCCTCAGGTGACCGAAAGCATCAGTCACATTGATCCCCCTTGCACTACTTGTTTGAAGGACAGCAGAAGTGAAATTTGTATAAACATTTTCACTGAAGGAGCAAAGTGTACCTAATCTATGAGGACGCTGAAAAATGATATCCACACAAACGCTGGAAGCATAAAAGGTCAGTAGGGAGGAAAGAGTTCAAGGAAACATATCTTATCTAACAATGTCTTTTTTTCACAGGACATTTCTCTATGGAAATGCTTCAACAGCATATCTGTTTTCATACTGGCAACACATGTATTTTATTAGTATGCTAGTTAACTAGTGCATTTTGTTTGCTATATGTTATACAAATTGAAAAAGTCAGTAAAACCATTTTAGTCACTCTACATCATTAGCCTCTACCTGCCATACTGGAGCCTATAATTCATTTATTTTAGCTTCTGAAATCTATTTTATGTTTAAGTATACAACAAATACTGTATTTATCAAGTCATGACTACTTCTTACTTCCACTGGCTAAACAAAGCGATCCATTAAGTTATAATATCCTTGTAATCTACTTTGCAACACCCACGGTCTATTCTTGAGATTCCCAAAATCATTGTGCATGCATTGCAATGAATGTAGCAACCATTTATCATTAATATATTAACACAGTATTCACAAAGCACCAACATATCCCACAGTGCTGTAATTGATACTCTACTGCAGGAGACAGTGAAAAAAATGTGAGACAATTTGAGACTTAAGAGGAAAACCAGGCGAGAGATTAATGGCTTGGAGGACTTTACACAATGAAAATATGTACATCTTCACAGGAACATTTTCAAATGAAATTAAAATGTGAATGCTTATATGTGGCAGTTTAGTTTTGAGAAAGTAAACATGGGAATATCTGTATTGTATTATCTGCCATATGGTGCAAGTCAGACTCAGGGAACATGCCACCTAGCTAATATAAGCTAACAATGTAGCTTGGCTACACAAATGTTTTTCATTATGTACTCTACGCCTCTACATAGCATCCTAGGGTACAACTTTAAAGAACATATCCATAAAATATTTTATCTGCAATGAACCAGCATACCCTGAATAATCACCTCAGACTTCGACTAAATTGATCACACACTAAAAATATCCACATTAAAATTTACACTGCACCGTTCTGTAGTTAAAGAAAAATGAGATCATGAGGAGGAACAAAAGGACATATGAATCATGTTTTATGACAGATCCAAATATGAACAGAAGCGAGTCCTACACACCCTATCCTCCTTTAATCATTAAAGCTTTGATATTTTAGGTTTCTCTTATTGATTTCTACAAATATATACCTCTTCTCTTTGGATCTTTAGATTTGGTGTCTTAGTCAATGCTTAGATTAGATCAGTGGCTAATTAAATGTGGGTCTATTAATTATCTTAATTACCATAAAGCAATTAGGTATTTAATTGATTTAACTGCAGAGTTGTCACAACTGAAGCAGGTTTTTCAAATTTGCCAACCTTTGTGTTTGCTCTGTCTTTAAGGTAAAGAAGTATTGCTTCACCCTATATTATAGCCCTCTCAGCACCTTTATTGATACAATCTCCTCAACTGCCTCCCAGGTTTTGCAAAGCAGTTTGTTCTAGGCAGGCACATTGGATGTCTTTGCTATGACCAGTCTCTTTTGTCACTGAAGAAGTGAATTGAAGTTCAAAGGAATGGGAAGAGCAGGAAACATAATAGAAAATTATGAAACTCAGCTATGGCTTAAACACATAAGTAGTTTTGCACTTTAAAGTTACATTTTTGCATATGGTTGTGTCTTGTGGCTGTGTATTTTCAAGCAACTAGTACCTGAGTCATTCAATTCTTATGTCTGTGTCCTCTACTATAGGGATTATTCTCCTATAACCTCGCTGGGTGCTATTCTGACACTGGCCACTGGGCAAATGGATGCATATCCCATTGTTCCTAACACATTCATTTTGACTTTTGGAAGATAAACCTACTCCAGCCTAATCTGCTTCTTGGAAAAAAGGGTTGTGTCTGGGTGTCAGAACCAATAGCTCTAGCTGTAAAGTTCCTGGTGACTCTCATTGTAATTAATGTGTTTTGGGTATCAGTACCTTTTATCTTACTGTTTCGTGTATTTAGAATGTGGAGTTTCAACTACATGTGCATCAGCCACGGCACTTTATATTTGATATTAACAGAAGCTGTGACAGGCAGATGGGGTGTTTAGACCACTGCTGTTTTCACTGGACAGTAGTAATAGTCACCCCCCCCCCCCGTGTGGGTTTTATCATTGACACATCCTGTTAGCCTAAAATATTGCAATGATAGCTTCTATCAGTTCAGGCAGCTAAATCAATCAGGAGAGGTATCAAGGAGAGTTGCTACATCTCCATTGTTATTATGCCAGGCTGAATAGGCAAGGCTCACTTAATGGAGAGGGTGGTGCAAATTATCAAAACACAATTCAGGAGACTAAGAAGATCCTGGGAAAGAACTACAATGGCTCAATCTTAAAGTTAAATATAAAATATTTATTTGCTCTTTTTTTAAAAAAAATTCAGTACAGTATTATGTTTAAGGAGCACTAATAATTGGTACATTTTGAAAACAGCATGTCTTCCCGTGACAGTTTCCTTGTTACCAAAGAATTCCACTTTTAGCAAAAAAAAATATTTCATATATGCTTACAGTTTACATATCTTTTGTTTTTAATGTACCAAGCTTGCAATGAACTGGCCCATTAAATAAGCAAATAAAGTAGAACTGTAGCTTGTGATGTGTTATTTTTTTCTAAGCCGCTTTGTTCTTTCAGTTGTAACAAGTTTCCAGGACACATGCACTTAACCCCATGCCCCAAAGCTGCCTATGGGATCACAAAAATGCCTATTTCTTTACAAGGTTGTGCAAGGAGCACATCAAGGTTATGTTTTGGTTTTCTCTACTTCTGGCACAGGCTTCTGAGTAGTTGTGAGAATAGATCATGCTTTGCAGGTGTAGTGTGTATCAGAATTAGAGCCAAGATCTGTATAAACAGGTTAAATACGGTGCTTAGTCATCTAATAAGTTTCTAAACTCCTAGACAGAAAATGGTTCCTCGTTCTTAGAAAAGCATTTCCCTTGCAAAAGCAGTAATGACCTTATCTTTATGAATCAAGCAATATCACTTACCATTCTTACTGATATCCAACTCTTTGAGATTCACTAAACTTGCAATAGTTGTTGGCAGATTTGAAAGATCATTGTCTGGTATACTCAGCTTCCGAAGGGCCTGGCAACTGAACAATTGCTGTCAAGAGAAAGAGAGATTATTTAAAGTTTTTGAAAATATTAATCATGAAAGCCTATGACACGCAGGAGTCCTCACCACTGTTTGTCATCCAGCAAAAAAAAAAACAACAACGACGGTAATTCAAAAAGCATGTGTCCATCTGTAATGCAAATCTATGAAAAGTGCTCTGTCTGGCACATAAAGGACAGGGACAGTCAGATTCTACACACAAAAATAATTTTCCATTGGATGGCAGCAGCAGTCAAGATGACCCATATGCCTAAGAGCTGTAAAACAGAATGCAATATGCATTCTAGAATAGAAACAAAATACATTCAGCATTGCTGTTGTAAGGCTGTGTGTGAGGCACCTTTGCATTTAAGCACCCCAGCATGCCCCAAACGAATGTTGAACCACACTTTGCACCACCCAGGTACCGTCAGTTAACTCTTGGAGATCACATGGGCCATATTTTTAAAACTGTGCAAAAATAGCGTAGAGATACAATTTCATGCTGTTTTTATACATAGCACTGAAATGCAGTTGTTATCACTGGCAATTTCATGCACAAATGAATTTCAGAAACCACTAACAGCATAATCAGAATAAACAGAATTTCTAGGCTCTGTAACATTAATATTTGCCTGGAATAGTATAGGGCTATCAACTATGCCTATAAATAATCATATAACTTTCTGGCTTGGCTGAAGATGGCATGAAATTGTTTTATACTCATCTCTCTTTCCAGGTTTCATAAGGTAAAATGGTATAGGACTGAGTTGAGTGTCAAACATATAAAGAATGTAAAAACAGATTGATGTGATATTTTAACAGCAACATGATCAGATTTGAATACCCTCAATGTATACATATTTTTTGTACAGAATTTATATTTTTTTAAACACAATTTAAAACAAATAATATATGATCTATTCTTAGAATAAGATTGCTTGACTTGGAAAGCTATTCTTTGTTCACATTAATAAGACATGTGTACATAAGCAAGATATCTATGTTACTCGTTGGATTACTTACAAGGGAATATCTTGCTACAATAGGCACCATGTGTTCATTACTTTGGTGGTAGAGGCGCTCACCCAGCCTGCTTATACTATGAATAAAGCAATGCCCTATGCCACAAGAACAAAACCCCCACTGACTTTAATGTATTTGGAGTGAGAAAAAATTGTCGGGCTATAAAAAATTGCTGTGCATAAAAAAAATTTAAACCTATTGACTTTAATGTGTTTTGCAGGACAGGTTTACTCATCACTAATTATAGAAGGGTAGAGGTTCTGCTAGCCTTTATTTTGGGTAGTCCCCCAGGAGGGCTTTGGCCATCTAAGTGTTGAGCCTATTTTACAGTTGAGAGGGGGAGCAGGGTCCCTGGCAGTTCAGTATTTAGCCAGGGGTATCAGGGTTCCCTAGATTTTAAAAAAAGAAGCTGCCACGTGTTCTGTCTCTTTGGACTCCATTCACTAATGGAGAAGGTGTGCTGAAGAGCTTGGGTGGAGGCAGGGTTAGTAGGTGATGTAAGTGCCAGAAAAGTCAGGTGTGACAGGCAGGATCAGGGTAATTAGTAAAGCAGTCAGGTGCTCCAAAGTGGGGGCGAGGAAGGGTTAATAACTTGTGGCGTCCCCCACCAGTATAGTGACTCAATTGGTCAGGTTCAGGAAAAAAATAAGAAATTCCTGGAGTAATAACAGTAAGTAACAGTAAGCTGCCTGGCACTGGGTCCTAGTTCATCTGTGAGTACTGCCTCTGGGGGTGTTGTGAACACTACAGCTGTGATTTTTTAAGAGCAATGAAAGTGTTTGAGTATTTATGATATGACTGATGATTGTACTATCTAACCAGAACCAAAAAGAGATAATGAACCATTCAGTCAAGAGTTATCATTTTGTTTTGTAAACCAATAGTGGCCAAATTATTTCAGAGATCAAGTTCTGTATGTGAATTCAGTGTGATTAACCCTTCCTCCACCAGTATAGCAAGTGTCCATCTCAGAGTTAGGCGTTGCCAGTAACATATGCTCTACCAGAAGTTGCAGAGAGTTGTGACTTATATTGGCCATGTCAGAGGGTCTACATTTGAAGATAATGCAAATCTGGATTTGGATTCGGTTCGGCCGGGCAGAAGGATTCGGCAGAATCCGAATCCTGCTGAAAAAGGCTGAATCCTGGCCGAATCCTGAACCGAATCCTGGATTCTGTGCATCCCTACACTTTAGTAATACTAAACTTCTAGTAATACTTAAGCATATTTTAAGAAAGTAAGAAGTGTAAGAAGGTGCATTTCCCCTTCATTTTATCCCTTGTGGGGAATTTAACTTCCAGTGAGGCTGATGATTACCAATAATATGATCTGTTTTGGATGTGAATAATTGGTGATTCAGCCAAATTATTTTCTTCCAGCCTTGTTTAACTTTGAGTAATACATAGTTTAGTTTTCAGCACAATGTTCTCATCTGTATAGCTAGGTAACACTATTACACAGAAGGCACAAGGCACATTAATGACTTTCCAGATGATGCTACAAGCATTCTGTTTATTCATCACAGCAGAAGGATAATAGTGTGTCTCTATACTATGGCAGATGTATTTCTATTACACTTCTGTCCTGATCAGAATGAATTTGCCTCAATACATGCATCTATGTTTCAGAAATATCTGTTTATTATAGGCCAGAGCTCTTAAACAAGGACAAATATATCTAACAACATTTTCTGGCTCATGAAATCACAAAACACTATCCATTAGCATAAGAAAATACAGTCTGGGGTATGACAATGTAATTAAGAAATTAAAATTTGTATTCCTAAAACTATAATTTTAGGTTTATATTGTTATACTTGTAGACCCTGACCTGAAATACATATGCACCATTATGCAACTTTATACATTATTCATGTGCACAAAAACCTGCATGTTTGTTATGGTTTACCATTTGTATGGTTATTGTTTCTAAGATCAACTATCAAGCAAATACAAAGTGGACTGACAAATCAAAGGAGATACTGACTGGGTTGGTAACTGGAGCCCCCCACTGTCAGCCAATACTGATTTTGCTGTACTATATTTTGGAGGATTTGTAGCAGTTCTAATGAAAGGTGCCCATTTGGTGTATGGTAGATAGATTTTTTTCGAATTTAGACTTATAATGGAGAGGACTCAATATGGTCTTCCGAATAACCCTTAAAGGCGTTGTTCTGCCATGAGTTGTATGTATGAGTTGTCTGCATATTGTAATGTACATACAACTTACCTTAGGTAACTCTTCAATTTGATTAGCATCAAGATAAAGCTCCTCTAATGTTCTTTCCAAACTGAATACTTCCTTTGGCACCTGCTGAAGGCTGCAGTGGGAATAATCCAATACTGATATTATTTCCTCTTCACCCCGAAAACACCTGCATGGGACCAGCCTCCCAATAATTTTCCGCTTAGTTGTCATCTCCAGGCACTGCACTGAAAGAGAAAAGAGAAATATTTTACTTCTTACTCAGCTATTTTCAATTGAACATTAAGGCTGTATTGTTTACACATATTTTAAAGTTCGAGTGCTTACTAATCCAAACATGCAAAAGGTGTTAAAAAGAAGGTGCATGGTTATCTAATTAATACATATATTGCTTCCCCCATGCATGCCCATACAGAAAGAACCTGCACCCATGGCACCGGTACTTGCAAACTGCTTTCTTCACCTTGTGCCTGATTAAAAAACCCACTAGCCCTCCACTAACCACCTACTCTGTATGCAGTGCCACCAAACTCTGGAACTTCATACAGCCTGAAGGTGCAACACATGGGTAAGAAAAAAATGATGTACAGTGCTTGCATCTTAAATTAGGTAATTTGTATTTTACTTCTACGTAAAGCTTGTGGTCTTGTTCTCCAGTGTCCTGTCTATAAACACTTTAAGGGGGTTATTTATAAAAGTCCAAAAACTTGAGTATAAAATCCAATCCTTTAGGGGGAAAAAAACTCTGATTTTTCTGAATTTATTAAAACCCTGAGGGTGGTAAAAGTCTGAATATAAAATTACCCCAAATCAGATCTGCCAAGGTCATGTAGAAGTCAATAGGAGGAGTCCTGAAAATATCCTGATCTTTGCTGGATTATTGCTTCTCCACAGTTCATTTAGAGCTGGCTACCGCAGTAACGCAGTGACTAAATCTGCATGCATACAACAAATGTATGGAAACTAACACCAGGGGGCCCATTCACTAAGTTCGAGTGAAGGAATAGAGGAAAAAAAACGTCGAATTTCGAAGCATTTTTTTGGCTACTTCAACCATCGAATGGGCTACTTCAACCTTCGACTACGTTTCATAGTCGAAGTACTGTCTCTTTAAGAAAAAACTTTGACCCTCAAGTTCGCCACCTAAAAGCTACCGAAGTCCATGTTAGCCTATGGGGAAGGCTTTCCAAGTTTTTTCTGATCGAAGGATAATCCTTCGATCGATTAAAATCCTACGTAGCGTGCGATTCAAAGGATTTAATCGTTGATCAAACGATTATTCATTTGATCGTTCGATCCAACGAATTGCGCAAAATCCTTCGACTTCGATATTCGAAGTCGAAGGATTTTAATTCGCCAGTCGAATATCGAGAGTTAATTAACCCTCGATATTCAACCCTTAATACATCTGCCCCTAAGTGTGCTTTCTTGTTTCTACCGGGTGGTGTGGGACTAAGCTGGATACAAACCGACTCAGAGCAGGTATACATAAACTGTGGAGAAGCCAACTAAAAACTTGTGGAACGTGAAAATACTGGGCACCAGATATATAAATGTAGGGGCCCCTACGGGTTAAAGGACCAGTAACATCAAAAATTTTTACAAAAAAATTCGTTACAATACAACGAAAAAAAACATCAAGACCAATTAAAATTTAAAATAGCAAATCCTTTATTAAGATATAACTTACAGAAACTCCACTTCCTGTCTTCAACAGAAACGGCGAAAGGGCGACCATCCATGCTGCTGTGCTTGATTGCTCTTCTCTGGCTCTTCACTGACAGCGTGTCGATCTTCTCCAGCTCTTCAGAAGGCCGCAGCGGTGTTATTATGCCTGTCCCCACTGTAACATAGCAGACCGCCAGCATACCAGGGTAACCCAGAACCCCCTGCCCCTGCATTATTTCAACCCTCCTGGCACCGGGAGGATTCCTTCTGCCTGCTGCTGTGGAGACGCGCAAGAGCTGCATCTCTGCAGAGCCTGCCTTCGGAAAGTGAACCAGCTGGCCGGCGCGTTTGTGAACGCATCCCCAAGGCGAACTGCTGCCTTCACGATGGCTCCAATCACCTAGCAGCGCCAAGACTCCCGCCACTCGTTTCCTGATTCCTCCAGAGTGGAGGTTATACGATCCTCAACCTTTTGCCCCTCTCGGGCTTCCTTATTGTGTGCAACGCTCTCCTTTTGGTGCCAGAATCACTCCGGTTTTGTTACTGATGTAACCGCTCGGGAGGAACCCGGAAACGAGAGGCGGGAGCTGCAGAGGGAACTAGGCTGCTAGGTGATTGCCATCGCAAAGGCAGCAGTTCGCCTTGGGGATGTGCGGAGAGAGCCGGATAGCATTGGACAGGGGTCTGCCATTCAAACATGCCGGCCAGCTGGTTCACCTTCCGACTCTGAAGAAACGCTGCTCCCTTTACTGGTCCATACATTGATTGCGCGTCTCCCCAACAGCCCACAGCAGCAGGCAGAAGGAATATTCTCGGTGCCAGGAGGGTTAAAATAATGCAGGGGCAAGGGGTTCTGTGTTACCCTGGTATGCTGGCGGTCTGCTATGTTACAGTGGGGACAGGCATAATAACACCGCTGCGGCCTTCTGAAGAGCTGGAGGAGATCGACACGCTGTCAGTGAAGAGCCAGAGAAGAGCAATCAAGCACAGCAGCATGGATGGTCGCCCTTTCGCCGTTTCTGTAGAAGACAGGAAGTGGAGTTTCTGTAAGTTATATCTTAATAAAGGATTTGCTATTTTAAATTTTAATTGGTCTTGATGTTTTTTTTCGTTGTATTGTAACGAATTTTTTTGTAAAAATTTTTGATGTTACTGGTCCTTTAATCTGCCCTGCAGCTTTAAGGCCCCCACCTTTTTCTTAGAGTGATCTGCCAGGAGAGGTGTGACAGCTTCCTGCTACACTGCACTATAGTGTGTGTAAGGAGTGGCCTCTTCCCTTTCGCCTCTGGATGTTGATCCAGCTGGGTGTGCTCAGGGGGACTGAGTACAGAAGGCCCAGAAGAAGGCATGAAGGCATGTGTCCAAGTCAGGGACCAGGCAACCCCGTGAATGAGGAATAGATATACTAGGGCAGACTTGCCATAGTCTCTCTAGGAGAGAAAGGCAGAGAGGTTAGAGAGAAAGAGCAGTTCTGAGCTCCAACATAGGAGTGATAGATTGGAGGTATCTCTCTCAGGCCATATTGCCTGTAGTATAGGGATCCCAGCGGAGAGGGAATCAGGAGAGAGTAATTGCACTGAGGTTGATCCAGAGACCACTACTGGAATATGTTTGCAGAGGTGAAGTGGGATACTGTCTGTCCCCAGGGAGTGTCAGCCTGTGTCTGCTCTAGGTGAGCCTGCCTGCAGATCTGTGTAAACTCTCTATATACTGTTGCCTCAACCCCTGCTTGAGTACTAAACCTGTGGTCACTTGCTTCGTACATAGTAATAAACCTTGTTCCTGTTTTATTAAGAACCTTCTGGCGCCCAAGTCTTGTTATTGCACAGTAGCCTGTGGGAGTTGTAGTTACACTACACCACACCTTTAATCTTCCATATAGCGAAGGCCCTAGCCTGAAGTGTTAGAGTCACGTGTAACCCATGCTCTATTGCACTAGTTGGTGAATTAACCCCATATGGCCCAAATAGGTTTTACATAACTTTTCTGTATATGGTGGGAGCTCCCTCTTAAGATTTTTATGGGGTTTTCGCAAAATGTTTTGATGTGTTTTTAGTGTTGTAATTGTGGTGTATTAGTGTCTCAAATGCACTTTATGAATAAAAACTTGTTTTAAAGGGGACCCATCACCCAAAACAATTATTCAAATTCCTATTTTATTACATTAGTCAACCATAATTAACTGTAATTACACTATATAAATTAATTGAATCTTGTTTCCTTCAGTCTGGGAATTCATAATTATAGCAAGCATGTGGGAGCCATTTTGTGAACACTATTATTAAGACAAGCCTTGCATCATCTCAGAATCTTGTTTGTGCACCAGAATGGGGGACCTGATGTCCATCCCCATGCCCTGGCTCCACAATTAAACGGTGAAGAGACAGGGGGGAAGTTGTGGAGAGCAGTGACATCTAGGAAGTGCTGAATGGAAAGTGAAAGTAATTGTCTGCCCTGTCTCTATGCCTAAGACATAGAGGAGGGGCAGACAATATTTGATTGACAGCTGAGATTTTTAAATGAAAAGGACGATGTTTAATTTGAAAATGACTTTTATTATACAGATTTTTGTGTCTGGGTGACAGGTCCACTTTAATGACATCCTAGAGAGTACTGTGAACATGGCCCCTTTGGTTGCTAGTGACCAATATTTAAATGCTATTATCTTTTTTGTTGCCTTAGCGCCACCGAGATTGGGGTTGTCCAGGCTTTGATTGAAGGGCAGTGTTCTGAGTCAATTTGGTTTAACTAAGTAATTTAAGATGCACTTTTAATTTTGTGTCTATAATGAGAATGACTGATAGAGGTTTTGCCCAATTTCTCCCAGCCCAACAGTTTATTTCCTACTACTTGGATTGATTCATCTGACTTAGTGCAACAATCGGTATCAGAAAGCCCAGTCATAACGATTACTAAGAAAATACAATCCTTTGTGCATATGCTGAATCAAAAATAGTAAACAATATTATACAAAATGAATTTGGGGGTCAAACAACAAGTCATCATAAGAGTAGGTCACTTTGTTTCTTTGCTACCTCTCTCATGGCCATATAATATATATATTTATATTCATAAGATAAGTTAAGTATAAAATTATTTTCCCTCAATATACAATATATAAATAAATTGCAGAAACAAAACTATCCCAGCAGGGACAAAGCATGGTTGTCAAGTTTGTACTGAAACAGCCAACTGTTCAATAACCAAAGCAGCTGTTTAGATTATCCAGGTATTTTAGAATTACACAAATAAATGAGAAAAGTGTCCCTCCCTACCAGCCAAGTCAGTTTGCCCTTATTGGCACCTGAAAATGTATTTAGCTGAAGTGTCAATAAAATGTATTGAGCCTGCAAGTGGGGTGTTTGCTGATATTCCTACGAGGAAGAGAGTGGCTTTGCGGATGTGCAAATTTATGTTCTATTGATCTTACCTTAAGCAATTATGGCACCTGGGTAAGAGCAATACATTTTGCTCATTGTTATACACTTGTAATAGATGTAAATTAGAAACAGCAACACAGAATTGAAAGTGCTTGCTTAGAAATGTCGAACTAATCATAGTTACTTGCCTTAATGAAAATAACCCTCAAGCAATCTTTTGAACTACTTCTACCTGTAGGATGCCCAAGCATGCCTCTAGTGATATGTCACTGCTAGCATAAGCATTAAACAAAATAATTACATGACTCACGTGCTGACTCTTTTAGAGGAAATCTTTGTATCATTTTAATGGGAGCAGGTGCGCAGTCTATATTTATTTAGAACCGTGAAGAAAAGAAGGTTAACCATCATCCTTGGGCTCTGTTCTCATTTCCGTACTGAACAAGCTTGTGCTTTTAAAGATTTAAATTGCAGTAGTCTTTTTCGCTATTTCTTGCCTTTATTAATAGTTTGAATAAAAAGTGGCACAAGTACAGAGGTGATC
Source organism: Xenopus laevis (assembly GCF_017654675.1). NCBI lineage: Eukaryota > Metazoa > Chordata > Amphibia > Anura > Pipidae > Xenopus > Xenopus laevis. The sequence continues at coordinate 77,691,455 of NC_054377.1, forward strand.
TCTAGAACATAGGTGCATAAGGTACATAGCGAGAGCCTAGGGGAAGGGTAGACACAGCCACAGTTGCAAAGCAAACGTCATCAAATCCCTAAAGACAAGTTGGTTATTAGGTTCAAGGAAATGCAAACACTACAGCAATGGCACATTGCATTAAAAAACATAAAGTATATACAAATTAACTTAGCCTTGAAACAAAAAGGTAATTGTTTTACCTCCCTAGCTTTTTACTAAGTTAGCCAAAAAAATCTGAAGTTGCCAATATTATGGTAGGCCTTTCACTACACAAGATAAAATCTGACTTGGTAGGGAGAATACAGTTCTTATATGCTTCTTCAACTTTCTGTGGGACTAGTTGGGGAATTGTTCAAAGGGAACACAATATTTGCAGCAGGCTGAAATTTTTTGTTGTGTTTACTGTCAAGTAAACACAACAAAAAACAGCCTTTTTAACGCTAAAGTGCATACCTTCTTCCAGGTCAAAGGAACCTATCCAGGTTATTTATTTAATCAAACACAGACAATACTTAAGGGGGAATTTAATTAAAAGTCGCAATTGTTATTTAAAATTGTGTCTTTGTGAATGTTTAGCACTGCTCGCAATGTAAAATCATTCACTGGTGAATATTACATTGCGCATTTTCATTAAGCAAAGGTTTAGCGTTAACATCTTCTCTACAGTTTCGTTAAATATTTTGTTATAGAGAACACTTTGTGCTTGCAAAATTTTATTACATACACTGCAAAAGTTCACAAAAGCCATTTGGTCGCAAACTTTCCGATTAAGTTGTTGAGGTCTTTAAGTCAAAAAGGATGCAAACATGGTTGCTAACATTTGCATGCGTCTTTGCGCAGGTTGTTTTACGTAAGCGAAACATATTACATTCCCCTATTTGTTACAAGAATGGTAAAATGATACAAATACTAATTTCCTTGTACTATAACTTATACACTGACCACACACCATAACAACAGATTTTTTTAACAATGTTATTAATTAAATGAGGTATTCTAATAACATTCCCTGGGGTATAGAGACAAACTAATGATCTGCCAATGCACCTCTGTGTTTATTAAAGTAAATTTCTATTGTTATGATTCAAAGTAGGTGGATTGCAATGTCAATGTACTAGCCTGCAGGCTTAGATTGTATGTAGTATTGTAGATAGGATTTGTTCATTTAGAATTTAAGCTTCTTAAAATGTATAATAAGGTGACAGGTATCAGATGTCAAATAGTCATACTGGTGGAAATGGCAGCTGTATTTTCTGCACTTCAACACTAATTTATATTGTTACAGTGTTATGAGTTCAACATGTTTTTTTTTTTGGAACAGTTTATTTACTAGTGGGATGTAATAAAAGGACACACAGGAGTAATGCCAACAAATATGTGAAATCCAATAAAGTTATTAGTTGTCATAAATAAATGATTTTGATGTTTGCATAAGGGCAGATCTATAAAAAGAATCTAGTTTTCCCCAGCTTGATTTTAGGTGCAAATCTTGTTTTCCCCATAGGTTTTCACACTCATGAAAAAAGTAAGATTTTTTGCAGTGGCGTAACTAGATGTTACTGGGCCCCACAGCAAATTAATTTTAGGGCCCCAAACATATCCAGTGTTTGTCCTGTTTTACCAAAATGTATTGAAATTGTATATGAATTTGAGCCTCATGGGGCCCCCTATACCTCCTGGGCCCCCTGCAGCCGCAGGGTCTGCTTCCTCTGTAGTTACGCCCCTGATTTTTTGTCTGATGTATGAAAGCACTTTTAAAATTCCAGTTTTTTTTAAAAAAAAAAAAACAATTTCAGTAGGTGATCCTGTGAGCAAGAAGTGAAATATTGTTAGTGAAAGTAAAAAAAAAATCAACTTGTGCTTGATAAAGTCTCTCCATGGACATCTATAGGGAAAAATGTTTCTTTTCTTTTTTTTTTTTTTTTTTTTACTGTTTTTGGATTATATATTTTTCTCCCAATAACAGTACAGGCCTGAAAATAAAAAAATTATACCTGATGAGAATACATGGAAAGAACACAAGAAATGCTCCTCAAGATCTATTAGATGTAAGATGCATCAAGAAAAAAATGCTTCTGTTTTGATAAATCAGCTCCGTACTGTGGGATTATATAATATATTACAGTCTTGAAATTTACTGAACAGAAATGCTAATCCTAAACTGTGTCCCAGCCACTAATAAGAGGCCAGGGGCAAATACAATTATGTGGCCAGTGAAGCAGAGAAATGACATGGTCAGAAATATTATAGAGCAAGGTGCAGCGATTATCTATATGCTTACCACCTTCCAAGTTAATACACATTGTTAAGTATTTTACTGGAAAGAAATGCCAGACAGCAGAGATTTCTCTTTGTAATCAAAAATGTCCCTGTTGTAGAATTCAATTTGGCAGGTATCAGTAAAGTAATTAATACACAAACACAGGCAATGAAGCATACACAAATTGTACAGAGAGAGCAATATGTCAGTGAGCAAGGCAATAAATAAAAAAGAAGCCAATGAAGCATTTACCATTTATATAGGTAATTAGGAGTTACGACTGTCATTGGCAAATGTATCTGAAGCATGATAAAGTAGATGTTTTTTCAGATAATGTCAAGACAAGGGATGTGTACCAGTAATTATCTTATTTTATTTTAAAGGAGAAGGAAAGGTTAAAACTAAGTAAGCCTTATCAGAAAGGTCCACCTAAATATACCAGTAAACCCTCAAAGTAATGTTGCTCTGAGTCTCCTGTCAAAAGAAACACTGCATTTCTTTCCTTCTATTGTGTACACATTAGGCTTCTGTATCAGACTTCCTGCCTTCAGCTTAAACCTCATTGCCCTGGGCAAGAGCATGCTCAGTTTGCTCCTCTTCCCCCACCCCTCCCTTCTCTACTGTAATCTGAGCCCAGAGCAGGGAGAGACTAAGACAGGAAGTGATGTCACACCACATTAATACTGCAGCTCCTATCCTAAACAAACAGAGATTCTAGAGCTTTTTACTCAGGTATGGTAAAACATTCTACAGAATAAATATAGTGTTCCAGCTTGCACTATTGCAGCTAATCTATTGGCAATAAAATGCCTCCGTAGCTTTCCTTCTCCTTTAAGATGCCATCAAGTTGAACAAGTCTATTGTTAATGGCAAAATGAAAGGCTAATTTGTGATATTCTCTAAACCTCCAAAGATTTTGTACAACATTTGTGTATCTTTTTGAAGCAGTGTTTCAGAAGATGAACTATTTTACTTCTTATGCTCGGGACAAGTTAGGTTGGTATCTGAGAACTGTATAAATGAAGAAGGAAAAACAGGCCACATAAAATAAACCATTTAATAATAGTTAGGGGAAGCAGGCAAGTTTTCCCTAAATTGTGTCACTTTAGCCAATGAGAACCAAAGGTATGATGCAAAGACAAAGAAACTGCTTTACAAATAGAATCACTCAGTATCACTACTTCTGCTGCTCAAGAAGAAGCCGGACCCCTGGTCACGTTCACCTTTAGAAAGCCTTTAAGATAATTAAGTTCTTAATGTTGGTTGGCCTTTTGGATTGTCAAAATGATTTGCAAATGAAGGCTTTTGAAATTGGAAAACCCCTCCTTGGACCTAATGGAAAGATGAAAATTCAGATCTCCTAAACTGAGCAGATGAAGATATTGACACAAAGTCTTGACCGGATCAATTGCATCAGCAGACTTTGACATCTGCTGAGCATCATCAAAACTGATAGCGGTGCCCTCTGTGCCACTGAGCCCATCCGATCAGACCTATGTCCATCGTCATAATGAGTCCTAACATCATTTTAACTAAGGCCTAACTTTTAAGACCAACCCTAAGCAGCAGATACTTGATGAATCAATTTTAACATCCAGTCTATTGACAGGGTTACTGAATTGTAAGCAAAGCTCCCCAAAAACTCATTCTGGTTGAAGAAGTTAACTGGTTATTTTCCAGTTTATCTGCCAACTATGATCTTGCAGAAGGGAAATTACCATTTCTGTATTCTGGAATGATTTATGGCTGGAACTGGACACAATTAGATCTCTGCAGATCTCTTCAGGTCTGTCTCAAATATTTATATCATCAAAAGGAAGAGTAGTTTAGAAACATTCACCACCTGAGCATCCACAGATGGAAGATTACTTCCTCTTCCTTAAATTGATATAGCTTATCAAATTGTATGTTAAGGGAATTTACAGTGAACCCTAATTCTATCAATTCTACCACTCGGTAGTAATCAACTCTAACTTCTGTATGGATTGGAAAAGCCTGAGCCTTCCTCCTGGTACTCTGCAACAAAAAAAGACAACTGTTCAGCAGAAAACTCTTCTAAATCCAAAACATTTATAATTGCTTTGATCAAAGGGTGAACTAGAGTCAAAAGTGGGACAGGCTCAGCTCTTGATCCAAATCTAAATCATAACATAGACCTACAGTAATGGTACTGCCTTCTTCGAAGACCTCAGAGGATTTGGTCCTGCTGAATTTAAAACAACAATAGGAAAAACATAATTTTTTATTCTGAAATGTGTGATTACCATAGACTTATTATTTTAATTAAGCTTTTGGAAGGGTTACTGTCCATGTATTAGGGGAGGGGATTAGCCTATTCATTAGCCTGACCAAAAAAATAGGTTTTCATGAGAAAATAGTAGCGATTTAGAACTTTAGGATAATTACTTTTCTTGTAAGCTATAACAGCATCTTGGTTCAGTCCTCTTGTTGAATCAATGCCTAGACTTCCACAACAACATAAAGAACTCTTTCAGCCATTCAGAGTGATTAAACAGTGACTGGGCAGTGTACCAATAGGACACAGTCTGTTTATGAACTACTATTAGCTGCTATAACCTGGCAGAGACTCAATAGTCAAGATTAAAGGCAGTTTACAAGGAAAGAGCTGGGGAGTATCATATACTTACTTATCTTAAAATAAAGAACCACATTCAGTTTGATGAAGTAATAATTCAGGTTATTTCCCCATATAGTATACTTCATCGTTTTTTTTTATAACAAAAAAACACTGACAGGTAATTTTTTTTTATCATGCCATCTATTTTTAAAGAAATAGGTACAGTATATGATACTGAAAGAGTGCCCGTTAAATGAAAACAGAATCTAAATGCATATAGCTCTACTAAACCAATAAATATTTGCTAACATGACTAGTTTAAAAGGAATATTTTATTGAAATCAACATTCAGTATGACATTTTCAGTGGCAGCTTGCATGTGGTGTAAAGTTTTGGTGTTCATCTATTATTTAACTTTTTGTTTGGCAGGTCCCCCTACTGCAATTTAAACTGCAACTTGGTTGTTAAAGTTGTTAACTCTAGAAAATAAGCATTTTTTAAAATGATTCACAAGATAAAATACTAGATAAATAGAAGGCTAAGAAATGAACTATCAATCTGCTGTTTGGTTTCAAGGGGTTCACCTGATAGCATACTTTGATGAGTTTCGTTGTAACTGAAGGTTAAAACCATAAAATAAAAAAATTCCTATTTTCCACAACAAAATATGTGGGGGTGCGCCAGACTCCTGAATACTTTAACTCTAGACAGTGTCATTCAGTGGTTACTAAAGCAAATAAAGTGCTATCTTGCATAAAGAATGGCATTAACTCAAGGGATAACAATATAGTTTTGCCTCTTTATAGATCAATGAAAAAACTTATTGGGTTATGTAATAAAAGGCACTAGGGGCAGATTCACTAACCAGCAAAAAATCGCCAGCGACCACTTTGCACCCATCGCTACACTTGACCAGGATAAAATTTGCTCAGACAATGCTAATTCACTAAAATGCAGATTTACATCATGGGCGCTGAATGCTGGCAATTTTTCACTAGCGTTAATTCAACAACGTGAGCAATTCAAAGTGAACATGCGCTAGTCTTCATTTCTGCCTAGTGCAAATTCACTAGAGATCTTGCGCTCCGGTTAATTTGCATACGGTGGGAAATTTAAAGTTGAATGGACGTCTTTATGTTATATGTTGCAGCAAATACATTACATTTCCACTGTTAATTGCAATTGTCCAGGGAACCTTAATAAAGACATTAGAGTTAATATAATGCCCTACACATGAGCCCACTGTATAGATAATGGTCCATATGTTAGAAAATGATTGAGGGAAACCGGTTACCCAAAAAAAAATTTTAAGGACTTTTGCAGGCTATCACTCTGAAAAAAGGAAAAGATGCCAGCGTTTTTGCCTTTTCTTTGTCATTGTCCCTGCAGGCGGTCAGCATTTACAGGTCACTTGTATAAAAACAAATGTTTGCACCTGGGCAAACTTAGTGCTTTTTATTCCATATCGAGGATAACCCTGAGTATGCAGTGCAGTTTTAGGCCTCAGTCCTTAAGAAGGATATTAATGAGCTATAAAGCACTTTAAAATTAATTCAATGCATGTTTCTTTTCAGAGATTGCCAAATCAATAAGGTAATACCTCTGATCTTTCACACATATAGGAATAAACTGAATTTGCCTACTCAATGCAGTTGATTTAATTCTAAAAAGTCAGCACATTAAGAAAGGGCTTGCTAAATGTGCAGATTAATTAAAACACATTTTTTGGCCCTCTTTGAAGGTCAGTAGCAGTGACAATATCAACGAAACTGCTATAAAAGAAAATGAATGTAAATTGCCAAGTTTACACCAATTAATTTTTTGGGTGTTTAGATTCCCTTTAACCAGTGAGTGCCTTATTTTGACCAGGGAGGTTGCTAGTGCCAGCAGTTCATTCTTGTTATTTCTGCCTATTAAACCTCTTGCTTTACTTACCTACTTTACTTTACATTTAGCTTTTCAATCTGAAACTTTAAAGCTAGCTGCCTGTAAAGTTATGCAATGATTTTTAACAGCTAAATTTATTGACAGGAAATTGTTATTGCTATTTCATGCTAGAAAACACAACAACAAAGTTTTATAAGCATTAATATATCATTTATACTGTTACTGAAAGGAAGCTTGCAGTAGCCAAGGATATAAAATATTTACTGTATCTTGAAAAATGTAAACAGCAAATCTGCAGAAACATTTGTAAGAATGTTATAATAGTTATACACATAAATACATATGGAACTTGGGGGAAGAGAACCCTACTACCTACATTTAGAATAGGAGCAACATGGTTGTATCACGACTGCCTGGGAACAATGTTCCCTCTAAGGTGTGGGCAGGTGAGTGCACACTTACATTTTGAGACCAGCACACACAACAAATAGTGGTGCACACATTGAATTTCGTATTACAAACACAAAATTTTGTATTAATTCTGACCTGTGCACACAGTTTTTAAAAACTGTGCACACGAGTTTAAAATGTGCACACAAAAGATTGCTTTTGTGCACATGGCTGAATAGGAATTATAGGAAACATTGCCCTATAAGTATCATTTTCTATGCCAAAAACTGATCAGTTAGTAAATGAGGCATAGTTAGAAAAAGAGGTCACAGATAAAAACTCCAATACCAGTGGGGGGGAAAACACCAAAAATGTGCATATTTTATCTTTTCAATAGGGTACTATATATATATATATATATATATATATATATATATATATATATATATAGTGAATAAAGTACCCCCTCTTGTAAAATATAAGGATATTACATGTTAACGAGGAGTTTCATGACCATATAAAAACACGAGGCCGAAGGCCGAGTGTTTTTATACAGGTTATGGAACTCCGAGGTAACTTCTAATATCCTCATATTTTGCAACTGGGGGTACTTTATTATAATACACAAGTTTCAGTGAGTCATGTGACAGAAATGACATCAGAACTCACCGTTTATAACTGATGACATCAGAACTCACCGTTTATAAGGATATAATTTACGAGATATTCATGGCTTTTGTGTATTGTATATATATAGATATACTATATATATAGTATATACAGTATATGTATATATATATATATATATATATATATACAAACAAGGGAAAGTTGTGCTCACCACTATTTTTTTAAAACCATTAGGCGGGGGAAAAATTAAGCGTAGGACTGGCCAGATATGGGATGACTTTGACGTAGTTGGCCAGCTTAAATATATTGCAATATATGGACAATAAACAATCCCTGTGTTGTTTAAAGGGTAAGGCATTTTTCAGTAGCAGTATGCACAAAATGTCTCTGTCTTAAATATATTGATAATGGGTTGAGTGCAGAGGACCTCTTGTAGTTGACTATATATATATATATATATATATATATATATATATATACAATTCCAAGGTTCTTTACTAGTACACAATGGAGTATAGGGTGCTGATCTCAATAGCGGTGAGTAATTCCGCTTCTCATGCTATATTTGTCCAACCATATACAGTATATAGTGAATAAAGTATTCTTTATTGTAAAATATAAGGATATTATAAGTTACTGAGGAGTTTCATGACCATTTCATGGAACTCCAAGGTAACTTCTAATATCCTCATATTTTGCAACTGGGGGTACTTTATTTATTATAATACACAACTTTAAGTGAGTCTTGGGACAGAAATGACATCAGAACTTACTGTTTATAACTGATGACATCAGAACTCACCGTTTATAAGGATATAACTTACAAGATATTCATAGCTTTTGTGTATTATATATATTTATATATATATATCTATATATATATATATATATATCTATATATCTATATATATATATATATATATATATATATATATATATATATATATATATATATATATATATATATATATGTATATATATATACACACACACACCCAGTTAGGTTCATAAATCTTTAGACAAAGACAACTTTTTTTCTAATTTTGGTTCTGTACATTACCACAATGAATTTTAAATAAAAAAGCTCAGATGCAGTGGGTTGAACAACAAGATTGCATAAAAATGTGAGGAACTAAAGCCACAGAATCACTTCATTTCAGGGGCTCACAAGAAATTGGACAATTTAAAAAACTGAAAATAAAATGTTAATTTCTAATACTTGGTTGAAACCCCTTTGCTGGCAATGACAGAATCACCAGATTCTGGGTTTCCTCCTTTTTAATGCTCTGCCAGGCCTTTACTGCAGTGGCTTTCAGTTGCTGTTTGTTTGTGGGCCTTTCTGTCCGAAGTTTAGTCTTCAACAAGTGAAATGCATGCTCAGTAGGGTTCAGATCAGGTGACTGACTTGGCCATTTAAGAATATTCTTTGCTTTAATAAACTCCTTGGTTGCTTTGGCTGTATGTTTTGGGTCATTATGAAACGCCTCCCAATCAATTTGACTGCATTTAGCTGGATTTGAGCGGACAGTATGTCTCTGATCACCTTAGAATTAATTCGTCTGTTTCTTTTCTGTGTCACATCATGGATAAACACTAGTGTCCCAGTGCCACTGGCAGCCATGCACGACCAAGCCATCACACTGCCTCCACCATGTTTTACAGATGATATGGTATGCTTTGGATCATGAGCTGTTCCACACCTTCTCCATCATTTTTTCTTGCCATCATTCTGGTAGAGGTTGATCTTGGTTTCATCTGTCCAAACTGTGCTGGCTTTTTAAGATGTTTTTTAGCAAAGTCCAATCTAGCCTTTCCATTCTTGATGCTTATGAGTGGCTTGCACCTTGCAGTGCACCCTCTGTATTTACTTTCATGCAGTCTTCTCTTTATGGTAGATTCGAATATCGATCCGCCTAGCTCATGGAGAGTGTTGTTCACTTGTTTGGCTGTTGTGAAGGGGTTTCTCTTCACCATGGAAATGATTCTGTGATCATCCACCACTGTTGTCTTCTGTGGACGTCCAGGTCTTTTTACTTGCTGAGTTCACCAGTACTTTTTTTCTCAGGATGTACCAAACTGTAGATTTTGCCATTCCTAATATTGTAGCAATTTCTCGGATGGATTTTTTCTGTTTTTGCAACTTAAGGATGACTTGTTTCACCTGCATGGAGAGCTCCTTTGACCACATCTTGTCTGTTCACAGCAAAATCTTCCACATACAAGCACCCCCCCTCAAATGAACTCCAGGGCTTTAATCTGCTTCATTGATAATGACATAACGAAAGAATTGCCCACACCTGCCCATGAAATAGCCTTTGAGTCAATTGTCCAATTACTTTTGAGCCCCTGAAATGAAGTGATTTTGCCTTAAGCAACCATTTTGTGATGGTCTGCGTGATCTATCACTGATCACCTGACAGGAAATAATACAGCTCTATATGTGACAGAAGTGTGTTCTGTCCATTAATTGGCTTATGTTACCTAGCATTATAACAGTGCTTTACATACGGGCTGTTCAATGTAACTATATAGAGACCTGCTATGTGCTTTCCTTTCACTGGTTTGTTATTCTACAAATGTGAATGTGTAAACTCTTGCGGGTGCAGTACTAAATAGGTTTTCCTGGCTCTAATTAACAATAACAAGCAATCAGATGTATGTTTCTTAAAACGTAAATGCTCCCTAATGATTGTTTGCTATGGGTTACTAGACCAGTGCCAAACTTTGCACATGTGTTATTGTTCAGTGTAACTTTCATTTGTCACCTTGGTACAGATATAATAACTCACAGATCTTTAGCAGATGTTTTCACTCCCTCATTAAAGTAAAAACGTAAGAACAAGTTCTGTTAAATTAAATCGAGAATTATTAAGCATAGTAAATCTAAAAACTTGAAGTAAAACAGAATCAGCATCTAAAAGCTGGCAAGCCCATGCAGAAGTCACCAGAAGTTGTATTTTACAAATTCAAACAATTTTATTTTATTTTTTTATTTATAAATAAATTAAATATGGCACAGGTTAAATAGTGGATACCAGATAACACCATTATGTTCTACAGAGCTTATCTGCTATCTTCTGTATGATTTGAGACTTTTGCCCTTTGAATGGCTTTTCCCATTGCTACACAGCAGCTTATTTATATAAACAATAATAGTGTTTCTGAAGCAAACACAACAGTTTTACCAGTGCAGGGCAACACTGCATTATATTTGTATTACTTTAAAACACTTTAATTTTTTGTTTCTTTAAAGTGATCTAGATCCAGAAATAAGCAAATAAACTAATTTTTTGGAGTAATAGGACTGTGGGAGCATACGTTTGGATTAACTTGCAAAATGATTAGTAAGTACATGTATTGGACCTATTATCCAGAATCCTCAGCACCTGGTGTTTTCCGAATAACAGATCTTTCAGTAATTTGGATCTTTGTACCTTACGTCTACTAGAAAACCATGTAAAAATTAAATAAACCCAATAAGCAGGTTTTGCTTTCAATAAGGATTAATTATATCTTAGTTTGGATTAAGTTCAAGGTGCTGTTTAATTATAACAGAGAAAAAGGAAATCACTTTTTAAAATTTGTATTATTTGAATAAAATTAAAGTCTTTCCGTAATTCGGAGCTTTCTGGATAACAGGTTTCCAGATAACGGATCCCATACCTGTAATTTACTTTAGATTCTCATTACACGGCATGTATGTACAGTAGTTATTAGAAAGGACAGACAAACCCAAAATGAAAGCAGAACACAACATAAAATTCCATGCAAATGAATGCATTCTGAATGAAAGAAACAATTGTAAGATGAAATGAAATGCTTTCAAACTGACAGGCAACACCAAGGCAGGCGGGTAGAGTGATAGTTGGAGAGCATATAGAGATATGTAATTGCACAGGACACATATTGATTATGATACATAACCCCAATAAATGAATTGCAGCAGCAGGCACATCCTAAATAAGCTATTTTTATGTATTTTACATTTTTTGTGACAATATCTTCTGCCTCACTGCTAACACTGTAGCAGGAAATATAGATAAAACAATGTTAATGATCTCTTCAGGCAGATGATAAAGCATTGGGCCAACTTTTTTCCATAAACATGTATCAGGTGAGTTAATTTTTCTATAACGTGGATTTATTGCATTTGTTTTTTTAGAAATGTCACTAGCATGGCTTTGCAGTTTCATAGTTTGTAGTAGAAGTATTGTTACACCTTGTAATAAACAATATTCACTATAATCAGTGACTGAATACTAGATGCAAGTACTACTAATCAAGTTGCTATTTTTTGATTTATCAGAATACCGTATATACTCAAGTATAAGCCGAGTTTTTCAGCATCCAAAATGTGCTGAAAAAGTCTACCTCGGCTTATACTCGGGTCAGCGGGCAGTAGCTGAGATTGCAGTCACTTTTAATCATTCCTATACCAACAGTTCACTTGGGGAGAGACTGCAATATCCCACAGTGCCCTCTGTTGGTTTTATGAAAGAATAACGGTGTGCCCTCTGTTGGTTATATGAAAGAATAACGGTGTGCCCTCTGTTGGTTATATGAAAGAATAACAGTGACTGCAATATCACACAGCACCCTCTGTTGGTAATATGAAAGAATAACAGTGCGCCCTCTGTTGGTTATATGAAAGAATAACAGTGACTGCAAAATCACACAGTGCCATCTGTTGGTTATATAAAAGAATAACAGTGCGCCCTCTGTTGGTTATATGAAAGATTAACAGTGACTGCAATATCACACAGCACCCTCTGTTGGTTATATGAAAGAATAACAGTGTGCCCTCTGTTGGTTATATGAAAGAATAACAGTGACTGCAAAATCACACAGTGCCATCTGTTGGTTATATGAAAGAATAACAGTGAGCCCTCTGTTGGTTATATGAAAGATTAACAGTGACTGGAATATCACACAGCTGTTGGTTATATGAAAGAATAACAGTGCGCCCCCTGTTGGTTATATGAAAGATTAACAGTGACTGCAATATCACACAGCACCCTCTGTTGGTTGCATGAAAGAATAACAGTGACTGCAATATCACACATCACCATCTGTTGGTTGCATGAAAGAATAACAGTGCCCCCTGTTGGTTATATGAAAGAATAACAGTGACTGCAATATCACACATCACCATCTGTTGGTTGCATGAAAGAATAACAGTGACTGCAATATCACACAGCACCCTCTGTTGGTAATATGAAAGAATAACAGTGCGCCCTCTGTTGGTTATATGAAAGAATAACAGTGACTGCAAAATCACACAGTGCCATCTGTTGGTTATATGAAAGAATAACAGTGAGCCCTCTGTTGGTTATATGAAAGATTAACAGTGACTGGAATATCACACAGCTGTTGGTTATATGAAAGATTAACAGTGACTGCAATATCACACAGCACCCTCTGTTGGTTGCATGAAAGAATAACAGTGACTGCAATATCACACATCACCATCTGTTGGTTGCATGAAAGAATAACAGTGCCCCCTGTTGGTTATATGAAAGAATAACAGTGACTGCAATATCACACATCACCATCTGTTGGTTGCATGAAAGAATAACAGTGACTGCAATATCTCACAGCACCCTCTGTTGGTTATATGAAAGAATAACAGTGTGCCCTCTGTTGGTTATATGAAAGAATAACAGTGACTGCAAAATCACACAGTGCCATCTGTTGGTTATATGAAAGAATAACAGTGAGCCCTCTGTTGGTTATATGAAAGATTAACAGTGACTGGAATATCACACAGCGCTATCTGTTGGTTATATGAAAGAATAACAGTGCACCCTCTGTTGGTTATATGAAAGAATAACGGTGTGCCCTCTGTTGGTTATATGAAAGAATAACAGTGACTGCAATATCACACAGCACCCTCTGTTGGTAATATGAAAGAATAACAGTGCGCCCTCTGTTGGTTATATGAAAGAATAACAGTGACTGCAAAATCACACAGTGCCATCTGTTGGTTATATAAAAGAATAACAGTGCGCCCTCTGTTGGTTATATGAAAGATTAACAGTGACTGCAATATCTCACAGCACCCTCTGTTGGTTATATGAAAGAATAACAGTGTGCCCTCTGTTGGTTATATGAAAGAATAACAGTGACTGCAAAATCACACAGTGCCATCTGTTGGTTATATGAAAGAATAACAGTGAGCCCTCTGTTGGTTATATGAAAGATTAACAGTGACTGGAATATCACACAGCTGTTGGTTATATGAAAGAATAACAGTGCGCCCCCTGTTGGTTATATGAAAGAATAACAGAGACTACAATATCACACAGCGCCCTCTGTTGGTTATATGAAAGAATAACAGTGACTGCAATATCACACAGCGCCATCTGTTGGTTATATGAAGGATTAACAGTGATGGCAATATCACACAACACCCTCTGCACATGGTAGTGGGACAGTGGGACAATGCACAGAGTAATCCGTTTGGCAATTCTCTGTCACCATCAACTTTGCAAAGAAGTCCGGTTGATCGCTGGGGGGGTCGCTTTGGCGGAATGTGCGCTGCTGGGAGACAGGGCTGTAGTTGTGTCTAGGCTTATACTAGAGTCATTAAGTTTTCCCAGTTTTCGTAGGTAAAATTAGGTACCTCGGCTTATACTCGGGTCGGCTTCTACTCGAGTATATACGGTATGTACTTCCAAAAATATATGGTTTTATAGGGTCTCCCTACTGTTACGGGGTCTTATGGCACATAATAAACATACTGTGGGTCATTTATAAAGTTCGCACAGGGCAGATTGGTTTGCAAAGTGAATATATTTGCCCTGTGCATGGTTATATTTATAAAGCTGAATAAGAGGGTGCATACAGAATTGCGAATTTTTTATTCACAATGCGAATGTCTAAAGGGGCTTTATAAATATGTCACAATTCGCAAATTGCGAATCTTTATGCGCACACTCTGCGACTCAATTACGCCACAACTTTGGTGGCGGATAAAATATTCGCAAAACAGTTTTGCAAACTGCGAATTTAATGCTATTTTCGCGCACAACAACCTCGCACATTGGGTGCGTTCGCGCAAACTCCATTCTCATTTGCGCGCCATTTGCGAAAATTTATTCACACTGCGAATTCGCAAAAACCGGAAAGACGGGCAGAGCAATATATTAGCGCTCAGCAAAAAACATGCGCAATACAACCATTTGCGAAAAATATGCGCTGCGCGAATTATATAAATGACCCCCACTGGGTGCTTATATTGTAGTAGCCACTGTCAGTCACGAAAATTCATATGTGCTGTTTTCATTTGGGTACTTCTGTACACCACATAGTTTCACTTGAGCTTAGTAAATGTGCCCCGTAGTGTTTGCACTAAATAAAGAAAGCACTTGTAGTTTGAAATTGTTTCTATGTTTCTATTATCCTGATTACCTTGGGACTGTGACACAAACTTCAGGAATTTTGCAGCTGTAAGTACCTTGAAAACATACGCTGGCACCTAAAAACTTTGTTTTACCTTAACCTGTAAAAATGCAGTAAATGCTTTGAATATTCAATAGCCGAAGAGACATCCGGGACAATATATAAGCACTAACTTCATTTTGGGGTCTCTATATATCAGATAATTTGGTAATCATATGCAAAATGGACATCAAACTATTCAGTGGACCCCAGACATTCATATTTAGGATGTTTACACATTGTACCTTATGCTATGTTGGAGATAAGATGCTAGAAAGTGGAAGTTTTATGCCCATTTTCAGGTATTTCATCAAAACCGACAATTTTGGGAAAGCATTGTGAGTAGTTTGGAGTAGAAACATATGATTAGCCATTTTGGATTTGGCTGAATATGTACTTTCCAAAAATATATGGTTTTGGGGGTCAACAAATCTTTTTGTTTTTTATCCCACAAAAAATGCAGTAAATGTGTTTATTATTCACAAGCTGAAGTGACTTCAGGGACAATTTGTATGCTCTAAATTCATTTTGGGTTCTCTAAACATCAGATACTTTGGTAATCCTATGCACAATAGGCAAAATATTTAGGATGTTTTTTCTTGGTTCTTAATGCTATGCGGGAGATACACGCTTGCAAAATCAAAGTTTTGAAGTGTTTTTTCAGAATTTTCATACATTTTTATAGAAGTGCTTTGATGTTTGCTATTTTGGAGAAGAAAGACAAAGTTACCAATTTTAGATTCGGCAGAATGCGTATTTTTCAAAAATATATGGTTTCCTGGGGTAAACCTGCTGGGTTTTTATTTTGGGTTTTGGAATATAAAGTATGCCATATTCTTCATAAGTGCTTTGAAAATTTGGTAATTTACTGCTGGAAGTTTTTGATCTATAGAAGTCATAAAATGATACATATCTGGCATTGGCACATTCAAAACACTTGAGGTTTTCAAAATCAGTTGACTTTTGTGCATAAAATATTTTTCCCTATATCATGAAAAATAGATTTTTTTTTGGAATTTAGAGCTCTCACTTCTTTTCATATGACAAACTCGCTCAACTCAAATAAACAAGTGAGTTTTAAGCTACAGTACTCAGGCCTAAAATGTTTGTGTGGAATCATTTGTTGCTGTTTATGTACTGTACAAGTCTACAGAGTTTAGTAAATCAAAATTGAATCATAATAAATTCCTCTAATAATTAAATGTGGAGTATAATTGCTCATACATATATACACACATATATATATATATATATATATATTTTGTTGCTATATACTGTATATATTCATATATGACTTTTATACGGTTAAATAACAGGTTTCTTTTGCAGCAAAATGCTTCTTGCAGCTCAAAACTGCAATGTTCATAAAGGACAAGTGTTTTTTTTCACGGCCTTTGCTTTTTGTAGGAAAGCTATTACTACTGCTGCCTACAGGGAGCTTTAGTCACTGGTAAAAACTCCCCATATACCACGAAAGTAAAAAAAAAGCAGTTTAAATCCCATACCCAATTGTACAAAACAATGAAAAAATACATTTTCAGATGAAATAACCTTTTAATTCAACTACTTTTTATCAGAAAAGAGATTTATTTTAAAAAGCACATATTTAAAGACATTTTAGAGAGAATGCTTTGTTAAGCTTTGCTGTGCTTTGCTGTTTATACAGAAGTAGGGTTAAATAATAGAACCATGGTAGTGTATTAATCTCTCAGAATTTGCTACATGACCTCTTGAGGCAATTTTTAGATGTCAAAATCTGTCAGCAATTGAATAATTTCCTTCTTTTACAGGTGTGTATCACAATGGCTCCATGTCTGGTCTCTCATGACAACATCTTCAAGAAAACATAAGCTTTTCGAAAGTGCCTACATAAGCGATGGGTGAATAAATTCGCCAGATGTGACTTTGCAGCCGGCGAATAAATTTGCGATACTGCAGCGAAAATTCACCAGTGTTAAAATTTTTTTGGATTGGATTAGTGGAAGGGTTTTTATGCCGAGGACCGAGGACTTCCCACACCAGTTAGTTGAACTGAAGAAGCTGCTCGGATGAGTAGTGAAACACCTTCAATCATTACTCGGCAAGTCCAGTTGTTTTAGATTAACCTATACTAGATATACCATGACCTGGATGAATGAAAATCTTCATAGTCATATTAAGGGCTCTTACACACGGCCGTTCCGACCTGCGCTCCCCTGCGTTCCGTTTTTTGGCGTTCAGCCGCAGGGGAGCGTAGGAATAGACACAAGTCATTATTTGAAATGGACCTGTACTCACACAGGCGCGTGTAGGCGCCGAACGCAGGTTGAGACGCAACATGCTGCATTTTTCCTGCGTTCGGCGCCTACACGCGCCTGTGTGAGTACAGGCCCATTTCAAATAATGACTTGCGTCTATTCCTGCGCTCCCCTGCGGCTGAACGCCAAAAAACGGAACGCAGGGGAGCGCAGGTTGGAACGGCCGTGTGTAAGAGCCCTAAAACTTTATTTAGGCACGTGTTCATTTCTTCATCCTCAAAATTCTGTGATTCAGATAGCATGACCTTGCAAGATTATAAAGGATTATACAACCCTTACTAAAATCTGAAAGGCTACAGAATTCCTCAGAGAAAAATTTAATGATCTTATATATGCCTCAAATTTACTTTTATTGTTTTACAAATAATGGTATTTGGATTATTTGTTTGCATAAAAGTTACAGTATTTCCTGTACACAAATATATATATGTATATATATATATATATATATATATATATATATATATATATATATATATATATATATATATATATATATATATATATATATATATATATCCTCTTTAGTGTGAACTAGATAAACACTGTCCTTGTTCTGTAAACTCAAAATTAAATATAAGCAACAAGAAGAAATATTCATTAATTGTAACTTAAAGGTGTGGCTATAAAAGTGGGAATGCAGTTATAAATGTTTCAGTCAAGATCTGTTTAGCAAGTAGCACTCTAATTATATGTAATTATATTTCTTTCAGTGTTGCCGTTGTATACAAACTTTATTCATCATCCTCCAGAATAGCTTTTTATTTTTTTACATGATAATATTAATACATACCGGTACATAGAAAACCTATTCTTTTTTGGGGGTTTTCAGGGTTTGACCAAACTATGAGTAATTTCAATGTATTGAACAGCAGAAATGCTTATGATAAACTATTGAGGAAAGCATGACATTTTATCTGACAACCACTTAACTATGCACTCTTGCACCAACATGTCTCAATACCTTTCTACATATGTCTAAAAAAGACTTGTTGGCTTGCTGCTTACAAATATGTAATAACTGCATAATTTTACTAGGAATTTGTAGGACATATTTCTGTGTTAAATAATCTGCATGTGGCTGTAGAACATCATTCTTTCAGCATGTTCCCCTTGTGATTAATATGCCCTAGTTTTTAAGGCAATTAAATTGATGCTCCTATTATACTAATGTTCTGTTTTCCCATGCACTGGATTTTTAAACACTGAAGTAAAGGTTTTTGGAATGTCATTATAAAATCCCCATTGCTGTTAAAAGTCCATTTTATGTTCAATTATGCAGATTCAGAATATAATTGTGACAATATGGAATAATGTTTTGTATTAGTTAGTTGTTGGTCATTGTTTGCTATTTTACCTCCAAAATCCTGGAATAGCAGAAGCACTAGTAATTTTTTTCTTTGGCAATCATGGTTGGACATATTAATTAGTTATTTTACATATGTGAAAAATCAGCCACTGGTTTTCTCTACCATGTGATCTTGGGCGTGTGCTGCTTCACAATTATTATTGTCACTCAGAAAAGTTCCTGTGCAATAATCCTTTTTTCCTGCTCAAGAACACCAATACTGTGTAATTGCTCCTTTTCAAACAGTAATGTTGATGCTCAACTCAGTTATCTTAATTGCTCCTTTAACCAAACAAACTAAGATCAGTGTTTAGTCTACTGATGCCTATGAACAGTCTACAATGGTTTTTTAACCTTTTTTTATACATTGTTATGTTTGCCACTTATTTTCAAAGAAGTGCAGGAAGTGAAATTGTTCAGATTGTTATGCCACTCATGTTTAATTTTTCTATTGAAATTAAAAAAAAAACTTTGAGTAAAAAAAAATATGTGACAAGCAGAACCAAAGTAAAGATAATTTATCTATCTATATATCACTTTCCCTCTACAATTATTTCTATTAATCTACCTACCATATATATCTGTTTTGGAAACCAGAATTATCTTCCTGTTACCATTTGTCAATAGAGAAACAAATATATACAAGCCAATGGGGTGGTGGTTTGGGGCACTTTGGTGTCATTTCTTTTGGCTACTTTGCAGTTAAATTATAACATTGGGGCAATTATTTCCTCAAAATACACACATATGTTCTGAAGTGCAGAAAACGCAGGAAAACTTAAAATCAGGGCATGTAAAATTGAGCTTTCACTTTAGTTTTATTCTTTAGTATATCATCTGAACTAATACTCAGTTTTTAGAGATCAAACGATCTCATGAAACTTCCTTTTTTCAATACTTGGTGGATTTATGGTCAAAGTAGTGGTATGTTGTGTGCGTATGTGCTGTAATTGTACAATGTCACAAGGGGCTGCCTGTTTGTGACACTGTTTTTTCATGGTCAGAAATCTTGCAAGCTATATCAATTCTAATGCAGTGTTTGTCTATGGGACAGCATAATATTTTTCTGATAGCTAAGATTCTTATCTATTAATACAACCAGAAATATGGTCCTTTGCCAATTTGACCTATAGATTTTCCATATCATAATGGCCCCATGGATAGTGGTAATTATTCCTGTGCCAACTCTTCAATGAATCCAGCTGTCCTGCTTTAGAATATTTCAAGAGATCTGGAACATCTTAAGTATGCAAACATTTTGACAAGACTAACAAAAATACCAGGCAATCTGCTATGGAATTGTCACGTATGGCAATCTCAAACCCCAGGGGATTGACTGGATTGCTGTCTAGGCATGCTCTTCTGCCTTTAACAGTCATCTTTGGCTTTGGGTTTGGCCCTCAGCTACTCGGGTGCCGCTAGGATTTACCGCACAAGAATTCAGCAACTCCCACAGGAGCAGGCAAGAATGCATTGTATATATAGAAGGAGTCGGCAAGGAAGGAACTGGACATTGTCAGACAGGCCAGGTAAGCACCAGATAACAGGAGCAGAAACGTGAGGCAAACTCAAGGTACAAGCCGGGGTCAGAACCAGGAAGTCACTCAGGGGACAGGAGCAGGGAGCAGGAGTCAAAGGAACAACACAGGAAACAGAGCACCTAGGACCAAGCACACTTTACCTATAATGGGCAGTGAGCCAGTGCAGAGCAGGGGTTTATATAACCCTGTGAGTAGATTGAGAACAGGTGAAACAGGCGATGCCTACTTGGGAATACAGAGATACCAATAGTAGTGAACCAAAACCTTAGCTGTCTGCTCATATAGAGCACAGGTCATGCAGACAGCATTGATAACCACAGGGCACTGGTTCAAGCCCAGACATTATGTTACAGGAATGCAGTGTTGTCACAAGAAGCAAGGAAAGCTGTGTTATTTTTCCCTGTAAGAAAATGCATGACAAACGATGAATATTACTTGACTGACCTGCATAAACATAACCTTTTGTTTAATACCTTCTTCCAGTTAAACATCTGAAAGGACTGGCAGTTCTTTAATTACTATAACACCCATAATTTATATGCTTTTTAAAAATAGCAGGATGCAATGAAAGTATAGGAATGTTTTTCCTTCTTGAATCTGACAATATAAGCGTCTGCTATTTACTGTTGATCACCGCAGGTAACATTTCCTCAAGGACAAATTAAGTTTGAAGACGTGAAACAGTTTACGTCAATAGCACATAACAAAATGTATTGTATCTTTCACTATTTTTATTTTGTATTGTAACATTTCATTTACTTTCATGTTTCCAATCACACTGTCCTGATGAAACAGGCATTTAAAAACAACAGCCCCAACCACCTTGTAAATACATTCATTTCCAAATACTAAAGAGTTTGTCTCTTTAGTAGCCACCAGGTAAAGTCTGCTATTTGTTTTGGGAAAATATGATGTCATTGGTGAAACGATATATTCAGTAAAAATGATTTCGTTCAGGTGAGGGAAATGTGGCCAACTTATATACATGGTAGAAGAATTCTGGGTTTACATATCTTTTAAAGTGTTCAGCCAAGATCAACTCACCAAGTAAATACATAAAGACAATACATAAATAAAACACATTATGGGGCAGATTTATCAAAGGTCGAGGTGAATTTTTCAAACTAAAAAACTTTGAATTTCGAAGCAATTTTTGGGTAATTTGACTAGGGAATAGTCCAACTTCGACCTTCGAATTTGAAAAAACGTCGAAATTCGAAGGTCGAAATTTTTTGAAATACTGTCTCTTTAAAACTTCGACTTCGACCATTCTCCAGATCGAAGGTCGAAGTAAAAAAAACTTTGAATCGAAGTAGACTGAAGTAGCGATACTTCGAATAGTACAATTCAAAGAAGGGCCACTTCAACCTCAAAAAACTTCGACCACCATTCGGTCTTTTTGAATTCAAAGTTCGAAGTTTTTTTAAACTTTGACTTTTGATAAATATGCCCCTATGTGTAGCACACAAGATCCATGCACTTTTCACAGCTTTCAAAAAATAATTATGAGTTCTTGTCTCCTTGTG
Source organism: Xenopus laevis (assembly GCF_017654675.1). NCBI lineage: Eukaryota > Metazoa > Chordata > Amphibia > Anura > Pipidae > Xenopus > Xenopus laevis. The sequence goes on from NC_054377.1 coordinate 77,713,364, forward strand.
GTAATATCTTTTTTCTTATTATGAACAGTTTTACCCATCTGTTTGTGAAACTTCATCAGTAGTCAAAGAACGAATATCCATAAAAAGCAGTTGGTTTTATAGAAACACATTCCAAGGTAGGCATCACTCAAAAGAAATATCTTGTGAAATTGTTTATCTACTGGCTACACAGTTACATTGTTTATTTGAGTTGAAAAAAGACAATGGTGCATCAAGAACAAGTCTTTCAAATGATTCTCCAATGAAATATATTTATAAATGCATACGCATACACTAAATACACTATAGCATTTAAAGGAACAGTAGCATCAAAAATTAAAGTTTTAAAGTAATAAAATACAATACAGTGTTGCACTGCACTGGTAAAATTGCTGTGTTTGCTTCAGAAAAACCACTACTGTTTATATAAATAAGCTGCTGTGTAGCAATGGGGGCAGCAATACAAAGGAGAAAAGGCTCAGGTTACACAGCAGATAGCAGATAAGCTCTGAAGAATGGTGTTATCTGTTTCCACTATTTACCTGAGCCATGTAACCTTATTTAAATGTTTTCCATTGCTACACAGCAACTTGCTTATATAAGCTATAGTAGTGTTTCTGAAGCAAACACATCAGTTTTACCAGTGCAGGGCAACAGTACATGATATTTTTATTACTTTAAAACACTTTACGTTTTTGGTTTTACTGGTCCTTTAAGATTACTGCAACCTTGGATATTATAGTTGTAAAATATGTAATCCAAACCCCTCTTAAATGCATTAAAATAAAAAGTATAAGAACAGTTAAATGCAGATAGACTGGTCTCAGCCCTATATTTATTCATGTAAAATAATTACCACCTGGGTGTCCCTATGTTCCTTAAAACTCACAGCCACTATATTACTTTGTTCCTTTCCATTATCCGCATGCCAAATCACATCTTCTTCTCTGTTTGAATTTGGAACCTTGGAAATATAATGCTAGCGTCCTACTCACACAGACTAGATAAAAGGTGGTGCTCTTAGAGAGGGTATTGGGGTATTTACAGAGGTGGCCTATTCTCTAAAGTGGTGGACTCTTGCTCTTTTCAATGTGAAAAAAAGAACTCCCGCTACACAGCATAGTCAAGGTGAGGGGATCTATATAGAGGAAAAATGATAGCTTCATCATTTAAGTCAATGCCCTTTTTTATACAGGAGATTACTTTATTACCTTTAGTAAATATTGGCTGGAGTAACAAAGTATGCTTTCCACAAAATCCCTCAAATACTTCTCAGTTAAGGAGGCCCTAATATAATTTAATTTAGTTTACAACTAATATTTTAAACACAATAATTACAATGCCAACCTCAAGTCCATTTCTGAACAAATTAAAAAGCAAAGGTCAATTGTAAAGGTTTCAAATAGCGTGCACACTTTTGACCACGGGTCCTTCTCAACACCTGTGCTGCAACATATTAGATGTCCCCGGATCCAGACCTTTTTAACGTGTCATTAGCAATAGCGATATGGAGCACACGGTGATTTAGGAAAAATCAAACCTTCTTTCTTGAAACATGCGTAAAATCATCAGTACATCAGTACATATATGGATATGACCTCCCCCACACTTGACGCATTTCGTGGCGTCTCGCCACTTCCTTAGAAGCATAGGGAAAACCTCCCCCAACACCATTAATGAAACTACCTAAGCCACACCCAGTAAAAACATTTAACCCTTTTTAGGCTTTTAGACATTCAACTGACATCAAAGGTCAGATACTTGCATATAACTGCAGCAGGTGTCTCCATTGCTCCACCAACTAGGCAGGTTAGAGGCTAATCTGGGAAAAAGCACATTTATCACAAATTACACTGTCTACAAAGTAACAATATACTGTTGCAACAAGCTTACCGAGACATAGAGCTTCAATATTGCAACATTGTATAAATAGCAAGTACACTGGAAATAACGTATTAAGCCACAGATTATTGAATAGTTTATGATGTAGGGATCACATTAGCAAAGAAAACTTTCTATATAAGACCAGTAAAAAATCAAGCAAATGTCCAATTAACTGTAGACTAAATAGCAAAAAAGTTATATCAATAAAAATTCAAAATCAATATCAAATATGATGGTACACAAATAAATATTTGGAAATGCATCAGTTGCAGAAGCAAGATAACTCCCACTCTCTATTAAGACCCCCATGATTCTCTGTAGTTTTTAAATAATATATCCAATAGGCCTCAAGCCTCAGTAATTTCCCCCTTCCTCACATCTCTGGGGGGTTTATCTATAATTTGAAAAGACATACATTCCAACCCCTGATGTTTTTCAAGTAGATGTTTTGCTATAGCCGACTTAGTATCCAATCGATCAATGGCTGACATATGTTCTAGAACGCGGGTACCCGCCATTCTAATGGTTTTACCCACATATTGGGCCCCGCATTTACATGTCGCCAAGTAGATCACTCCTTTCGACATACAATTAAAATATTACTTGATGTTGTATACGGTACCCACCACTGAACTGTGAAACTGTTATTCACGAACATGACTTGCACCTTGTACGTCCACATTTATATACACCCTTAAATTTCAACCAAGGTTTGCTCTCACTCTGTCCCTTGGTCGTGAATAAACTTCTGGAAATATGGGATGCCAAATTCTTACCTCTCTTATACACAAAGGAAGGTGGTTTATCAAGGATCTTAGCAAGTACGGGGTCTTGTAGAAGTATCCCCCAATATTTATTGATACTCCTCCTGATGGAGTAGGTATCACGGCTATAGGTGGTGCAAAAGCGAACCCCAGACTGCCCTACTTGTGCGTATCACCCTTCATATCTACCCTTGGGCTTGGGCTTAGGAAGCAGTAATTGCTCTCTATCTGCTAGAACCGACTTCTCATATGCAGCTTTAATGACATCTTCACTGTAGCCTCTTTCCGCAAAGCGATCCCACAGCAGCATTGCTTGTTCGTGAAAGCCATCCCAGGAAGAGCAAGCACGACGCAACCTCAAAAATTGCCCCACTGGGATACCCCTCAAGCATGCCCCTGGATGGCTACTATCTGCGTGAAGCAAGGTGTTACGTGTGATCGCCTTGCGGAAAAGGTCCGTGGTGATCCTGTCTTCATGACTTTTGAAAACTACATCCAAGAATGGAATCTTTGTCTCATTAGTTTTATAGGTGGACTGTATTCCCCTGACTGTGTGATTACAGTATGTAGTAAAGGCCGCAAAGGAGGCATCGTCCCCTTCCCATACCCCTATACAATCATTGATATTTAAAAGCGTATGATCTGATGTCTGCGGGGATTCTGTTCTCCAAAAATAAAGATCCTTTCCCACCAACACATTACCAAGTTCGCATAAGTGGTTGAGAAGGATGCCCCCATTGCGGCCCCACATTGTTGCAAATAAAATTGCCCATTGAACAAAAAATAATTTGAATGGAGCAAAAATTCTATCCCCTCCATGATAAATTCATTCTGCACCTGTGGAAAAGTTTGTATCATTGTCAACCAAAATCTTATAGCTTGCAAACCAATATCGTGGTCTATAGAAGAGTAGAGAGAAACTACATCCATAGAGAACCATCTAAAACCTGGGTTCAATATTACATTAGCCATCTTATTTAGGCACATCGTTGTATCTCTCAGATATGTTGGTAACTTGAAAACCAAAGGTAATAGTAGTCTGTCCACATATTTCGAGTCTCTGTCAGGGAACCTATGCTTGCCACTAGTGGGTGCCCCTTCACATCCTCCAAAGATTTGTGCACTTTAGGCAATACATGAAATATGGGAATGACAGGATCCTTGCAATAGATGTAATCAAACTCAGTCTGTCCAATCACTCCCATACTCCGTGCAAATGTCAAAAGCTATAATAATTTGTGTTGGAACATCTTTGTTGGATCTGAGTCTAGGAGCCTATACGTATCCATATCTTTTAGTTGTCTCATGATTTCTGATTCAAAAGAAGTGGCGTCCAACACCACCACTGAACCGCCTGTATCGGCGCTTTTCACCACTATGTTGGTGTTACTACTCAGGGTTTTCAGGGCTTTATATTCACCTATACTTAGATTCCTTGGTTTAGAAGGGGAATTCACACCCACCTTCATCCCAATCCTCTCGATATCATGTTGAACTAGTTTGTGAAACATATCTATACAATTACTTTTAGATTGCATGGGATAAAAACTAGATGGTCTTTTCAAATTAGAATGAACCACTGGGGGGTCGTCGACCTGTAAAGAAACATTCTCATGGGTCAAATCATCTAAAGTAATCAGGGCACATTCATCTCTGAATTCAAAATTCACGGTGGGATCCACCCAAACCTCACTAATGTTACCCCCACCTCCCATCTGACTCGAAACTTGACATTCTGCCGATCCTATGCTCTCATTAGAATATAATGCAGAAGTGGACTGCACTCCTTCCCCATTAGTATTGGCAAAGTGTTTTTTTAGTGTCAAAATCCTAATGAATCTGTTAAGATCCAATATTGCAGCAAAGGAATCCGCAGACACATCTGGGACAAAGTTTAAACCTCTGGAAAGTAGCAGCCGCTCATCAGGTGATAGCTCGTATGAAGACAAATTAATCACATTGTCAGGAAGTTGGTTAGATATAGTTACCATATCCAGATGCGATGGAAGTTGAGCATAGTTGCAATGAACTATTGATGAACTGGAGCTCACTGCACCGGTCACCAACGTGGCTTCCTGTTGTGATTCCCATCTCTCACCCCGTGGTAGCCCAGTATTTTTCCGCTGTCCCCCTCTCCTAGTTTGTTGCCGGAGCTGCGGGTATTGACCGGGTCCCTCTGGGTGTAGCTCTTGCCTTTGCCTTTGTCCTTGTGCCTGTCGTTGGGATTGCCCTGATGTCTGTAATCCTCCGGTTCGCTCTCTGACAGGTCCGGTTCCGAGGCTAAAAAAAAGACGAAGATGAGACCGGTGATAGTGGTCTCTGTTGTCTCCTACCCTCCTCACTCTCCACGAACTGCACCGATCTCTCCGGTTTAATTATCGAGCGTGGCGTGACGCTTCTCCGCCTTCCACATATAGACGGTGCGGTTGTCATAATCTTTTTTATCACGCTGAAATTTCTCTCGTTTAAGATTTTTCACATAGGGCTCATATCTCATATCTCATATCTCTGGACTCATATCTCGTCAATTGCTCTTGAATGTATTTCCAATCGGGGGACTCCAATGCTCGAGGTTGAGGTGAGTCTGATATATATTTGTTAAGCTGTGCAATCTCATCTTGTATGGAGTTAAGTTCCCTTCTATCTCGCTCCAAAATCAGATGCATCAGACTCATGGAGCAATCAGTCAAAATCCCATTCCAGGCCTGCTCGAATTCAGGCGGAATTGTTTCAAACGCTGAAAATCTTCTTATGCGGAGCCCTCTTGGTATGCGCTCACATTTTAGATAATTTTCCAAGGAGCAAACGTCCCACCAGAGGCATATTTCCCTACGCATGGTACGTTCCAAGTTGCGGAAAATAAATTTTAAGTCAATATCATTAATTTCGTGTGCTCCAGAAAAAAGCAAAGGTCAGAACAACACTGATTTAACTTAAATGTTTTCTATTTATTACCACTTTTTTAAATCTTTTTTTAGGCCAGTTCTCTGGCCAAGGCCAATATTCCTAATTAATCCCAAATCTTCTGTGCGGTACTATATCAAACGCTCTAGCAAAATATAACTTTTTCAAGATATCAGAAAGAATAAGGTTCAAACCTAAATTACAATTTAAACATGTAACGCAGTGCCAGGCCTCTGAATATGGGCATCCTAGTAAACCCACACTCAACCCTGCTTGTCTCATTGAGCCACTCCCCCTCCCCCTTGTAAGAGTTTGTGACTCGGGCACTGAAGCATCAGGAGGTCAGGATGGTGTAACCATACCTGGTGGTCTAGTGGGGTTGCGGGGACACCTGCCACTTCTCTTGGGGGTGATGCCCGCAGCCTTATTCCTTGTGCCCATTCTTCTGGGTCTGGCTTGCATGTCTATGCCTACATGTCTGATGTCATTGTGTTTGGGGCAAAATTCTCGTCCTTTTACTCACTGCCCAATGTAGGTCTATTGTAGAAAGTTCCTGAGTGTGCTTCTAGTCTATTTCTCTGTTCCTTGACCTTTGCCTGTCCTTGACCACTGCTGTATTGTATTTCTTTTTTTGTTATAATAGATGCACAGCATCTTAAACCACTGCATATCATGTCCTACATATCCTAAACATTATAGAGTCTTACTTGACCTTGAGAAAAGTTAGATATAAAACTGATGACTTTTAATGCTCTAATAAATATGCAATTAGTAGTATTTTGTCTTTCTAAAGCTGGCCATAGACGCAAAGATCCGATCGTACGAATCAACGTACGAATCAACGTACGATCGGACTTTCCCATCTCCCGACCCTCCATTAACCATTCAGATCAAAGTCTTTACCATTCCGATCAAATAAGAACAGATCAGCCAATGTTCTGCCCCTGACAGCAATCGTACGATACTTATGTTTGACAACACTAGTGACAGTCTCCCACTGAAAATCGTACGATCGGCAATACACGCAGAGATATTATCGGCAGGCGACAGAAATTTTCTAACCTGTCCGATCGACCAAACGACCGATCTCCGACGAACGAAAAATGTCGGGACTCTCGTCTATGGCCAGCTTAAGTGTAGGATATCTGTATATTTGTAAAAATGGCTATTTCAGCTAAATCCAACATAAAAACATATTTTACTCAATAAGGAAAGAGTGAGCCTATTTAAAGGGTAAAAAATAAAAATAATAATTTACTTACCTTTTACTGCCCCTGGTAACTGTAAATAGCAAAACTGATCCTGAAAATTAATTGGTCAAATGGCTATTTTTCCATACAAGGGCTCCTTCTCTGCAGACCACTCTTATGTCCTGCACTTTGAAGCTTTATCCTGACGTTCTCTGCCCCACCTACATTTATATTAACTAGGGTACTGTTCGTATTTAAAAGGGAAGTATTTCTTAAAAGTCCACATGACAACAGTTTGTAGACTGACCAATTAAAGTATAGGCAACACATTATGGTGTAAATTTATCAAAGAGTGAAGTTCCGCCACTAGAGTGAAATTCTGCAGCTCTCCATTCATTTCTATGGGATTTTGAAAGGCGTATTTATCAATGGGTGAAAGTGAAATTTCACCCTTTGATAAATACGCCTTTAAAAACCCCGTATAAATGAATGGGAAGAGGCGGAATTTCACTCTAGTGGCGGAACTTCACTATTAACTTCCCTCTTTGATAAATATACCCCAAAGTCTTACATGTTGCGTTGGTAGTTGTTCATTCATAGAATTTTTCTGCTTTACAACACTGCATGCAATAAAGAAAACACATGATAAGAACTCAGAAATGACCACATGAGCTGAGACTGCTGGAAAAATCTGTCGGCACATTTGAAAAATGTATTTATTATGTATTAAAGTATTATTTATGCTCATGATACTTATACATTGCTCAATACAATATTATCACCAGCATATTCATCATGATTATAAGCCCAAAACACTTTAAAATGACTGGAAAAACAACCATTACGTCAACCAAATCACTTGTGTGCACCAGCCCAGTCAATAAAACATAGACTTTTATTAAACCCTTTAAAGAACAGATCAGTCTAACAGATATTGATTTTTACTTGTTTAATTGGAAGGACAGAGTGAACTGTTTCAAGTGAATACTGACAACAGACATATCATTCCAGGCCTGTCAAGGTATATAGCCTAATAGTAACTGTGACCAAGATTAACAAATTACAATAACACTTGGAATAGAGTACTCAGTATATAATAAAGTACACTTATTCTATAGCTCAATGAACCCAATAAAAATATCTTCCCTTTATTCTGTTTCTTGTTACATTAATTGCTTTTCTAGCACTCCATAAGGACATATACCTGCATTCTGCTGTTTAATTGCTGTCGAATTTTGATCATGTGTATGAATTATTACCACTACAAGTTTTAAATGTAAAAGAATTAATTGTACTGTATGAGAATCAAAACCAAAAATGGAGAAGTTGGCAATTGCACTTGGGACAGAAGGTTTTTCTATATACTTAAAAAAAAAAAAAAAGAGAGAGAGAAGGGTGGTCATTATATTTACTATATTTCTTGCTTCTAAACTGAGATAGTGGTTTATATAAAATGATGCATGATTTGCTAAGCTTCTTATGTAAGTCACCCCTAACAATACCACCTTTTCAAGTCAGTGGCTCAAACAAAATGATTTATTTCTACCTTCCCTAAGAATACCAAATATGCCTCCATTATGTGGATGATGAATCTAGCAATTTATTGCTGATTAGCATAATCTGAAGCAGAAATAAAAGTCAATATATATCAAATTCTTTATAATATTCATAGAGAAAAAATATATTTATGTCTATATGCCTTTATACAGTATATACACACACACCGTTTGGATTATTTTCCAGCAGTGACATTGTTTTTTGCTCTGTTCTCAGATGTATTTTATCCTCAGCATACTTCAGTTTAAATAGGCAACTCTGAAATTGCTGTCTATTTTTGGAGAGATTTATAAATGTTTCGGCACTGATTTTGCCATCAATCATATCTGAAATACAGCTGTCAACATTTTATGGCAGCTAGAAAAAGGCTTAGGGAGGGAAAATGATGTTACAGAGAGGAATATAATTACACCCTTTGACTTTTGATCCATGAAACAAGTCAGATATAGTATGTGTCATTTATTTTCAGGTTAACTATGCTGTGTCAATATTTTATATATTTTTTAGTGCTCATAGGAAGGCCTATTTACTAGTTTCCAGCGTCGAGAAAAAAACCCAAGAGCGACAATAAAAAAAAAAGTAACAAGAAGCACTGAACTTTTATTCTCGAACACTAGCTTATTTAAGAAAATAAGCGACAATATATTTTCACGTCCGTTTTTTTTTCTCACAAAAAGTTGAACACCAGTGAGAATCACATTGTTCCATTTATTTAGATTATTACCATTGACTTATTGAACCTCGCCAGCCTTTTTGTCGAATTTTTTCATTCTTACTCTTTAATAAACCCTGTGGATTCACGTTTTTGACTAATCATAGAAAAACCACTAATTTCAGTTTGAGCCACTTACTATAAGTAGGCATATATGCTATGAGTGTTGATGGGCACAATAAACTAACAAATATCTAATTGTGGTTCAGTCTGATATGGATTGGGTAGAGAGGAAAATCCCATCAGCTACGTAATGGATAAACCTGTGAATGTGGGATATTATTTTGACCATATATTAGGTTGGCCCAATTTTGCCCACCATTTTGCCAAACTGAGTAAAGATATTTTTAGTAGGACATGAACAGCCTTATGCCAATTTGTAATGCACCAAATTATATGCAAATCAGTATTCTTGGAAGAATAATATAATTATTAAAATGCAGGTCAGTATGGCCTGATTGGATTCCTGCTTTTTGATCAATTGGTCTGCCTACAAAAACTTTTATTAAAAAAATTTTTTACTTTACAACAAAAGTAAAACGTGCAAAAAAATGATGGGTTTAAAGTTGCTGCTCCACTGATAAATCGCTTTTGATATCACTATCTGCCAATAAAAAATAAATAGAAGGCTCTTCCCCTAATTCATTGAAAACTATGCCCCAAAAGGTTAGGTTTCCCTTTAATATCAATGTCTACCTTCCAGCGAAGTGCATGTAAATGGATGCAAATAATATTCAGGCATCTTCCTTATTCGAAATGGAAAGAGAACATTCTGTTCACTTGCAGACCTGAAAATACAATTATTTAGAAGCAGCTAACCAAATATCTCAGACTTAGCCAAAACTTACAATTTTAGGTAAGTTTTAGGTAGAGGTAGAACAGCGTGTTTCTTCGTAATGGAATTTCTGTGTGTGGGACAGCCTATAAGTAGTGATATTGTGCGCAGTTGTTCCAACACAGGTCAATCAACACATGCATTCTAACATGTAGACCCTAAATCTGGAATCAGTAATCCCAGAAAAAAAAAAGATCTTTTATAGGATTGATAAATACAGATCCTTCTGGTCAAACCCCACCTCACTTCATCCAAAAGTCTGTACAGGTATGGGACCTGTTATCAAGAATGCCCAGGATCTGGGGGTTTCCGGATAACAGATCTTTCCATAATTTGGATTTTTATACCTTAAATTCACTAGAAAATCATTTAAACATTAAATAAACCCTATAGGCTGATTTTGCTTCCAATAAGGATTAATTATACCATAGTTTGTATCAAGTACGTGCAATATGTTGGCGCTCTAAAAACATGTCAATAATAAAATAATAATAATAATAAAGTACAAGGAACATTTTTTTATTACAGAGAAAAAGGAAGAATTTGGATTTGGGTAAAATGGAGTCTATGGGGCAAATTTACTAAAGGGCGAAGAGACTAACATAATTTCGGTACTTCGCAGATTTACTACAGGTTGCTGGCATAACTTCGCTAGTGTAGGAGACTCTAGCGGTACTTCGCTCCCTAATGCCTGCCAATTTTGCGATCTGCCGAATGGATGTAACTACGCAAATTCAATAAGATGCAGATTTGTACTTTGCCACCTCAGACCAGGCAACGTGCAATAGTAGATAGGAATTCCTAAAAAAATAGTTGAAAATGTTTCTAAGTCTGAAAAAAAGCTAGTGTCTTTTCCTTTTTTCAGGGTGATAGGTTTAAAAAGAGCGTACATTTTTTGGGGGGTAACCAGCTCCCCCCTACATTTGGCACATAAACTATACACTGGGCTCATGTGTAGGGCAATATAACAACTTTATTTTATTAAGGTTTCCCGGGCTTGTGTAGTGTAATGTATTTGCTGCAACCTATACGTCCATTGAACTTCAACTTCCCGCCGTATGCAAATTAGGCAACAATAGTGCAACTTTGCTTGGCGCAGTAACGCTAGCGCAACTTTGCTAGCATTCGGCACCCTGGAAGCAACTTCGAATCTACACCTGGCAAAGTGTTGCGCTGTGAGCAAAGCCGTTACTGGCGAATTTTCAGAGGTTAGTGAATTAGCCCCTATGGGAGATGTCCTTTCCATATTTTAGAACTATGGATAACGGGTTTCCAGATAACGGGTTTCCAGATAACAGATCCCATACCTGTACAAAGGGCAAAAGAGTAGATATCTATTGATATGAGTACCTTGGACCTCTTTAATCTTTGTCCTAAAATCGTATTCTTATGACATGAGCTAAGGAGGAATCTCTTAGGGCTAGTCCACACGAGGAGATTTGGGGATATTTTGTCGCCTGGCGACTAATCGCATCGTCTTTTGAGCGACTACCTTCCCTAACTGCTTCAACGTTTTTCCCCATAGGCTACAAAGAGGCAACTTCAGGCGACTATAGAAAACGCATCGCCGCGTGTGCATTAGCGCAGGCGAATTTTCTTTGTAGCCTATGGGGAAAAATGCTGAGGCAGCTTGGGGAGATAGTCACTCAAAAGACGAGGCGATTAGTCGCCAGGCGACAAAATCTCCCCAAATCTCCTCGTGTGGCCTTACCCTTATAGTTACATACATACACACACACACACACACATTCTAAAATGCAAGTTTGTAAACAATAAAAGTGTATATTTACTGATGTTAGATAAATTCCTTAACAAAAGCCTCTCCAAGCGACCTGCTTGCTTCAGAAGCAATCACCTTCTTTCCAATGAAGCTTTACAATTACAAATTGGAATAGCCTACGGTCTAACCTGAGAACACCATTTTCAATCTGTTACCTGAGTTGCCATCAGTCATTTCAAAGGACACGCAATTATCCTGGAATTTGTCATCATTAGGGTTAAGGGTGATTTTGCTGCTTTCAGCCATCTAGCTGGCTGAATAAAGTACTTCTATTGTAGAATACTATCTAACATAGGTTTGTAATCAGTATCACATATTGTATGGTGTTAAATTAAAAAGAACTTTTACAACACCAATCAAAATGAGGTTTTGATTGTTCATGTATTTCAGATATTAAAGCTATCACATAAAATTATCTGGGCTCGCTGATAGCAGTAGCTGCTGCTTTGTGCATAGTAAGCATAGCAAGATCATTTAGAATGCCACAGCTAATATCGGCATACATTAAAATACATGCAGGACTTATAGTTGCTCACATGTAGCATATTTGCGGCCTGCCATCATAATCTTTGTGGGTTTGTAAATGAGGTGTGGAGCACCATTATTAATTACTACCTTAGGAGCTTTTACTGTTATTTGTACATTGATAAGGATCTATGCATAGAGTGACTACACATCATTTTCTTATCAAAGATATTGAAACCTGCAGCTTTCCTAGCCATCTCATCTTTGATGGAATTTTCAAAAGATTGATCTAAATGACTTAACAATTTGATCAATTCTAGCCATTTATCATTGTAAAAGCCATTAGTAATACATAAACTCAGGACTTCACCATAGCACATTCCATAGAAGCACATGGACAATAGACAATGAAATAAATGTAATGTTTTTCCCAGTTTTAATAATGGCAAGATGTGTTCTCTCTTTACCTCCCCCCCCAATGTAATAAAAGGCACTAAGTTTGCCGAGGAGTAGTAACCCATGTTTCTCACAGCATAAGTACAGTATATTGAAATCAATCTGATAATTAGGGATGTAGCGAACGTCGGAAAAAATGTTCGCGAACATGTTCGCGAACGTCCGGACAAAAATGCGAACGGTTCGCGAACGTTGCGAACCCCATAGACTTCAATGGGAAGGCGAATTTTAAAAGCTAGAAAAGACATTTCTGGCCAAAAAAATGATTTTAAAGTTGTTTAAAGGTTGCAACGACCTGGACAGTGGCATGCCAGAGGGGGATCAAGGGCAAAAATTTTCTGAAAAATACATTGTTGACACAGCGCTGCGTTTTGTGCTGTAAAGGGCAGAAATCACACTACGTCACTCAGGTGGTGTTTCTGGACACGGAATGTGAAAAAGCTCACACAGCTAGGTGGCACTTGGTTAAAGACTGGGCAAACAATGCCTGCAAGGTCAACGTATACAGTAGTGGATACGGAATATATTATTGCTGCTTGAAAAACGTCACTCAGGTGGTGTTTACGGACACGGAATTATTATTGTTATTATTTAGACAGAATGTGAACAAGCTCACACAGCTAGGTGGCATTACTAGCCAGCAAAGCTACCTAACCTAAAATGTCCCTCAAATCCCTGCAGACTTCTGTCCCTACAATACAGAGCAGTATCAAGTAGATTACTAGCCAGCAAAGTTACTATCAACTGTCCCTCAAATCACTAACAGCTCTCTCCCTACACTAGCTCTTCCAAGCACACACAGGCAGAATGAAAAAACGCTGCAGGGCTTCAGTTTATATATGGAAGGGGAGTGGTCCAGGGGGTGTGGGGGTGGTCCAGGAGGGAGAGCTTCCTGATTGGCTGCCATGTATCTGCTGGTCTGGGGGAGAAATGGCAAAAAAAAGCACCAGCTAAGGCGAATCCAAATTGGCGAACGTTGCGCAACGTTCGCAAACATTCGGCGGACGCGAACGGTCGATGTTCGCGCGAATTAGTTCGCGGGCGAACAGTCCGCGACATCCCTACTGATAATTTGATAATGTGATGCAGAGTCCTTTCCCGCTCAGTAAAGATGCACCCAAAAGAGTTTAATAATGTGATATAGTGGATTAAACACCTTTGTGCAGGTCTGCCCCAAGCTTTGGTCTTCTGCCCTTCTGCTTCAGCTGGGGGCTTATACAAGCAATGAGGTCACCTATCATGGTGCACTTCAATTGGCTGAGAAACCCAAGGGAAGCCTTAGACATGTTTTGTAGAATGCAGAACCACTGAGGTTTATCAGTTGTACCTTATTAGATAGAACACTGCAAAAATAAAAACTTTCCCAGAGTCTCCCAGTTTTTACAAGTACCTCTGCTCTCCCTAAATACTAAATTTGAATATTTCAGGAGAACAACAAAGGTAAGAAAGGCATCACGCTTGTATTTATATATAAATGCAAATATGCAGAGAAATTATTTATGGGCCAAATTATTGATGCCCTGACAATTCTCTGCTGAAATGGAGAAGAAATCCTAACTAATAGGGCATTTATATGTTGAGTGAATATTTACAAAAAACAATTATTTGTTTTCATTCTAAGAATTATAGTACCTACTGCGTATTTGACCTACAAAGGAAATATATTTTATGGATTCCAATTAAATTTGCGGGCTCATAGGCATCATTATTGTGGTTGTGGTCACACAAAAATGAAGCAGCTGTTGTGTGCATTAATTCCATTTATTAAAGGTACTTGTCTCCAAAGATGCTCCTTGCACTTCCCTATAGCAGTGGAACCAGCGCCATCTTGAATTTGGCTGTAGCTCCAGGTTTCCCAAAGCAACCAAAACCGAAAGGTGCGTTGTATCTAGTATCTAAGAAATCACGATTCACACTGAAGAACAAATGAACTGCAAACTTTTGATGCATTAAACTAATGGAAAAAACATGGTAATCTAAGTAAGAAACTGTACACACTGCACTTGTGCTCATTAAATTAGCCCTGTTAGCTTTAGCCGCCCTTGTGTAATCTTTTTTAATACACATGAAATACAGAAAACAGATTGTATAGCAGGTCAAAGGAAATATACTAAAGACTGAACAGGCCATAGAAAATAATGCAAATTAGACTTTTGTGGCATGTGATTGAAGATTATTTCAAGTACAGCATAAATGTGGGTCGTACAGTCAATTCCCTATTTTAGTTTTAATTGCAGACGCATTCTGGTGAGACCAAAGTGCATTCTTTAGTTTTACATAAATTACTGGATGAAAATGCTCTGGTTTGCGTATTTCAAAAAATCCCCACGTCAGAGGTGCGGTGCAATTTACACTTTAATGGACCTGTCAATGTCCATTAGATTGAATGGAAATTGCACACGTGTGGTAGGGAATTTAGAATGTAAGCTCCACTGTGACAGAAATCCATGTAATGAATGATGAATAAAGCGCTGAGTGATATTCCATTCTTATTTAAAGGGTTGTTACTAGTTACATACTGTATGGGATATAGAATCAGTGGATTTCAGCTGGCAGAATTTAGTGAGAATTTAACAACAGCTTGAGAGTCACAGATTGGCCCAGCCTTCCTGCATCTAATAAACCCTCTGTTCCCTATCTCTGGCCTTGTGTGTCCGCTTTTACACACCACCAGTTATTTTAAATAAATCTGTACTTATCTTACGAAACATATGGATTCTTCGGAACATGCACAACAAGATCTCCTGCTTATCTCTAGTGTTCTTCTGATGCTTTAAGCCTTATGGGGCATGTTATTGGCAAGGGAAATACTTCACAGTAACTTGCATCTGCTTTCAGCAGAGAGAGCGAGAGTTAGATAGAAAGCTGCGGAACATATTGTCACAGAGCTTGATCCAGCATCACCCACTCACAACGACAGCTTCAGATTTGCTTATATATTCCATTTCAGTCTGTTTATGAATATCAATGCAATGTTAAAGCATCTGGTGCAATGAATCCAGCTTCTAATCAGCAATCATCTTGGACTCAGTACTAAAAAATAATGCAGAAAACCAAAAGGAAAATATAAAGTTAATGCACTGTAATATTCGGCCCTTACAGCCAGCATTGATGTGCTTGCTCTCTGTAATAGTGTGGTTCACAGTGGGGCATCTGCATTACAAAAACAATGTCAACCTGTTGTTGGTTGTTTAGCTGAACAAGTTGATCCATGAAGTTTTGACATCTATGTATATGACTCAAGGACTAGGATATACAAGGATATAATTAAAAAAAAATCAGCATGTGAATGGATGGTTGTTATTTACATTCAAGGATTCCAGTGCAGCTCATGTATTTTAATCTTGTGGAATAGTATGAGTCCAGCAGGGCAGAGCTGAGGTGACATAAAACCAAAGAACATACAAGGCTCTATTTGAGAATGAGTATTATTTGTCTCTAATAATAATTCTGCTTTGGTACAGACACTCAGATACAAGACACAGGTGGGAGATTTTTCTGCTTGTTTCCAAGGAGACTAACACTCTTCAATCCGGAAAGAGTATCATTTAGTATTAGAACATTAGAGACATTTAACGAAAAAAAAACAGAATACTACTTAGAGGAACACTTATCTATTTGGTTGAGCTAATAATAAAGAGTTTTTTTCACTGACAATGGATTATGTAATCTAATCATCTGGTCACTTGTTTATAAACAAACATCTTATTGGTTGCTATTGGTTAGTGCCTTAGGGCAAATGTTGTGTGTTTTATTATTTATGGGGATTACAGTTCTCTCTTTTCACCAATAAACACACTGGGGCTCATTTATAAACTTCGCGCAGGGCAGAATGATTCGCATAGGTAAAATATTTGCCCTGTGCATGGTTATATTTATAAAGCTGGAAAAGGTGGTGTACTAAAGGGGTTATTTATTAAGGTCCGAAATTATCTCGATATTGGCTGCTACAAACTCCGATTTAAGCCGCTTGGGTTTTTAACGCTTATTATTACATTTTCCCGAAAATATGCTTTGTGGTAAATACTCAGATTTTCACGATTTTTTTCTGAGGTTTCACCCGAAACCTCAGATTTTTGCCTGAAACCTCCGAAGACTTCTGGGTTTGGCACGAGACCCAGCGCAAATCAATAAAATCATTGGGACTTCTGAGTTCTGAGTTTTCCAGCCTTGGGGGTTTAATAAATTCCGAAAAATTAGTGCATTTTTAAAAGCCCAATTTTATTAAAAAAAACCACAAATTTTTCATGATTTTTGCATTCGGGCCTTAGTAAATAACCCTCTTAATGTGCAAACAGAATTGCTATTTTTTTTCTGCACTGTGAATGTCCATATGAGCTTTTTAAATATGGCAAATATAATGCAAATTGCGAATACTCTGAGTTTGAGTTAAGCCACAACTTTGGTGGCGGTGAAAATATTTGCAAAACAGTTTTGCAAATTTAAGTTACTGTCAATGCTATTTTCGCGCACAACAACCTCACACACTGGGCACACTCACACAAAAACTCCTGTCCCATTTGCGAGAATTTGTTCACAATGCGAATTTGCAAAAAACTTAAAGACAGGCACAGCAGTGCAATATTTTAGTGTTCAGGAAAAAGCATTGGAAAACAACCATTTGCGAATAAATATGAGCTGCGAAACTTTGAAATCACTGATTGCGTTGGTCTACTACATGAAAAAACATTCAAATCCTTATTTAGAATTACATTCAGCAATCAGCACTACAGGCTTTAAAGCAACAAGCTCACCCAGCACAGACAGAAAGGTTAACAGTTTCATTTGTTTGTTTATTTGATATATCATAATAATACTTCAATACAGGTATGGGATCTATTATCTTGAAAACCTAGAATATCAGCAGCATTGAAAGAATTCTTTATTTCTGTCTGATTTACTGTTCCTTTGTAAAAATGGGATAGGATAACTTGCCCAGCAACTATCAGTCGTTAAAGCACAAAACTGTATGGGGTTTACTTTGCATTAACCTTGGCTTTTTGTACATGTACTCATTCAGAAAACCCCAACTACCAAGTAGGACCAGTGCAGCATCAATGATTTTTATTACACCCCCCCCCCCACAAATGTCTAAAATTTGTTATATAAGGCAGAACTGGAAGGTATACAGGCCACCCTTATTGAAAGGTGATTGATTCAGAGGAAGCTGAAGGAGCTCATGGTTTGAGCATACTGCATGTATGCATTATGTATACCAGAAGTGGTACCCTTTCTGCAAGCATATGATGATGCTCATTTTATATTTTGGTTAATGAAGGGTTAAAGACGCCTCAGTTCTTTATTCCAGTAACACTATTTTTCTTGCTTAGATCCTTATTCTCTGCCTTTACATTTATCACACTATTTGTCGGTGGTGTGAGTTCCAAATATACACAGTGATTAACTACTGTTAAATTAAGGAACATGTTTATGTCACATTATTTCAGATTTCCGACATGTTTATTTGTTGCTGTAAGAAAAAAGAAAAGTTAAACCTGTGCTAATTCATTCCATTCAGGTCCAAGTGCCCTAACTACAGCCATTTATGACCAATAAATATGTTTATGGTTGACAATTAATAATCAGCAATCATCAGAATTGCCTGTAACTCACCAGCCTGTGTGGTTATATGATATAGGCATTACATTTTTACATTAGCCAAAGGACAGCGGCTTACAGAGAATTAATTGTCTACATTTTTTACTGCAGGACATGGTGCCATTTTTTAAATGTGATTAAGCTATGAGAAATGTATGTCTTCATTTAATTAAACATGATTCATTTGCATGCAACATAAAATGTGTTTAATATATCTGCGCATAGCAAGCTAAAATGTGCTGTGACTGATCCAGTAAGAGGCCTCGCAAGGTTCTTCTCATTATTTTATCACTGCTATTCACCAGAGCATCCTCACAAAACACAGAACGTAAATGCAGATAATAATTAATCTACAAATACTGAATGATATACTGTATTACCAATACATTTTAAATAATATTCTCAGGGTACATTTTTTTAACTCATAAAAATGATGGACACAAATTTTGTCACAGTAGAAGAAAATATCTGGCACAGGACATTCAACAAATCCTTTCCGTGCACATGCCAATATTCCGCCGTTTTAATTTATGACTCTCTAAGGGACAACCCATATAATGGCAGAGGAAAATAACATATCTATTACAAGAAGGACATTCCCAGGACCGTGTTAAGGTCAGTGAAGAAAGGGATCTAGAATAACATGGAGCACTCATAGGCAGAAAAGTGTAGAATAGCTGACATATATTTTAGAGTTATATGTGTTCATTGAGAACTCGCTAGCCTATACATAAGCACCATACAGGTTCTCCTGAAACGACAAAAAAATCTGCTATACTCCACGGTCAATGAATGTGCAGAGTCAATGGAGATTATACAGTATTACAATTGGCTCTGGTGCAAATATACTGATTAGTTACAACCAACCAGCTTTCACTAGTCAAAAGAAGATTAGACTAATATGAAATTTACTACTGTAGGTTACTGTATAATGCAATTTAACAACACTGTGCTAGTAAATGAGACTCTGGTATTGATATTAGTATATGTTAGAGAGCCATTATTTTGTGCATTGTTGTTTGGGTGAAACCTAGCCCTGACAAGATACTCTCTATGGAAGTCCCATTTCCAAGATACCCTGTTAAAAGCCAATAACATATTAAATATATTCATTATGTGGCTTGTGTTGATTGTGTTAAATTATAGTTACATTGTCTTTTCCTTCCTGATCTTTTATAAACCTGTTTTGTTCTGAATTTATTATGAGGGAAGTCCATTTTTTGCATAAAGTTTCTAGTCAGGGTTTATTAATGAGTAGTGATGGGCAAATATATTCGCCAGGCGTGAATTCGCTGCAAATTTCCACGTTTCGCCGGCAGCGAATACGTTTGCAAAACTGCGTCAAAAAATGTGGGCGTGCGTCAGAATAGTTGTGCACATAAAAATTGTCACGCATAAAAATTATTCGGACGCCCATTGACTTTAATGCATTTGGATAAAATAGGCGTGTGTATGAAAACTGTCGTGGGTGTCAAAATAATAAAATAATTTTGATGCCCATTGACTTCAATGCGTCTTGCAAATTTTTTGCAAAATTTTACTGTAAATTCACTAATTTCACTAAATTCACTAACGGGACAAATTTGCCCATCACTATTCATGAGATCAGAAGGTAGCTGCCACAGCTTTATGGGTCTTTATTAGGTTTTGCTGTCATTGAATTGTGGGTTTCGTGGGTTTCAGGCAATAGTATGCAATCATTGAGGTGCAAACTTTAGCTAACTAAGATCTTTTTGTGTTTAGTCATAGTTGTAAGTAAAGCATTTCCCAGAAGACATTTAGTTCAGGGCAGTGTCACATTAAGAGGCTGATTTATCAGTCAAAGTTTGAGCGGAAAAAAATCGTGAGTGTGGGAAAAAACCCTGATAAAACGTTAGCGACTTTTCGTTTTTTTTTTTCAAATGCTAGCTTATTTAAGAAAAACTCAACTGAATAATCATTCACATTTTTTCACATTTTTCACATGCCTGCGAGAATTACATTGTTCCATTCATTTTCAAGTAGGCTGAAAAATTCAAATGTTTTAGTAAACTGAAAATTAAGTTGTTTAGCGATGATTCCCATTGACTTCTATACAACCTCTTGTTGATTTTATTTCCAGCAACTTTTAGGTCAACACTCCTCTTGTCAACCCCATCTTGTGTGTGGACTGATTTGGCATGCATGCTTTAACACTGGTCAGGAGCAGATACTCCTTTTCTCTGCTGGTGTATTTACACCAGCAGAGTGTAATCGCACCAGTCTGACCAGTTATACTTCATGTACCATACCTCCCACTATTGACAGCACAACCTGCTGTCACGGATTTATACTGATAAGTCCCGGGTTTCTCTTCGATCTGCTGCACTGAACAGCCAGAAACAGATACAAAATTTCTAACTTAATTGCGTCTTGGCAGACAGCCCAGTATAGATACTTGACATACTTTTGTGACAGTTTGATAAGATAAGAACTTAAGACTCACAGCTTAAAGGGCAATTCATCTTCATTTGCAAAACTGGAATACCATATAAAAACCACAGAAATGTGTTCAAACTTTCATAACCTGCCAAATTATGTAAAATGAACATGGTATTTATGAGGTGTGGCCACAAAAATGGGCGTGGCCAACAATTTTTGGCACACTACGCACGCCAAATCTTTTTGTCCCTCTTTCTTTTTCTTAAATGTTGGGAGGTATGAATGTACTTTGCCTTTTCTCTTTGTGAATTATAAACAGGCCGAGAAAAAGCCTAGTCACTTCTGTCATGTGCAGGGTTGCCACCTGCCTGGTATTTTACAGGCCTGGCCAGTAAAAATTATGGCTGATCCCAATGTTATTAATAGGGGAAAAAAGATAAATATATAGAAAGGCTGGTATTTTTTTCCAGAAAAGGTGGCAACCCTAGTCATGTGCACCATAACAGCTGATGGAGAAAACATTCAAAGCAGAGAGGCTGCGAGGCTAGTGCAAATGTAAGATTTCTTACACCAAAACATTCAGGCTATGTGCACTATACACATTGACTTCACCTGAGGAAGGAGTTGGTCCCAGAAAGCTTGTGCCACAATATCTGCAAAAAAATCAATTAAAGGCATATAACGGCATATGTTGGTGTGCTTCTTCTCTGCATATAGCCTGAATGGTTCCTTTGGCCTGGAACCGGTCTTGGAATTGAATGCACCCTACAAAAAAAGTGGTGTGCTAGAAGAAAAAAAATACTGTAACACCAAAACATGGCATGTGACACTATTTATACATGTTTATTTATGCTGCAGGCCAATAATGCATTCATTTGCCAAGTCAAGATGAAAAATAAGTATGCTTACTAAGGTGATGTTAAAATGATAACAATTCCATAAACAAAAGCTAATATTCCCTTTATTAATAATGCATTTTTATGTTGCCCAGTGCATGGAAATACAGTAGTTTTGTTTATTGTTAAGCAGAATGAAAGTGGGATGTACAAATATGTGCCCCCATTTTAGAAGCAATTTGGTTATATTTACTCCATAAAGCAATGGCAATAAAAGCTGTAATTAAAAACAGTAGCAAAAATGGGCAACATGCTAGATTTCAGGTGCAATACAAGTTGCCCCCTATATTCATGTATTCCTATTATTGTGCTCTACCATAATCATCACAGGCTTATAATTTCCCTTTCAATTTATAGTATGCTGTGTGTGCAAATATTTTCTTCTATGATTTTTTTTTTAAGAAACAGTGGTCATGCTAATTCATAATGATAAAGCATCAAGTGCTAGTGTACTCAAAGGGGGCTGTACTTTCATAATTACATTCTTTTCCAAGCTGAGCCCTGAATATTTCTGAGTATACGTAACCACATTTACACATCTTTCACATTATGACTGTTAAGAAATATTTTTCATTCTTTTCATTCTTTGCTGCAATTTATGAGAGTCTTCAGTTTATTTCAGACAATTAGGGTATTTCATGGGTAGAGTGGCTTTATACGAAAAATATTGAATTTCTTTCTTGAATGTTATGATTCAGCTATACAATACATTTAATAATCTGCTAGGTGATTACAAATAAAATATGTAGCTAATGATATAGAAGGAATAATTCCTTGATACATTTTCTGCAGTCATTATTAAAGCTAAAATATAAAAGTTTATATACCTCTTGTTCTTTTATGAAATAAAGGTAACTCTGAAAAGTATTTTCATGATTTCTAATAAAAAAGAGATTTATTTTGACATATTTTCATAGGGCAATTTATAGTGGGAAAAGCAACCAGCTAGCTTCATTAGATGTGTTGAAACCTCAAAAGGTTTAAAAAGTTATATTTAATATGCCAAGGCTTAACTTGTTCCAGTAACCTACATCAATCAGATATTTGCTATAATATTAACTTTATAAGATGAATTAAACTGATAAATATGTAGTTTACTAGACAAGGTTAATATTGCTCCTGTTACTACAAAACACCAAGAAGTTTATGTTCCCAACATCCTATGCAACTGACACTGGGAAAAGGGTAAAGATGAGATGAACTTCTGAAACAAGAAGGCATACTATAGAATAGAATTAATATTGCATACTAGAAAGTTGTTTAGAATAATATGTTCTTTCATAACAAGACATAATTGTAATTGTTAGGCGTATAACCCCTTTAGGCTGCAAACTTAATATACTTTTTTAAAAAATGTATTTCAAATGATCCCCATTATATTAGCACTTTGTTACTCCTTGATGATAACTGTCAGCTGCTACGGTTATTGTATTACTCAAAGTGCTATGCTTCCAGACTGCTCACAAATACACAATATACAGCTTTTATTTACAGTAGAGCAGAACTATAACCATCACTCACAGCTGGTATAGATGTAATATGCTACATCTTTCTTAGTGCCTCCTCTCACAATACTTTTTTATCCCTTTAATCCTTGGAATTTTGGAAATGACACAAATAATCTGTTCTGCCTTCTTTTTGTTTATTCTCTGTTCTCTATTAGCTTTGTACCTGTGCAAGCTATAATAAATTACAGATAAAACAAAAGAGCACTACTGTTATTCTCCTTCGTTTATAGAGCACATAGCCCAGCATTACAGGTACTGTGCCAACCCACCTTTTGAAATATCTTCATCTGTAGTCACAAAGATTTGAATTTTTATCCTCACAATTATCATACCTTTAAGAAAATATTTTTGTATATAAGAAATAGATAAACTACATATGTAGATGTTATGCAAATCTGTGTCTTACAGCTGTTAAATAGTACATCTGTAAATAAACCAGTAAGACAAACATCCTCTCTGATTATACAGGTATTACAGGCTTATTTTTACCTTTTGAGATAAACATTTAAGCTTCAGTATGATGCATTTAATTAGGGAGGTCAAATTATGGCTCTGTTGCTGATTGTAATTTTTGACAAGGGCTACACAGGTAACAAACTCATTTTTGACTATAGTTACATATTTAAGTTGGGTTGAAAAAAGACCAAAGTCCATCAAGTTCAACCCCTCCAAATTAAACCCTGCGACCATACATACAGACACTCACACAGACCCCTCAATACACACATAAACTGTATATACCAATAGCTATACTAATTGTAGATTTTAGTATCATATTAGCCTTGGATATCATGCTTGTTCAATAAAACTTCCAATCCACTTTTAAAACCATTAACAGAATCAGCCATCACAACATCACCCGGCAGTGCATTCCACAACCTCACTGTCCTCACTGTGAAGAACCCCCTACGTTGCTTTAAATGAAAGTTCTTTTCTTCTAGTCTAAAGGGGTGGCCTCTGGTACGGTGATCCTCTTTATGGGTAAAAAGGTCCCCTGCTCTTTGTCTATAAAGTCCTCTAATGTACTTGTAAAGTGTTATCATGCCCCCTCGCAAGCGCCTTTGTCCAGAGAAAACAACCCCAACCTTGACAGTCTACCCTCATAATTTAAGTCTTCCATCCGTCTAACCAGTTTAGTTGCACGTCTCTGCACTCTCTTCAGCTCATTTATATCCCTCTTAAGGACTGGAGTCCAAAACTGCACTGCATACTCCAGATGAGGCCTCACCAGGGACCTATAAAGAGGCAAAATTATGTTTTCATCCCTTGAATTTATGCCCTTTTCTTATACAAGACAAAACTTTACTCGCTTTAGTGGCCACAGAATGACACTGCCCAGAGCTAGACAACTTGTTATCTACAAAAATCCCCAGATCTTTCTCAGATCTTTTCTAAGGAAATTCCTAACACTTTGCCATTTAGTGTATAACATACATTTATATTATTTTTGCCAAAGTGCCTAATCTTGCATTTATCAACATTGAACCTCATTTTCCAGTTTGCTGCCCAGTTTCCTAACTTAGACAAATCACTCTGCAAAGTGGCAGCATCCTGCATGGAACCTATAGTTCAGCACAATTTAGTATCATCAGCAAAAATAGAAACAGTACTTTCAATGCCCCCCTCCAGGTCATTAATAAACAAGTTGAAAAGCAAAGGACCAAGTACAGAGCCCTGCGGTACTCCACTAACAAAACTAGTCCAATTAGAAAATGTTTCATTTACCACCACTCTTTGTAGTCTATCTTTTAGTCAGTGCAAATACTATGTTTCAGGCCAACATTACTTAATTTGAGGCATGTAATTGCTTGTGAAGGCATCATGGGGGGAGACATGCAAATCACTCCTTTATGTCCCTTTGGCCAACTATGCATCCAGAACTGCTGGTTTTATAGCACAGATACAGCCTAATGGTTCAGAGCCAAATATCCAAACTTGTTAGATCTCATCAGTGCAAGATATTGGAACATGGCTTTTGAGGGGGTAGGACTTGGAGATGCATAGTTGGCCAGGAGTGATTTGCATGTCTCCGCCCATGATGCCTTATAGGAGAATTAAAACTCTCATTTTTGGTATCTAGTCAGTGCTGTGTGTATGGCATGAGACAAGTATATACCTTGTGATTTCAGAAGGCTTCACTTTGCATGTAATTGCTTGTGAAGGGCTATTTGGCTCCATTTAGGTTTTCTCACCCTAACCAGGTTCGGTTTTCCATTTTGCTACTCTCCAAGTCCATATTGAATCTTTTCTTTTAATCTTTTTTTGTAATGAAATTGTTAATTTCAATTTATCATGTGGGGAATGATAAAAAAGCAGGACCATCTGTGATCTGACATTTGCATAAACTAGTGTAGGCTACAGATTGTTGGCTTTTTGTAACTCCATCATTAATATATTCCCTGGTGACAAAATTATTTGCTTTAAAATGTAACCATGCTTTGATGTACATTGCAAAGCTGCACAAATGAATCTCATAACATAACACAAGAGGAACAAGAGTCTCTGTGATCTATTTCTTGCACATAATCCACAGGACATTTATCATAAAACCAAATATAGCATATTAAAAAAAATATTAAATTAAATAATAAAAAAACGAATTACAGTATATTTGGTTATATATTTATACTTCATATTTTATATTAGAGAAAACCTAGGTTTGAAATCTATCCTTCTTTAGAGTGATTAAAAAAGGTAGGTCCAACCAGAAAAGAAATAGACAAGAAACATTCTGAAATGTCAGCTGTTTACTGAAGATACCAAATAACTGCAAGTGTATCTTGTGCTCCAAAACTGCTGTAGCACCAGTAGCATAGCAACTAAGAACGTGGCTTGTAAAGGGGCCATCACAACTATTGACAAGTGTGATTGGTGTAAC